>NC_073303.1:149735319-150084069 GCF_027595985.1 Sorex araneus | reverse complement strand
TGATTCTTAAGCAGTGTGTAATGCGTATCCCAAACTATTATTTTTTTTATTTAGCATGAATTATACTTTGTCTTATATATGTATGTGTTCTGATATATATGATATATATGACTCTATTGACTGTTTTCAGCTTACAATTTAGCTGGATGCTTGTTTTCAAACCAATGACTCTGCTTATTGTGAGAGATCAAATGTATCTCTTGTAATGAGCAGAAAGTTGGATTTTGTTTCCTGATTCCTGCATTCAATCTGTACCTTTAATTGGAAGAGATCAGTCCACTGGCAATTTGAGAAATTAATGATGTAAAGAAAATTCTTGCCATTTATCTATGAGAATCTCAATTTATTTTTGCCATTTGCAACAATCATTTTATGAGATGCTATTCACTATTTCTAGAACAGCTATTTTTGTTACAAAATATGTCCTCAGTTATTATTGAAAATTTTACCACTCCTTCAAATCTGAATGATAATTTTGCAGGGTAGAGGATTCTTGGTATATGGTTTATTCAATTAGTTGAGAAATTTGACGTAACTCATATGCATTACAGTTTCCTGAGCACCATCAGAGATGATTCCTGAGTTCAAAGTGAGCAGTAACTGCTGAGCACTACTTGCTGCAGCCCAAAAACAAATCAGATTTTTTAAATTTTGCATGCTAAATAAGAAATGTGCTGCTCAATGACACTTGACAGAGCAATATAGTTCAAATTCATGTGCCATTTATTTAACAATAATCAAAATACTGAATTTCAAATTTATCTATATAAAATATTTTTATAAGGAGGCGGGCATTTATAGTATGATTCAGACCATATGTTAGGTTTCTGAGGTCAATGAGACTACTAAAAGAGGTCTTGATCATAGGAAGTAGAAGTTTCATCAATAATTTAGAATGAATTTTGTAGCAATAAGAATAGTCACTGTCACTGTCACTGTCATCTCCTTGCTCATCGATTTGCTAGAGCGGGCACCACTAATGTCTTAATTGTTAGACTCATTGTTACTGTTTTTGGCATATCGAATACACCATGGGTAGCTTGCCAGGCTCTGCCGTGCAGGCGGGATACTCTCTGTAGCTCTCTGAGAATGATGGAGGAATTGAACCTGTGTCAGCTGCCTGCAAGGCAAACACCCTACCTGCTGTGCTATTGATCCATTAATATTGGTAGCATAAGTAATTCTTTTAAAAATTACACTTTTCAAGGTTATCACATCTGTGAATTAAATTATAAACTACCAATCTCATTAAAATCTGTTAGAGAAGGCTTTTAGAAACTATACTATTTTACTAAACTGATTTTCTTGAGATATGATTCAGCAACAGAGCAGTAACCTTGCACCTATGCAGCAAAGGATTTAATTTCTGACATCACCAGAACCAAAAGAAATAATATGAAACAGTCATATGTGAGATAACTTTCTATTTTGATGCCAACACAGACTACAATTCAGTCACATCTGCACATTCAATACAATAGACAAAAAGATACTCTTTACCACCTTTTTTTTTTCTTTTTTGGGCCACACCTAACAGTGCTCAGCACTTACTCCTGGCTGTGTGCTCTGGAATCACTCCTGGTAGGTCTCAGGAGATCCAGTCTGGTGTAGGGGATTGAACTGAGTCTCTGTGTGCAATGCAAGAGCCCTTACGTTGATCACACCTGTATATCTTTTTGATCCCTATGCTCACTGATTTCTTGAACAGAACACTTAAAGCCACTTTCTCTACCTCTTACTCTCAAATGGGGTTGAGTTTTCTTGGATATGAATGATCCAAATTAATTAATGAATTATCCAAATTAAATGCTTGGCTGTGCTTATCTATCAGTTTGTTTTTATTAAAATAGTGGTGAAATATAGAACAACCTGGCACTGAGTCATAAGAGTTAGAATCAAAAAGTCATTTGTATTCCAGACGAATTCCTAAGTTTTGAAAATCTGTGATAAGGATTTAATATTTAGCCTCCTGCCCTACATAGAGTGGTCTATTAGTGTCAAAGGATTTGTTGTGTGAACAGCTGACAGAAAGAGGAAACAAACTGAAGTGAATCATTGGAAAGCAGAGCTTCATCTGGACTCCAGTTCCTCTTTGACATTTGTTAACTTTCTCTGAATATTTCATAGTTACAAACAATACTAATGAACCTCAATCACATTTACTTTTGTCTTTATTCATGATATATATATCTATGAATTCATAATCCTATCTAAGGATCTAAAGAGATAAACCCAGCATTAAGCTGCTTTTCTTCCTTAATCTCTTCTTTCTGTGACTCCCCTTTGAGTAACCATCATGCTTTGGAGAGTTTAAATAAGATCCAAACTACCATATGTGTATGCTTTCTAAAGTTTTTAAAGATTAGAAAAGTTCTATTAAACTAAATTTTCACTAAAATTT
Source organism: Sorex araneus (assembly GCF_027595985.1). Lineage (NCBI taxonomy): Eukaryota > Metazoa > Chordata > Mammalia > Eulipotyphla > Soricidae > Sorex > Sorex araneus. Next base: position 150,081,668 of record NC_073303.1, on the reverse strand, counting down.
CCATGTTAGATGATTATTTTTAGTTTATCAATCTTTATGTGCACAGAGTGATTATGCATTACAGATATTTTATACAGATATTTGTGTTGAGAATAATTGCTGCATTTGAAAAAATTGCCATAGCTTTTGCTATAAATATGCTCTCATATGTAAAATTCAAGGCAGAAATATAGATGTGTTTGTTTTATATTAGAAAGGCACTTATTTTATAATGAATGCTCAATAAATTCTTGTTGAGGGAGAAAAGAACAAATACAAAATTGGATGTGATTCCTAAATGTAACTGTACAAGAGATTTTCTATTAAATATAATATAAATTTTATGTTACATATAATATAAATAAATTTTAAATGCCTCATGTAAATATACAAAATGTATAATATATATGATATGAATAGAAATACAATTTTAAATTTGTGAAATTTTGCTCACATATACTCCAAGAGAATGTTTGTTTGCCTATTTGTTGTTTGGGCCACACTTGGTAGTGCTCAAGAGACAGTTCCAATCCAGTGCTCTGAGGTTGCTTTCAATAGTGCTGGAAAAAATGTGTGGTTCCTAGGATGAAACCTGGGCCTTCTCCATGCAATTCATGCACATAACTCTTCAATCTACCTTCCCAATCTTTTGACTCAAACATTTATTTAACTACTCGCACAGAATTTTTATCTTAATGCAACATAAATTTGCATCTAACTCTATTTACAATATCCATGATCTGGAACCCATCTAAATGCCCAATTACAAACTGGTTGCATAAGAAAATATGATACTTATCCAGTACAATGGGGTACTATCAAGTATTTGGAAAAATGAAATCTTGTTTTTTGCAATGATGTGGGTATAATTGAATCTTTGAGAATACTTTTTTTTACATAAGTTCTTGTAACTGTTATTAGTACATAATAAGCTGAATCTATTTCACAAGCAGATTGTTGAACATAAAGATTTATGTGGAAATACATTCCTCTAGATGAATGGAACTAATAATGGAACTATCATTTTTCTATTTCATCCTTTGTTTTGAATAACTGTTACTTCTAGGACTACACATAATTCATTGAAAATCCATGATAAGAGAAAATATTAGGCCATCAGGAAGTGCAGAATTTATATAAAATTCTGCAGTGATCATTGCTAAGTACAAACTGGGCTTGCTAGAATTTACTTTCTATTCCCAAAGGAAGTAATCAACAAGTATAAAAGCAGTTGGCAAGTACCAGAAAAGATATTTATTGCTAGCAAATGGAAGTATAATTTTTAAGTGCTCAAAGGTTTTTTTGTAAGATGTAGAGAAGTGTTTCATCTATGAATTATAAGTATTCAAGAAAATATTAAATGCTTTTTCTTTAATATTTATTCTATTTTCTCAAAGGAAATATGGAGATGTTCATTAGAGCATAAGTATTTTAGTTTGTAATCCTTTAAAATTATGTAACATATCCAGTTGATCCATAGTTTCAGACAAAGCAGGGCATGAGATTTGGAAAGCAATTTTTGCTTTTGTTATGTTTTATTTGGAATTTTGGTCTCAGGGCCACACCCCGATGTATTCAGTCTTTAGTCTTGGCTCTGTGATCAGGGATTATTCTTGATGGTGCTGTGGGAACCAAATGCAGTGCCAGAGATCACACTAGTTCAGCTGTGTGCTTGCCTGCTGTACTTTCTCTATATTCCAAAAATACAGTATTTTAGTGTCAGAAACATAATACAACATAGTAAAAGAGTAGGGTATCTGCTTTTCATAAGCTGGCCTCAGTTTTCTGGCATACCATAAGGTCCCTGGGTCCACCAGGAGTGATCCCTAAGCACAGAGCCAGAAGTAACCACTGAACCCAGATGTGGCCCCCAAGCTAAAAAAAAAAAATCAATATACAGTATTTAAATTCAAGCTGCTCTTTCAAATATCTGTATTTGTGGGATATTTGATAAAATTATACAAACCTTTCTATAATTTTTATCAAATATTTTAATGAATAGTAGTTATCAACTTAATAGTTTTTATAAATTATCATTATAGAATTTTGTACTATTTAAAAATATCTTCCATCCACGAGGAAGTTGTATTTATTTCATATTTTTCACAAAAGTTTTGAAGTTCCTTATTTTATTTTTAAGTTCTTTTTCTGTATTTGATTTTTGTATGTACCTTGAAGCAGAAATTTACTTTGCTTTTGCGCTGTTTTCCACCACTATTTATTGTTATTTACTGCATTTCTTGACTAATAGATTACTGTGGCATTCTCTATTACATTCAACTGTCATGTACATAAAAGGGTATTACAAAGAAGACCAACCTCTTCAATAATTAATGTCAGGAAAACTGGATAGTAATATATAAAAGAGAGAAGCTTGAATATATTTTTATCTCTATGTACAAAAATGCAAGTTGAAACACTGACTAAATTCTTGGTAATAGATTTTGTTCCCCAAATACATCCAGGGGTCACTTCTTAGCACAGAGCCAGGACTATAGTCTGATCACTGCCAGGTGATTTCAAGACCTAAAACAAAATAATAGATTTTTACAAAACAAAAATTATAAAATAGAATAAAATTAACATTAAAAAGCAAATTGGATTTTGGCACCCAGCAGCTTCTTATAGAAATGCATCTAGACTGTGAACTGAGCTAAACTATCAGAAATCCAAAACTGTGCAGCCACTATTGCAGCCGCTCATATAATCTTTGTTCTCAACAATGGAAAATAAATTATCAAATGATGCCTTTACAGCAGGTTTGATTGTTGAGGGAAAATTCTAAATAATAGTAGTGAGTTCTCTGTTGAAATATTGAATGTATTCAAAGTATAGAGAGAATAAAGTGAAGATCATTTGCCACTCAGGTGAGGGGTGGGTGTGGGAGAGGGGTACATTGGGGTTCTTGGTGGTGGAACATGTGCACTGGTGAAGGGATGGAGGTTTGATCATTATACCTGAAAGCTTTGTAACATTTTTAATGGTGATTCAATAAAATAAAAATTTAAAAAAGTAAGAATCATAAAATCCCCCCAAAAAATAACAAATAAAATATACCTAGTGAGCTTCCTGTTTCTTCTAGATGGTTTATTGCATTTGCTTTTACATTCAGGTATGATCCATATTATATTGATTTTGTATGATAGCAACAGGGAAATAACTAAATTTTATACTGACATGAATACAGTACAAAGTTGAGGTACTGGCAATTTTTACAGTGTACTTTAGAATAACAAAATAATCATATTTTGAATGTACCATTTAATATAGTTTTATACATTGCATTTTTTTTCCCATTTTTTTTTTATTGAATCACCACAGAAAGAGTTACAAAGCTTTCAGGTTAAATTCTTAGTCACTCAATGATCAGACCCCCAACCCTTCACCAGTACACATGTTCCACCACCAAGAACCTCAGTATACACTCCATTCCACCCACCCCCCACCTGTGTGGCTAAAGTTTCTCATTATCTATCTAACTTGCCTGCTTCAAGAGGAACTATTTACTGAATTTATCACCATTCTATTTATTTTAGTATTTAATAAATGTACTTATTTCCAAAATCTGACTTAAGCAAAAAAAAATCATTTTCTTTGCTAAAATTTTAAAATAGTTTGAGGGGGCCAGAGCAATAATACAATGGGTAAGGCATTCGCCTTACACGCAGCCCACCCAGGTTCAATCCCGGGCATCCCGTAGAGTTTTCCGAGCATCGCCAAGGGCAACTCCTGAGTGCAGAACCAGGAGTAATCCCTGAGTTTCGCTGGGTGTGACCCAAAAAGCAGGGTGAAAGAAAAAGTAAAAATAGTTTGAAATTTACATTATATTAGCACTTTATTGTTTTAATTGCTACAAAATATTGTATTCATAATTATTTTATAGTTTATCAAACAAATATTTTTGTGCATTACATTTTATGATAATGTTTTTATTTTTCTTAAATATAAAAGTTGCTTCATAGTATATACGTATATCTGAATATATATATATATATATATAAATTGCATGTTCAACTTTTAAGAAATGACTAATGATACTGCATTCCTAACTATTTTACATTTGCACAGTTAATGTATAAAAATTCTATTTTTTATCCTCATCAATATTTGGAGTTTTCATGTTTGCTTTATCAATCCTAATGGGTATATAAGAATATCTAATTATATTTCTAATATTCACTTCATGACATTGGTGTTAAATATTTTAGCTTTTCTATTTACCATTTAAAATATTCTTTTGTAAAGTCTAAGATTTTTCCCATTGATTTTTCGTTATTTTTCTTTTTAGTTATTGAGTCACAAGTGACCTTTTTATCACTGTACTACTGTCATCCTGTTGTTTGTCGATTTACTCAAATGGGCACCAGTAATGTCTCTATTACACTCAGCCCTGAGATTTTAGCAGCCTCTCCTTACTCGACTTTCCCAATGATTGGATGCTTTTTCAGGATCAGGAGAGTGAGACCTATCATTACTGTTTTTAGCATACTGAATACACCATGGGTAGCTTGCCAGGCTCTGCCATGCGGGCGGGATACTCTTGGTAGCTTGCCAGGCTCTACAAGAGGTATGTATATATCTGTTACTGTATTTGGGATGTGAATATGCCATGGTGAGCTTGCCAGGCTCTCCCGTGTGGGCAATACACTCTCAGTAGCTTGTCAGGTACCTTTATATATTATAAACAATTTCTTATAAGAGGTACATGCCATGAATATTTTTCCAATTTTAGTTTAGTTTGCTTATAATAAAATTCCAGAGCAATTATTCCAAAACATGGTAACTTGATACATTGAGTTCTTCTATCTGAATTAATTTGAGAAATAAAATGTACAGAAACAACTGATCTTTCCCAGGATACTTATTTGAAAGATGCTCTCCCTAAGTTTGGAGAAAATGAACACCCCAAAACTAAAGAACGTAGAGATGAATCTGAATGAATACTTCTCGCTAAGCCCTTCTGCTTTCTATCCAACCCTCATATTCTATATCTATCATATGACATCATTAGTCCCATAGACTTTCTACTCTTCATTAAAGCAAGCATAAAAATAGTTATTTCTATGGGTATTTGTGTCCTTTTGAAGTCTCCCATGAGTAAAACTTACATAAATTTCTATGCTTTTTTTCCAACTTAATATATCTTTTGCCAAGGGCTCTTAATGAACTTTAAAGGTAGAGTTAAAAACAGTTTCTCCTTTAGGTCAGAGGGCCAGAGCAGTGGGCTGACAGAACATTTCGCTTGTGCATGTTGGAACACTGCCAGGCACGACCCTAGAGGGCAGGAGTAGCCTCTGAAGACCACAGGCTATGTCCCCAAAACAAAACTTAACAAACAAAAATTTATCCCTCTATACTTGTTTCTTTCTTCCTTTCTTTTTGGGTCACACCCAACGATGCACATGGGTCACTCCTGGCTTTGCACTCAGGAACTACTTCTGGCAGTGCTCAGGGGACCATATGGGATGCTAGGAATTAAAGCCTGTAGGCTGGGTGCAAGGCAAAGGCCCCACCCGCTGTGCTACACTCCAGCCCCTATGCTTGTTTATTACTTGATGGTGCTTTTTGCTGAGTAGAAATCTGAAACTGAGTAATGATTCAATCTCACAGTGACAGCAAGTAATAGAAAGAGATGACGATTGTACATATTTGTCTGTACAACTTACAAATGCTGATTGTGTTTTCATTCTATACATAAAAATAGACCCATGATTATTTGCAGACTTTCTGTTAGAGAAAGCACCATTACCTTGCAGTAGGACCCTAATAGCAAAGTTTTAGCAATATCAAAGTAAGATTAAAATGGAAAGTGATTATTGGACGTTAGTTTACACAAATGCTATTGCATGAAACACCAAAAGTGAGATATTTGGAAATATTTATTTTGTTTTTAGTTTATATTTTTGGTGCTTCCAAGAACATACAGAAATTATAATGTAATTGTTCTTTAAATTGATTGGAATAAAAGTAACAGTTTGTTGCAAAGTTTAGATGTAATGTTTTCCTAAGTGATACTACTGTTCCTTTTCAAACATATTTTACATTATTCCCTTAATGACTTTATAAATAGAAGTATTCCCACTCATGGCACAAAACCACTTCATGGAAACTAAGCAAACTGGCATTGAACTAAATGTATATATGTATAAAGATAACAAAAAAGTAGGAAGATTGGAAGTTGTAAGAAACTCATCCTCCTATGTGTATGTGTGTGTGTGTTCACATTTTAACAGAAGTAATTTTTGTCACTGTCACTCATTTCAAATTTTTGTGACCTTAATACAACAGAAAACCAAAACTGTATTTCCCCCTTAACTCTTTCTAATGGAAGTTCCTTTATTTTGCTTTGTTATTTTTGTTTGTGATGCTAGAGATCCAACCCAAGACCATACATATGCAGGACAAAGCGATTTACTTCTGAGATGAAATAAACTCTTTTCTTGAGGGTTGAAAGTGGAGCCTGGAGATAAATAAATGGGATTATATTAAACTAAGAAACTTCTGCACTGCAAAAGATACAGTGATCAAAATACAAAGACAATCTACAGAATGGAAAAGAATATTCACCCAATACCCATCAGATAAGGGGCTGATATCAAGGATATACAAGGCACTGGTTGGAATCTACAAGAATAAAACTCCCAACCCCATCAAAAAATGTGGGATGGAAAGGAACAGAAATCTTCTAAAGGAAGAAATACGAATGGCAAAAAGGCACATGAAAAAATGCTCTTCATCACTAATCATCAGAGAGATGCAAATCAAAACAACTATGAGATACCACCTCACACCACAGAGACTAGCATATATCCAAAAGAGCAAAAGCAACCGCTGTTGGAGAGGATGTGGGGAGAAAGGGACCCTCCTACACTGCTGGTAGGAATGCCGACTGGTTCAGCCATTTTGGAAAACAGTATGGTCACTTCTCAAAAAATTAGATATTGATTTTCCATTTGATCCAGCAATACCACTTTGGGAATATATCCTGGAGAGGCAAAAAAAAAATACAATCAAAATGACATCTGCACTTGAATGTTCATTGCAGCACTGCTTATAATAGCCAGAATCTGGTAAAAACCCGAGTGCCCAAGAACAGATGACTGGTTAAAGACACTTGGTATATCTACACAATGGAATACTATGCTGCCTGTTAGAAAAGATGAAATCATGACCTTTGCATATTAGTGGATCAACATGGAAAATATGCTAAGTGAAATGAGTCAGAAAGAGAGAGACAGGCATAGAAAGATTGCACTCATCTGTGGAATCTAAAATAAAATAACAGAATAGGAGACTAATACCCAAGAATAGTAGAGATAAATACCAGGAGGTTAGCTCCAAGGCTTGAAAGCTGGCCCTACACGCTGGAGGAAGGGGCAGCTCACATCGAGAAGTGAACACCAGGTAAAGTGTGGTTTGAGGACCCACATGGGATGGGAGATCCGCGCTGAAAATAGAATATAGACCAAACACAATGACCACTCAATGCCTCTGTTGCAAACAACAACACCCAAAAGGAGAGAGAACAAAAGGGAATGCCCTGCCACAGAGGTGGGGTGAGGTGGGGGGGATGGGGTGGGAGGGTGGGAGGGATACTGAGAACATTGTTGAAAGTGACTGGGCACTGGTGGAGGGATATAAACAAAATCCAAACATGAAAGTTCATAAATTTGTAACTATAACTCATGGTGCTTCACTAATAAAATAAATAAAATAAAGTAAAATCAACCAGTAAAAAAAAAAAAAAAGAAAGAAAGTGGAGCCTGGGCCCCATTTGACAGTTCTCAGGGACTGTTCAAGACTCTGTGATCCCCTGATTGTACTCAAGTGACCATATATAGTGCCAGGGACAAAACAAGTGCCTTACCTTCTGTACTTTATCTCTAACCCCTAAAGTTAACTCTTAAAGGAAGACAATATTTTGGGGGGGGGAAACAGTGTCAATTTGGATTTTTCCCTTTATTTGGCATCTACTTATCTTTTAATCAGACCAGTGTTTCTTGGGGTTCTGTTTCATAAATAAAAATATGCCCGTGATTAGGTGTGAAGTTTGAGAATGCATCATTTCCTTAGAGCAAAACCCTAATAGCAAGGCTTTAATAGCATTAAGAGAGGATTACAATAGAAAACACTTATCGATTGTCTTAGATGTTTCCTATTTGGTGTTTTAAAGGTTAAACATATTACACCAGAATCTCCTTTCCAATAACAAATTTCTGTTAAAGGTGAAAGCAACAACAATAAAAGACTCAGCCAAGAAGATAATAGCAGATACTACTGGACTATTTAATGGAAATATTAAAATCTGATTTTATTTATAAATACATTAGCCACTTCATCTGCATTTTCTACTGTCAGAGTAACATATAATTAAGATAAATTGTAATTGTATAGTATCCGATCATAGCTTAATCATGTCCTGCTTTGTTTACTGTTGTTTAAAATGGTTCATTCTGCGAAAAGGGTCATGCTCCCTTTCAAAGAGTGTTAGTTGTGTCTAAGGACAGGCTTCCAAATTATAGGGCTTGGTTTAACATAGATTCTATAAATTAGTAAATAACTATTATCCTTGTTATCTAATGAAAGGAGAGTAGGCTTTCATAATTTATGTAACTGGAGAAAGGGAAAGCTCCAGTTACGAAAATTATGAAAGCCTACTCAACAACTCATTTGACTATTAAGGGATTTACTATTCTTGTAAAGTCATATAATGAAATTAGATATTATGAATAGTATAAAAAATCTAGAAATTTATGTAAAAAGTAACATCTTATCATTTTGCTTTGCAACTAATAAGTCAATGACACAAGAGGAATTACAAATAGCTTAGATTCTTCCTGCAGGTTCCAACATTAAAATATGGTGCAGGAATGTGTATCAATGTAATTGAAAGTTAGGCAAAAAGTAGAATCTTAAGTTTTTCATAGACTCATGATTCAATGTAATAATCACCTTTGCTGTGTTAGAAACGCTATCACCATAAAGACAAAAGATAATAAATGTTGGTGAGGATGCAAAAAAAAAAAATGGAAACCCTGTGCACTACTAGTGAAAATTCAAACTGATACAGCCACTTGGAGGATACTATGAACACTAAAAAATATAACTACTAATCAGTCACTCCCATTTCTGAGTATATAGTTCATAAATTATATTAGTCACATCCATTTCCCATCAATAGATGAATGGAAAAGAAGAGTGAATGTGTATTCATCTTATCTTTCATGATATATATATAATATGAACATATTTGTATTATAGTACATTTAATAATATACAGTGGAACATTCTCAATGATCACTACGTACCTATAAAATGGAATGTTAGACATTAAAATAGAAAAAAATATCATTCGCAACAACATAAATTAATCTTTAGGATATCATGTTAAATAAAATAATTTAGAAATGTTCAGTATGATATAACTCTTGTATGAGAGTATATGTGTATATATATATATAAAATACATTTCAAACTCGTAGAAACAAAATGGATGAGGTTTTAAGTAACCATGTATTATAAATGGGAGAATTGGGAAAAGTTTATGTACTTCCAATTGTAATATATTTAAGTTCTTGGCTATATTATACAGCACATTAAAGTCTTCATCCTCCAAATTTATAATGCTGTTAACAATCATGTTAAAATCAATATATTAAGTGACTTCAAAATTTGTGATAATAACTTCACACATAATATGTGCACATAAAATTCTGTGCTGAGAATATCAGGATTGATAGTGTTTGCAAAAGCTCCTGTATATTGTGGAGACTAAGGGCCCATAGTCCCTCAAGGAAGCCATCAATCTGCACCTGAAACCAAATTAATTTTCACAGTGTGAGAGCTGATACCACCAACATGAGTTTGTTGGAGAGCCATGGATACATATAGGCATCCTCAAAAAGTTTAATACAGATTATTCTCTAATGCACATGGGACATTCTCCAGGGGAGATCATATTTTAAAAATAAGTCAAATGTATATAAATTCATAAAAATAAAAATCATATCAAGCATCAAATCAGATCATGGTGTCATAGAGATAGAAATTAACCATAAAAGAAGATATGGGGAAACTGTCACACCTGGAAACTGAACAGCACACTGCTAAATAATAGCTGGATCCAAAAAAAAACATAAAGGAAAAAATTGAAAATTTCCTTCATACAAGAATAATAAAGAAACAGGTTGTGAAAATTTGTGGGACACAGCAAAAGTGGCACTTAGAGGGAAATTCTTACCAGAGTAGGCTTACAATTAGAAAAGAAGAAAAAGATAAAAATCAACAATCTAAATGCAAATCTTAAATATCTGGAGAACCAATAAAAAAAGAATCCAAAGTCCTGCAGATTGAAGGAAATAATAAAAACCAAAGTAGAAATTAACAATATAGAAGCTAAGCATAATACAAAAAACAATGAAATCAAGAGCCACCTCTTAAAGAATAAACAAGATAAGAAAACCCTTTGCAGACTCATAAGGATTAAAAAAAGGAAAGTGCTCAAATCAATAAGACAGGAACAAAATGGGAGAAATTACAATAGAATCCTCAGAAATCCAAGACATCATGAGAGCTTACTATGAACAAATCTATTCTGTTAAATTGGAGAACCTAGGAGTACCATAAACATGTCAACTCCCAAAACTGAGAGTAAGATGTAAAAAAACCTATACAGATCAAACACAAGCAAGGGCATTAAGAGAGTACTTAAGAATCTCCTCCAAATAAAAGTGCTGGTTCAGATGTGTTTATTGGTGAGATTTACCATATATTCAGACAAGAGTCACTGCTATTAAGCTCTTCCAAAACATTGGAGAATCAGGAATTCTTCCTAGCACATTCTATAAAGCTAAGATTACACTGATAACCAAATCAGAGATAGTTCTGAAAAAGAAAATGTGAGACAAATCACTATGATAAATATTGATGCAACAGTCCTCAGAAAAATCATAGGAAACTAAATTCCACCATATATAAAAAAATCATAAACAACAAAGTGAGATTTATCCTAGGGTTTCAAGGATATATAAGCAAATAAAATGTAATATGCCACATCAGTAAAAGAAAAGATTAAAATTATATGATTATTTTCATGCAGAGAGAAAAATTGACAATATTAAATATCCTCTCATGATTAAAATACCGTCATGAAAACATAGGTTTGGAAGGAAGCTTTCTAAAGACAGAAAAGGCTATTTATAATCTCACAGTAAATATTATTCTTAATGGTTAAAGAGGAAAGTGTTCTCACTGAGATTATGTAAAAGACAAGGATTTCCACTGTCTCAACATTTATTCTTCATTGTATTAGAAGTCCTAGCAACAACTATATGGTAAGAATAGGAAACCAATGGGTCGATATTGGAAAGGAGGAAGTCAATTTCTATTTGTAGACATTGAACACCCTAAAGAGGCTACTAAAAAGTAGTAGAAATAGTAAATTAATATAGCAAAGTACCCCACTATATGGACTGAAGCGATAGCACAGTGGGTAGGGCGTTTGGCTTGTACACAGATGACCCGGGTTTGACTCCTTCGCCCCTCTTGGAGAGTGTGTCTCGCCCACATGGCAGAGCCTGGTAAGCTACCTGTGGCATATTCGATATGCCAAAAACAGTAACAACAAGTCTCAAATTGGAGGAGTTATGGGCAAATCGATGAGCAATGGGATGACAGTGATATAGTGATACCCCACTGTAAAACTGATACATAAAAATTGGTCACATTCCTGTATACAAATAATGAGTCAGAGGAAAAAGTGATCAATGACTTTATCCTATTCATAAGAGTGTCCAAAAATATCAAATCTCTAGGAATCAATTTAAAAGATATGGGAAATATACACAATGACATTTTCAAACACATAAACAGGTAGAAGACCTTAGGAAATAGAAAGCTATTTCATGATCTTCGGAAGGATAAATATTGTCAAAATGATCATCCTATATAATGATTAATCAATATAATAATATGTAGATTCTGTGCAATCTCTATATCAAAATTTAGACATTTTTCAAGGACTTAGAACATCCAATAATATAGCTTATATGGAATCATAAAAGACCCTAACTAGCCAAAATCATGCTGAAAAATAAGAAACTGAGATATCGAAAGTATACTATAAGGCCTTAGTTACCAAATTAGCCTCATATTGGAATAAAGAGAGTCTCTAACCAATTAGTCAGAAGAAACTATACAAGGACAAGCCCCCATATATATGGCCAGCTCATCTTTGACAAGGAGCTGAGAGCATGAAATCTTCAACCAATATTTGTGGAGGAACATGTAATAAATTAAAGCTGAATACATATCTCACACCTTAAATAAAAGTCAATTCAAGGTGATCAAAGACCTTGGGATAAAACCAAAATCTATAAAATATGTTTAGGAATATATAGGTAGAGCATTCCAAGATCTGGACACACAGGTATATTTAAGGATACAACATCATAGCCAAAAGATAAAATAATAAAAAATTATAATAAAGAGAATAAAGAATTTACAAATGGGACTACATCAAATTAAAGAATTTCTGCATGGCAGAAGAAATATTGGCTAAAACTAAAATACAGTTGAAAAATATTCACATTCAACACATCAGATAAAGGGTTGATATCCAGCATACTCCCAAAGATCAATAACAAAATATCATATCACGTCATAAAAATGAGGACTAGAAATAGATGGCTAACAGGCATATGAAAAATGCTCATCATCACTTATTATTAGGAAAATATAAATCAATGAGATCCTGTCTACCACCAGAAAGAGTGACACATTTCAAAAATACTGGGAGCAATACATGTTGGTGGGTGTGGTGAAAAAGAAACTCTTGAGATGAGATCTGGAGCTGCTGCTCTCGAAACAGACCCAATTCTACTAAAGACCATTATCCAAGAGGTCGTCAAACCCATTTTGGCACCCAGAGCGGCTTCTTACAGAAATGCATCTAGACTGTGAGCTGTACTATGGCTATGTGCTGCCCGGGAAGGGATTTTCCCTCTCCACCTGTTTTTCTGTGCGGAAAATGGCAGCGGTGGCATCACCCACGTGGCAAGAACCACCCCATAAGAGTTCCACCCAGAGGTAGGAACTTTGCAATATTGTGGCTCATAGGCGATCATGGGAAGGGTGTGTTACGGCATGCCCTTGGCCCAGATGAGATCCGGAGCTGCTGCTCATGAAAGAGACCCTCTGCTCCTAAAGACTATGATCCAAGAGGTCTTCTAACCCATTTTGGCACCCAGAGCGGCTTCTTACAGAAATGCATCTAGACTGTGAACTGAAATAAAATATCAGAAATCTAAAACCAAGTTCATAGAATCTTCATTCTCAGCAATGAAAAGAAATTATAAAATGATGCCTTTTCAGCTGGCCTGATTGTTGGGGGAAAATTCCAAACAATAATAGTGAGTTCTCTATTGAAATATTGAATGTATTCAAAGTATAGAGCAAATAAAATGAAGATCATTAGCTACTTAGGTGGGGGCTGGGTGGGAGGGGGTTGTATTGGGGTTCTTGGTGGTGGAACATGTGCACTGGTGAAGGGATGGGGGTTCAATCATTATATGACTGAGATTTAAACCTGAAAGCTTTGTATTTTTTTCACGGTGATTCAATATAATAAAATAAAATTTTAAAAAAAGAAAAAGAAACTCTCACTCACTCCCAGAGCAATGTTGCCAAGTTCAGCTTTGATGGAAAACTATGGAAATATCTCAGTAAGCTAAAAATTGAGCTGCCATAAGTACCAGCAATGCTACTCCAGAGTTTCTACTCCTAGGAAGCAGAAACTTTCATTCAAAATGATCTTTATCACTAATAATCAGGGAGAAGCAAATCAAAGCAACAATGAGATATCATCTCACACCACAGAGACTGGCACACATGAACAAGGATAAGAGCAACCAATGCTGGTACGAATGCTGGAAGAATGTGACTCTAATTCATTGCTAGTGGGAATGCTGTCTGGTCTCTTTTTGTAAAACAATATGGGCATTTCTCAAAATCCTAGAAATTGAGCTCCTACCTGATCCAGCAATACCACTTCTGTGAATATACACTGGGGGGCCCAAAAACACATCAGAAAAGTCTGTTGCACTCCTATGTTCATTGTAGCACTATTCAAAATAGCCAGAATATGGAAACTAATCTGAGTGTCCGAGAACAGACAAATGGATAAAGAAACTATGTTATATCTATACAATGGAATACTACATAACTGTTAGGAAAAATGAAGTCATGAAGTTGCCTATAAATGGATGGACATGACAGTATCCTTCTGAGTGAAATAAGTCAGAAGGAAAGAAACAAACAGAATGACTGCATTCATTTGTGGTGAATAAAATCATATATAGCAGAAAACTAGTATCTAAGGCCAAGGAAAACAGGGGCTAGGAGGACTGGACAATGTTTGGAATCTACCACCAGTGTATTTAGGACAGATGGTAGGTAATATAGATAAGGGACCAATATGACAATAGTTGGAAATGATCACACTGAACAAGAACTGAGTATTGAAAGTAGGTAAAGGGACACAAATGATAAACCTTCAGTATCTGTATTGCAAACCACAATGCAGAGAAAGAGAGAGAGAAGAATAAGGAGGAGAAGGAAGAAGAGAAGGAGAAGGTGGAGGAGGAGGAGAAGGAGGAGGATGAGTAGAAGAAGGAGGAGAAGAAGAAGAAGGAGAAGAAGAAGAACAAGAAGAACAAGAAAGAGAAGGAAGAGGATAGAGAAGAAGAAGAAGAAGAAGAAGAAGAAGAAGAAGAAGAAGAGGAAGAAGAAGAAGAAGAAGAAGAGGAAAGAAGAAGAGGAGGAAGAAGAAAAAGGAAGATGAGGAGGAAGAAGAAGGCAATGACGATGACCTGTCACAAAGGAAAAAAAAAAGTTACACAAGTCATCCCCAGAGGCAGGCTGGGAGTGAAAGGTAGGATGTGATGGGAGGAAAACTGGGGACACTGGTGTTGGGAAACGTACACTAGTGGAGGGATGAGTGTGAGAACACAATATGACTGAAACCTACTCATGAACAGCTTTGTAGGAATCTATCTCACAGACATTCAATGAAAAAATTATTTATGAAAGAAAGAAAGAAAGAAAGAAAGAAAGAAAGAAAGAAAGAAAGAAAGAAAGAAAGAAAGAAAGAAAGAAAGAAAGAAAGAAAGAAAGAGAGAAAGAGAGGAAGAAAGAGAGAAAGAGAGAGAAAAAGGGAGAAAGAGAGAGAGAAAGAGAGAGAAAGAGAAAGGAAGGAAGGAAGGAAGGAAATAAGAAAGGAAGGAAAGAAGAAAGGAAGGAAAGAAGAAAGGAAGGAAGAAAGGAAGGAGGAAAGGAAGGAAAGAAAATAAAGTATATCAGGCACTAATTCATTCTGACCATGAATTTGTAGCACAGTGCCTAAGTATAAGTGTCTAATTAATATTAAAAGTGCTCAATAGCTATTTATACATGGTCAAATAAAAGGACAAACACACACCATTATTTATTGTAGTACTTAGTACAATAGCTAAGATATGGAATCAACCTAGGGGCCCAATGATAGGTAAGTGGATCATGAAAATACAGTATATATATACACACACGATGGAATACTATGCAGCTATAAGAAAGGATGAAATAATGCAAATCACTGCTACATGAATGGTTTGAAGATATAGTAAATTAAATAAGTCAGATAAGGACAAATGCTGTATGATCTCATTTATATGTGGAATATAGGCTACCTGGACAAAAACATGTTTGAAAGGGAGGATACCAAAGCCAGAGTATAGGGAGAAAAAGGATAGAGAGGGAGGAAAACTGAAGGGAAAAAATGAGATAGACCAGCTGCAACAGGCAGCAGACATCCAGAGATCTAAGCATATTGGTGGTGAGATGAACAGTATAGCTAAATATCCAAATACCACATCAACAACACTGAAAATAAGAGATCCAAACTTCAGCTACCGAACTAAAAAAAAAAATGTGACTGTCAAAATGGCAGTCTGGGTATTGGAGAGTCGGTGTAAGAAAGAAGACACTGGTGGTGGGAATTGTGTTTAAATAGCACTCTAAAGACCAACTACAAATAACTTTCAAACCATGGTGTTTTAATATTTTTTAAACAGAAAGAAAAGAAGCTACATTTATGATAAAGGTATAGAGAAACCTTACTGAATTGTCTAAATTTACTGAGTTTACTCTCTGAATTTTCTGAAAATAATTGTCTTTTCAGCAAATGTTATTGGGACAACTAACATACACAAGCCAAAAAAACAGTAAATGAAGTTAGATTCCTCATGGCACATGCAAACATATTTAAAATAGGTATGTATAAGAAATCTAAACATATGCTCTTGAGGTAAAATATAAGACAAAACTAGGGTAGGCAAATCCTTCTTAGGAAAAATGCTGAAGCACAACCAACAAAATAATAAAATAGGTTACTTGAACTTTATAAAATTTTAAAGATGTTATGGTTGAAATGACACCATGAGTTGATAAATTGAAAATATAACCTGGGCGACAAAATATTTAAATATATTATTTTATAAGAAGTTGATGTATATGGAATCTTGAATTATTTCTTACAAGTCAATAATAAAAATAAATAAATAAAACACACATTCTAAAAAATGGGCAACAGATCTAAATGGGCATTTGTCCAACGAAGATATTGAGTCACGTGCACATGTGACTCAGCATTATTAACCAACAGGACAAATGCAAATCAAAAAATAATGACATATAATATCATATTCTGACATACTAAAAAGAAAACTCCAGATAATAATGTCAACAAAGATGTTATTAGATAAATTGAATCCCTCAAAAACCACTGTTGAGAATACAAAAATGAGGCAGCCACTTTGGAAACTACCTTTCATTTCTCAAAAATGCTAAACTTAGAAGTATAATATACTTTATTAACTCCACACCTAGGAAAATATCTCAATAGCAACAACAACAAAATCTGTTTACTAAAAACTCACACACATTTTCATAGCAGCAAAAATGTAGAACAACCCACAAATCATTAAGCAATGAGAGGGTAAAATATGCATAACCATATTTTGTATGGTTGTCATTAGAAATAATCTCAAAATTTAAAAATGATTTATTTATACATGACTCACATAGATGGACTTCAAAGACATTAAAAAAAATACAGAAGATACAAAATACCTAAAACCTGACAAGGTACTATATATAGCATACTTACTGGATGCAAAATTTTCAGTTTGGTAGGAAATAGAGATTATTAAACAACATAAAATTTTATCAAGTTTGTGAGGTAAAAATGTTTTTTTTTTTTTTTTTTTGCTTTTTGCGTCACACCCGGCAATGCACAGGGGTCATTCCTGGCTCATGCACTCAGGAATTACCCCTGGCGGTGCTCAGGGGACCATAAGGGATGCTGGAATTTGAACCCGGGTCGGCCACATGCAAGGCAAACGCCCTACCCGCTGTGCTATCACTCCAGCCCTGGTAAAAATGTTTTTAATTTTTTTTTTCTTTTTGGGTCACACCCGGCGATGCACAGGGGTTACTCCTGGCTCATGCACTCAGGAATTACTCCTGGCGGTGCTCAGGGGACCATATGGGATGCTGGGAATCGAACCCGGGTCGGCCGCGTGCAAGGCAAACACCCTACCCGCTGTGCTATTGCTCCAGCCCCTGTTTTTAATTTTTAAATATATATTATAGTTTAATTTATGGAGATGTTACTGGTGCCTGTTTGAGCAAATCGAAGAACAATGGGATGACAGTGCCACAGTGCTGCAGTGCTACAACAGTGTTGACACTTATGACCTTAGTGTATACAATTGGCTGATATCACAACCACCTAATTTCATTAAATTCTCCACTCATGTGTCACCTCCGGTCTTGCTGTTATGGTTTTATACCTCTGATAATGTACAATAATTCACTGAAGAATAGACTTTAAATTGATGCAACTTAAAATATAACTTAAGAAATTGTGATTTGTGGTCAGAATGATAGGAGAGCAGGCAGGGTACTTGTCATATATTTTGTTGACCCTTATTAACTCCAGGTTTATGCCTGACATCAGATATGCTCTCCCAAGCTCTCCAGGAGTGATCTCTGAATGAGAACCAAGTGTAAGGGCAGAGCACCACCAAGTTTGGCCTAAATCCCCACTATCCCCCTTACCACCCAAAAAAACCACTAAATAATTTTGAATTGTCATGTGTGTTTTGTTTACTTTTGGGTATTTTTGCTTATGTAATAAACTTTTTAATGCAATTAAACTTCTAGATATTGCTAAATTCTTTGTTTTATGATAATTAAAGTATTATTATTGATCTAGAAAAATGTACCTACTATTAGTTCTGAAAAAATTAAAATTAAAAGCTAAATATTTTCTAAGACTATCATGAACATTCATTTTTGAAAGTGAAGATAAGGAGAAAAATATAATTTGATAAACTGAAAGTTTCAAAAGTTTAATGAGCTTGTCTAACTGCTATTATGTGAAAAACAAATATTGTAAAATTTTGACTAGGAGGTTTCTTTCTTATGTGTTTTAACATGTAGTTGATTTATAATGGTAACTTTTGAATGTGGTTGGCTAATCATACAGTAGTTATGTTGTCAACCACTAGAGGGATGTACATGAAGCCAGATCTTTGGAAATGATTTAATGGTTTATAAAATGGAACAGAATTAATTTATTTTGTTTACTGTGAGTCAGCTAATGGTTATAATGTCATCTTCTTGTGAGGTTAACACACATATTGAATTTGTGAAAAATGCATATCTGCACAGTTCAATCAGATTAAGTGCAAAAAGTCTTCGGCAGCTAAAATAATGTTATGAATTAATTTGGATATTTGCCA
The DNA here is from genome assembly GCF_027595985.1 of Sorex araneus. Taxonomy (NCBI): domain Eukaryota; kingdom Metazoa; phylum Chordata; class Mammalia; order Eulipotyphla; family Soricidae; genus Sorex; species Sorex araneus. The sequence continues at coordinate 150,062,850 of NC_073303.1, read as the reverse complement.
AATAAGATGATGCAATATATGATTCCATGGGTTGATGAGAACTATAATCTATGAATGACTCTATTACTATGATTTGGTGATGATTCATGTTGCACTAAATCATTGCTAAATATAAATCTCAAACAATAACTTGATGAACCACTTGATACCCATCATTTTTGCTGTAGTTGCTACGCTTTTAACTATTCATGGTCTTAGCATAAAGATTAGGAAGATAAAGAGTTGAGATATAAGAAATAGAAGTAACATATTTTATATATTGTTTTCAACATAGAAGTCATATTTTTATTAATTGCTATTCACTTTTAATATAAACTTCTGACTTGGGTAGAACTTTGTTCTAACCCAGCCTTTCTGCCAAATTGGAAAGATATCAGCACCTCTAAAATTCTATTATTCATCTGTAAATGGTTTATTTTATAACTTAAAATATTTTAAAACTCTTTAAATTATTTTACATTTATTTTTATTTTAGTTAACATTAGTATATAATACCAGTCTTTGAAAACAGGGCCATATACATGCTAGGCATATGGTCTACCAATTGAAATTTCTCCCCAGTCCTAACTTGCTTCTTTAATAACTCTTAAAATCATTTCATTGGTAACGAATATGAAAGCTGACTTAAAACATTGTACTAAAGCACCATGAATTACAAAGCTATTCATGGTTGAGTTTTAGAATTACAATGTCCCAGCACAAATCCTACCACCAATGACCACCAGTAACCACCAATAACCACCAGTGTCAACTGTCCTTGACCCTGGTTGTCAGGTTCTCTCTTCCATCCACCACTTACCCAACCTGCATCTTGACAGGCAGCATTTAAAGTAACGTTGTTAAAGTTTGGATTTTATGATGTTAGAGTTGTTGACTCTATGGTCTGGGTATTGACTATGTCCTTTCTATACACCAGTGATGTATTTGATCCCTTAACCCAGCCGAGTCTTGCTTCCCATCTGTCTCATCTCCCCGCTTCAAGTTTTTTCTTTCTCCTCATTATACTAAGGTACCAAGGGTTGTATATATACTTATATACTCACTTTTCTGTGGCATATAGAATAACTCTAGAAGGGAACACAACACAATAAAGGGGGAGGGCCGAAACCACCCTCAATTCCAGAGTTCAAGTAGAATGACAATGAAGGAAATAAATCAAGGGTGGGGAGGAAAATTATTTAAAAAAAAAAGAAAGTAACAGGGAAGCAGGGGTCAGGGGATTTGGCTATGTTGGTAACATGGGGGAGTAGTATAGATATATATCCAAGCCACAGATTTAACGATGTGGAAAACATGAAATCCAAAGTACAACCACCAAACTTTAAAATGTGCCTGTCAAAGTGGCCAAAAGGGGGTGGGGAGGTGAAGTAGGTTGGAACTCGGGGACACTGATGAAGGGAAGTGACACTGGTGGTGGGATCGATGCTGAAATATTATTTGTCAATAAAACCAACCATTTAAAACTTTGTACTTTATGGTTCTTTAATTGAAAAAAAATAATGTATATATACTTATCAGTAAGGCACTGTAAATATTTTCTTTCTATTGTTTTTATTTTATAATTTAGGCAAAAATTATTTGTAGAAGGATTAATATATAAATAATGCATGATATACAGTTATATCAAGACAACTAAGGTACTCAAGACTTCTTTTTATAAAACAGGGTAGAAGTTATATTATCGTGTATTTATGAGATCTAGAAAGGTCATTGACTATTTTTTATGACTAAGAGTCATAGCCAAATGAAGAAAATAGTTGTCATGAAAACCAGTTGTACCAATTCATGCTGTTTTCAATAGAGAGTAAACTCTATATTCTTTTCTCTTGTTTATATAAATGCTAGGTAACTTTAGAGAATATCAAATGTATGATTGAAAGTACTACACAAATACACTGATATATTAAATGGTTAAATAATGGTGTGTTTGCATGTGTATACATATGTGTGCATGTCTATACTAACTAAATGTGTGCTAGAAAGGAGAAAACAGTAAAGGAAAATAGTCTAAATTATTACATAACTGAAACTGAATATGCTAAAAGAAGTGTCTTTTGGAAATAAATTACATGCTAGGTGAAGTGAATTCAACAATGCTTGCTTCAACTTACTTTTGTTTGTCACAGGAAAACTACATTACAACCATGTGTAAAGGAAAAACATTTAATGTTTGCCTTTTTCTCACTATGCACAAAAAGAGGCATACAAATTATTAGTGAAATGTAGAGTTTAAACAGCTACAGTGATTTTGGTGTAGAACAACTTACATATCACAATGCAGAGCAAATTCATAAATCATACCTGGTCTGGCAAGGAGGTAAATAAACATAATCTGGAGCTGGAGCGATAGCACAGCGGGTGGGCATTTGCCTTGCACGTGACTGACCTGGGTTTGATTCCCAGCATCCCATATGGTCCCCCAACCACTGCCAGGAGTAATTCCTGAGTGCAGAGCCAGGAGTAAGCCCTGTGCATCGCCAGGTGTGACTCAAAAAGCAAAAAATAAAACAAAGTAAACATAAGCCTTGTATCCAAGTTAAAAATCCTAGACTTTCCTAGAATTAAGAGCCACTTGAATTGTGAAAAGAATTAGATATAAACTGCACCAATTCAGCAAATAGTGTTGCAAAGATAGGAACTAAAATAAACATACAGAAAAACAAAGGGTTTTGTTTATTTTCAAGGGCAGGAATTAGATGAGTTAGATGATATATTTATCATTTATGAAATATTCTAAGAAAGCTATTCAGTTCTGAGAATGTCTTCATGAGTGCAGTGTTTCCTTAGGCTGTATTAGCACCACCTGCAAGTTTCTTAGACATGGGAATTCTCAGGTTCCACCCACAGAACAACGGAATTTAAAATGTAGTGAAAATCTATCTTTCCAAGTGGCTTTCATATACATAAGTTGAGTAACAACCTAGTCATACAGCACTGAAGATGAATGGTAAATATATCCTATCCTCATAAAGTCACTATATATTAATTTTCATTCAGATGTTTCTTAACAACTATTACAAATATATAGTAACAATTCAAAATAGATATTTATTCAGATTATAATATTATTAAAGAAAGGCCACAGAAATTGTATGGGGGTTAATGTACTTGTCTTGCATGCAATAGATCCAGGCTTGATTATTGGCAGAGCAGTTAGTTCCCTGAGAAACTTTAGGAATATACCCTGAGCGCAGAGCCAGGAGTGAGCCCTGAGAACTGCTGAATGTGGCCAAATATTCAAAATAAAATAAAATATAAAATAAGTCATGAAAAATTAATATTATTTGCCATGTATTAGCCAATAATTCTAAAAATGAAACATACAAAATGATATCCTTCATAGCTTATAACGGAATGCCCCATATTTGCACTTTATTTTATAATTGCTTTTAAACTAACCAAGGGAATGGGGATAAATATAGTCAATAAGGGGAATGAACTTGAATATCTAAGTTTATGTTTTCTGCTACATAAGTGAGTCATGCTTTAGACTTAATTCAAATATATTTTATCTACTTCTAATTATACTTGCACAAGAAAAATTAGACAAATACTTATAGGACAATGTAGTAAGAGAGCTCTGTAGCACTGTTGTAGCACTAATGTCCCATTCTTCATCATTTGCTCGAGTGGGCACCAGAATCTGGGAGAAATTATCATTAATTTCTATGCCAATTGAATTCCTTAATCAAAACTTGTACCTGTCTATATATTAACTACCTATCTTTTTATGTGAAAATCTTTTTAGCTTAGGATGTCACATAGCACTAGGGCATAAGACTTGCAGGTACGAGGCCCCGAAATGGATCCCCAGAACTGTAAGGAAAAATCAAGTTTGTTGCTTCCTACAGATAATAGACTGAGCATGTGCTTCGCATCCAGGAGCTTTGGGTTTGATCCCTGGCACCACATGATCCACAAGCACCTACAGGAGCTACCCCTGAGCTCACTTCAGAGAAGTTGAAGCACTGATGAATGGAATGAAAAGCAAAATAACAAACAAAAATCTTTCTCCTCATAGAGCTGAGTAACACCCACCTTAATATTATTAAGAAGAGGGCTGGCGTGATAGCACAGCGGATAGGGCATTTGCTTTGCACGCGGCCAACCCGGATTTGATTCCCAGCATCCCATATTGTCCCCTGAGCATATAGGGTTCCTGAGTGCAGAGCCAGCCTTAACCCCTGTGCATCTCCGGGTGTGACCCAAAAAGAAAAAATATACATTAAGAAGATAGAGAAGTTAACAAGCAATGTAAAATACTATGAACACTCTGAACACTATTCGTTATAAGGCTAATATGACTTGAGACCTTAAAAAGATGCTTAAAAGAATTATGGAGAGAATTTGCCTTGCATTTACCTTGCATGAAGTTATCTTGTACTCACTTCTTGGCATCCTGTGTGATTCATCCTTGATCCCTGCCAGGAGTGATCCCTGAGGACAGTCAGGAGTAATCCATGAGCATCAGAGTCTGGTCAAAACATCCAGAAAATGAATCATAGGGTCAGATTGTTAGCTCACTGGCTGTCTGCATGCTAATAATACAGATCTATGTTTGATTCTAGGCACTGCATGGTTCCTCCTAGCATAGCTGGAAGAAATCCATGAGCACAGATCCAGGAGTAGCCTTTGAACACCATAAACAAGCTAACCAAAAAGAATAAAATTTATATCTTACTTTCCCAATTGACTTTTTACCTTCCCTATCTTACTTTTATAATCTAGAGACTAGGGTAACTGAGGGATGCCCAACTTTAGGCAACTTTTCATTTTCTTGTCCTATTATATAATATACATAGATAAATTAGATTGTCAGGTATATGTCCTTTTTCTGACTTATTTTTCTTGACATGATATCTTGCAGTTCTGTCCAAGCTACTCTATATTGCATGATTTCATCGTTTCTTGCAGCTGCATAGTATTCCATGTGTGTATATACCACATCTTTATTATCCACTTATCTATATAGAACACTTAGATTGATTTCGTATTCTAGCTAGTGTGCTAAGTGCATATGCATATATCCTTTTGGGTGACTGTTTTTGACTTTTGGGGATAAATTGTCAACAAGTGAAAGTGTGGGGACATATGGCAGCTCTATTTTTACTTTTCTGAGAAATCTCTATACTGCTTGCCACAGGAGTTGCATCAGGCATTCCCACCAGAAGAATGGGTGAGAGATCCTTTTACACTTTACTCTAGTAAAGATATATTGTTTCCAGTATTTATGTTTTTCTGTAAGATTGTTTTAGGGCCACTCCTGCCACTTCAGGGGTTATTCTTGGCTCTACACTCAGGAGTCACCTTAAAATGTGCCATTCTTACGTATGTGAGATGGTATCTCATTATTGTCTTGATTTGGATTTCCCTGATGATAAGTTACTATGAACACTTCTTATGTACTTGTAGGCATCTGTCTATTTTCAGAGAAGTGTTTATTTCCTTTCCCTATTATTAATAGTTTTTTTGATGGATTTATTGTAGTTGATCTTTGGGAGTCCTTTATATCTCTTAGATATAAACCCTGTCTCTGACATGTGGAGTGTAGATATTTTCTCCCATTCATCTGGGAGTCCTTTAGTTTTAACCTATGTTTTATTTATTATGCAGAAACAGTTTAATTTGTTGTAGTTTTGCACAGCGGTAGGGCATTTGCCTTGCACTCAGCAAACCCGGGTTCGGTTCCTCTGCCCCTCTTGGAGAGCCCGGCAAGCTGCCAAGAGTATCTTGCCCGCACAGCAGAGCCTGGCAAGTTACCTGTGGCATATTTGATATGCCAAAAACAGTGACAAGTCTCACAATGGAGATGTTACTGGTGCCCACTTGAGCAAATCGATGAACAAGGGGATGACAGTGACAGTGACAATGACTTGTTGCTTTGTTTTTATGGAATAATATTATTGAAAACACCTTGAAGTCTAAATATTGGAGCATCTGCCTATATTAATTTTAGTATATTTTATGGATTTAGGTCTAATCTAATGGTTTTTGATTCACTTTGAATTGACTTTATGTAAGGTATGAGATATGAATCCAGCTAATGTTTTTATTATATGGTTATCCAATTTTCCAACACCATTTATTGAATAGTCTATCTTTACTTTCGTTCATGTACTTAGATCTTTTGTCAAAATGAGTTGACCATAGATTTGGAAATCTGTCTTTGGGTACGCAATTCTAACGCATTGGTCAGAGAGTTGATCCTTATTCCAGTATCATGCTGTTTTCCTCACAGGAGATTTACAGTTCAGTTTCAACTTGAGTAATGAGAAACCTTACAATTTCTTATTTATCACTATGGATTTGGTCTTTGAGGATGTTTTGTAATTCCAGACAAATTTTATTATTTATTCTTCTAAGTCCTTGAAGAACATCTGAATTTGGGTTGGGATTGCATTGAATCTATATATAATTTAGGTAAGATGATCATTTTATCAACATTGATTCTTCTAATCTATTAACATAGAATGTTTTAATAAATAATAAGTAAATACATATTTTAATAATTGTTGCAATATTATAATTCCACATTATTATTTAAGTGCTACTAATAAGATAAATGTTGATAGAGCCTTTGATCAAATTATTTGACTAGATGAAACATGGCTGGAATCATTAGATGCCATGCCTTGCAAGGTTCATATCCTAACCATTCTCCTAATTAAAAAAATTAACTCAATAATTGTTCATTAAATGACAGAAGATATTTGACATTCCAAAATGTCTTTGGATTTCAACTAAGTTATTATATGGAACTCACAAATGAAATTCTTCTAGAAGATTATACATAGCTCCATTCTGCATGCCTGAAAAGAGAAAACTAATTCAAAGTGACTTCTATAAAAGCTAAAATAATCTGGTCCTTTACACATTCCTCTTTCCTTGAACCACTCGCTAAGTCAATTACTTTCATTACACATACTGGTGAAAGAATACATGATCTAGCAGAGAGCTAAATTGAGAAAATTGCTTGAACTATTTGAGTCTAAAATATTTTTTAAACTCTTAAATTTTTATAGTAAGTGAATGAGTTCCCACTTCATACTTTTGGTTAGCTCAAGAAATGTTTGTTTTCATACACTTTTGGCACATATAATAAAGTTTTTAGTGGATGATGGCTGAAAATCCATATATAAAGGTAATATAAGTAAAATCTTTGAAGAATATAATTTACATTTTGGAATTTATGATTCCAGAAAAAAATTATTATTTCTTCTTCTTCGTTCATGTATCACTATACCACTGTCACTATCACTGTCATCCCGTTGCTCATAGATTTGCTCGAGCAGGCACCAGTAATGTCTCCATTTTGAGACTTGTCATTATTGTTTTTGGCATATCGAATACACCATGGGTAGCTTGCCAGGCTCTGCCATGCGGGTGGGATACTCTCGGTAGTTTGCTGGGCTCTCTGAGAGGCATGGAGGAATCAATTCCGGGTCAGATGCATGCAAGGCAAATGCCCTGCTGCTGTGCTATCACTCCAGACCATCACTATACCAGTTCATTTAATTTTATTTTTGAATAATATTCCATACATGCTATTATAATTCACAATTTTATTAATTGATAAATACTTTATTTATTCAAGAATAGACTATCATTTTAATAAGATTTTTAGAAATGTCCTTGTATCATCTTCTGTATAATCCTTTCTCTTCTTTTAAAAAAATTTTTTAAATTAAAAATTTTTTAAAAGAAATATAGATTTCTCCATAAATTAAAAGTATTTGAATTATAATTTAGCTAAAATCTGTCAAAAGTGTTTTCATCTTTCCATCCTTATAGCTTATGTAGCTAGTACACAATGAATTGACACCATGGACTTATTCTAGTCTAACCCATGACTCACAAAATATTCAATGAATGCACTAAGTTGAAAAGAAACCCTTTCTTTTCCCTTACAGTAGTAAGGGAAATAAAAGTTGGTCCAGCAATTGTCACTTCTGTATTCATAAAAAATGAACTTTCTAATTATCAGTAAATCAAGTTAAATTTAAATTTAAGTAAATAATTTTCATGTATTTATTTAAATGTTTACAATAAGATATATAATTTTATTATATTTAATAAGTAACATACAAAATATGCTGTGTATATTAAGTATACAATCACTGTATCATTGACATACCGTTGCTCATCAATTTGCTCAAGTAGGCAAATACATTTGGAAAACACATCCTACCAAATTTGGTCCTATATAGAATTCTTCCCTACTGAGGAGTTACTTTTTCTTTCTCTTCTATTTTACTTCCCTGTAAAAATTTCTATTAAAAAAAAAAAACAGTCCACCAAATGGCAGTATTTATATTGGACAATATACACTAATGAATAAGAGCAAAGAGATAATAAACCAAATAGACTTCAATTTTCATTTAAGAAAGCTATTTATTTTTTATGTTTATTTTTCATTCATATATTATATATAGGGGCTGGAGCGATAGCACAGCGGTTGGGCGTTCGCCTTTCACGTGGCCGACCCGAGTTCGATTCCTCCACCCCTCTTGGAAAGCCCGGCAAGCTACTGAGAGTATCAAGCCCGCACGGCAGAGCCTGACAAGCTACCCATGCTTATTGGATATGCCAAAAACAGTAACAACAAGTCTCTCAATGAGAGACGTTACTGGTGCCTGCTTGAACAAATTGTTGAGCAACGGGATGACAGAGATACAGTGATACAGTGATTTTATATATAGATATATTCATCTCCACATATATAACACTATATTATGTATTTATGGGTGGAGCAATAGCACAGCGGGTAGGGCGTTTGCCTTGCATGTGGCTGACCCGTTTCAATTGCTACATTTCTCTTGGAGAGCAAGTTGCCGAGAGTATCTCGTCCGCATGGCAGAACTTGGCAAACTAACTGTGGTGTATCCAATATGCCAAAAACAATAACAACAAGTCTCACTATGGAGGCATTTAGTGTTGCCCACTCTAGCAAATTAATGAACAATGGATGACTATGCTATTATGTATTTACACTGTTTTTCCAAACACTATTATCTTTGTATAATATGATTTAAAGTTGTAGTATTTATATAGTCACTCACCAGGCCACTTATTAGTAAACCAATAAATCAATAAAACTGCACAAAATTGCTATTCTTTTATGAACAGACATAAAAATACAATCAAGTCATGAAATGATGCATTAACTATTAGGATCACTTAGAGTAAAGTACCATAAGAGAAACATACATACAAAGAAACTGTGAAAGCATAGTCATCACTCTCTTGTGAGTTGTATGTAAGTGTTCTCTTGGATAAAGTTCAGATGCCTGCACTTTTAAAGTGTCTATGGAGTAAATGATTAAAGCACCTGATATGCATAGCTTTCTCAGTTTCCAGTTGAAATGATAAAGTGTTCTTCTGGAAAAAAAATAAGACAGGTGATGATCTAGTAAACTTTCTTTATAAATATAATTGAACATCACAGTAAAAAGACTAATAGAATATTCTAAAAGAGAATATTTTTGTACTTCATTTAATTTTATTTAGTCATTGTGAAATTACAAAGTTCTTCATCGTTGGGTTTCAAGCATACTTTGTTTCAACAGTGATCTCTTTATCAGTTTACACTTCCCTCCACCAGTGTCCCCACCCCATTAGACTGGTACCATTAGACTCCCACCAGTTTACCAGTCTTCTTCCATAAGAGACACTATATATTGTCACTGTCACTGTCATCCTGTTGTTCATCGATTTGCTCGAGCAGGCACCAGTAGCATCTCCATTGTGAGACTTTTTGTTACTGTTTTTGGCATATCGAATATGCTACGGGTAGCCTGCCAGGCTCTGCCGTGCGGGTGAGATACTCTGGGTAGCTTGCCAGACTCTCCAAGAGGAGCAGAGGAATCAAAGTTGGGTCAGCAGCGTGCAAGGCAAATGCCCTGCTGCTGTGCTATCACTCCAGCCCACACTATATATATTTTAAAAAATATATATAATATACATATATATAATATAATATACAAATGGCAGACAGTCTCTTGCCCGCACTCCTGGCTGTCTTCCCCGGGGCTCCTGGGAGGGGATGGGCTCCAGCTTCCCTCCCTGCCCCGAGCAGAGCTCTTCGAGATCGAAGACCATCAGAAACTAGCTACAGCCATGCTGGAGGCCCCTCTCCACACGTTCGGATGGGCCTCACGCATGAAGGTATTGGCAGAGGAACCTAGGTGTGTGTAATCCCATCAACGGCCAACATCTAGAGACTTAAAAGCAAGCTCCCAGAAGAGAGCAATGCAGAGAGTCTCTTGCCTGCACGCCTGACTGTCTTCCCCGGGGCCCCTCAGAGAGGATGGGCTTCAGCTTCCCTCCCCACCCTGAGCAGAGCTCCCGGCGGCCAAAGACTGCCAGAACCTAGCTACAGCCATGCTTGAGGCTCCTCTCCACACGTTCGGATGGGCTTCATGCATGAAGGTACCGTCAGAGGAACCCAGGTGTGTGTAATCCCATCAAAGGCCAACATCCAGAGAGATACTTAAAAGCAAGCTCCCAGAAGCCTGCAGATGCAAAGCATCCACGTGATATCTTATAGCCTACTTCTCCCTCTGGGAGAAACTGGCAAGTTTCTGAGAGTTTCCTGCCCATATGGGACAGCCTTGCAAGCTTCCCATGGTGTATTCATATGCTAAATCCAGTAGCAAGCTGGATCCCATTCCCCTGACTCTGAAAGAGCCTCCAGTGCGACATCATTGGAGGGGCCAAGTCGAGAGAGACTTCTAAGATCTTAGGGAAAGGATGAATGGAGAGGTTACTGACTCCACTCGAGAAATTGATGACTAATGGGATTTCGTGATCATGAATATACAATATATAGGTTTATATGTAACATATATATGTGCCTTATAGTATTGTTGATGATAGAGTCTTATACATTACCACCTTTCAACACTGCTGCCTCCTCCCATTTGATTGCTTCCCTTCACTATATATGCTTCCTTCAACATATAAGTTGCCCACTTCCTGTCCTATCCCCCAGCTCCCTCAACTGTCATGTTTCCTACTGAATACCAGTTCTCATGTTTTTTTATTTCCATTGTCTTTTGGTATTTGTTTTTCACCATTGTGTTTTTTCATATTCTACATCTGAGAGAGATTATTCTGTATTGCTTTCTCTTCTTCTAACTTCACTTGTCAAGGTACTCTCCGGCTCCTTCCAGATAGTAGCAAATTTCATGATTTTATCTTTTCTTATGTCTGAGTGTTATTCTATTGTATATATGTACATCACAGTTTCTTTATCCAATCATCCATTCTTGGACAAGTAGGTTGTATCCAGACTTTTGCTATTGTGGATTGTGCTGCAAGGAACATAGAGGTGCAAATGTCTTCTCTCCGTTTTGGGGGGATCAGGAGCTTGGTATATAATCCAAGAATTGGAGTTGCTTGGCCAAATAAAAACTCAATACCTAGAGTTTTTAGGAATGCCCATACTATTTTCTAGAAAGGTTGAACTAGTCAATGTTCTAACCAACAGTTAATAAGAGTCCCTTTCTTCTACATCCATACCAGCACTGGTTGTTCTTTGTCTTTAATGGGTAGCAATCTCTGTAGTAGGTGGTCACACCCAGAACCCCCCCTCCCCTAGCTGTGTAATTCTGTCAATGGCCAATATACAGAGACTATAAAACCAAGCTCCCAATTTATAGTGTTTATAGGCTAGTTCTCCCTCTTTAAGAACGTGGCAAGCTACTGAGAGTTTCCTGCCCGCATGGGAGAGCTTGGCAAGCTTCCCATGGAATATTCATATGCCAAAAACAGTAAGAATGATGGGTCTCATTCCCCTGATCCTGAAAGAGCCTCCAATGCAGCAGCATTGGGAAGAACGAGTAACAAGAGGCTTCTAAAATCTCAGGGCTAGGATGAATGGAGACATTACTGAGACGGCTCGAGAAAATCAAAGATCAACTGGACGGTGATGATGATGATGATGATGATGATGATGATGATGATGATGATGATGATGATGATGAATCTCTGTAGTGTGGAATGATGTATCGTTGTTGGTTGATTTGCATTTTCCTGATTTTAATGATGCGAAGCATGTTTTCATGTGAATTTGGGGCAATTGTAATCCTTCTTTGAGGAATTCTCTGTTTATCTCTTATCTCCGTTGATTAGACCTTAATATCAGACCTGAATCCATAAGGTGTACAGAAGAAAACATAGGCAGAATCCTACATGACATTGTATCTAAAGACATCTTTCAGGATGAAATACAAATACCACTGACCAAGAAAGTGAAAGCAAATATAAACAAAGGGGAGTACGTTAAATTAAGAAGTTTCTGAACTTCAAGAGAAAAGATGACCAAGATACAAAGACATCATGTGAAATGGGAGAAATTATTTTCCCACCACTCATATGATTAGAGTCTAATAGAAAAAATATATAAGGCACTGGTAGAACTTTACAAGAAAAAATATTCAACCCCATAGTAGAAGAATTCTACTATTGTAATGCTTCAAATAAAAGTAACTGATTTAGGATTGCCTAATATAAATTCACCTCAAATCCGTAAATTTGTGGATTGTGCTTCCATGGAAAACTTCTAATTTGTTACTCTAAAGGCATTAATTATAGATACTATTTAAATGCTTCCAATTCCATATGACAATCTTTCAAACAAATCAGGTTGAATTATTAAGACTCATCTGAGGTACTAGGGCAATAGCACAGTGGGTAGGGCTTTTGCCTTGCACTCGGCTGACCTGGGTTTGATTCCCAGCATCCCATATGGTCCCCCGAGCCCTCCAAGAGTAATTCCTGAGTGCAGAGCAAAGAGTAACCTCTGTGCATTTCCAGGTGTGATCCAAAAAGCAAAAAAAAAAATACTCATCTGAGCTATATTTTCTTTAATATAGTTTTATAGTTTATAAATTGTGTTCAAAGAAAATACATTTCATCTATTGTAAATTAACTTATGTCTTGGGTATGAGATAAGGTCCAGTTTATTATTATTACTTGGTACTATCATATTTACCAGATCATTTATTGAAGAATCTTTTCCTCCAATCAAAACTCCTAGATCCTTTGTGATTCATTAACTGTCCATTATATCTGTGGGCTTATCTTGGATTTCAGCTCTATTTTGTGAGTACAAGTCTGTTTTTTTCTACTTCTGCACTGTTTTGATTACTCTCACTTTACTATATAGTTATATACTAAAGTTGTATACTATATAAAGTAATACACAACAAATAGTTATATACTAAACTAAAGGTTTATAGTAAAGTCAGGGAATGTGGTTCTTACCTTCCTTTTTTCCTCTTGCTTTGAGAAATTCAAAACTTTATATGTGTGGACTCAAATAAGTAAGCAATATTTGAGGTGCTTTTACATAGCTATATATATATGTTCTATATTGTTTTAAAAATAGTTTGTGAACTAGTGGCATGACACATAATTTTCTATGAGTGGGAACTAAAAAGTAATAATAGCAGATCAGATGGGTAGTGTGGCTAGCAGTAGCATTGCAGACATAAATTAAGGTGAAATTATTCCTACTATCAGACAATTATCTCTGATTAACAGTTCCACGCTTGTTCAGGGTAAAACGGTTTTATGAGCTTTTTATTTGAGGCTCAGTGTGGCCTTCATGTGCTAAAATGAGTAAAAATTTTATCTATTAAACATCAATGGAACACAAGTGGATTTTCCCAAAAGGGGGAGCAGAGTAGAAAGTAGATGAAGCTGAATCTGGACCTGCTATTTGGTCTATTGGAGAACTAAACAAAGTCACTTTACCTTTTCAGAAACCAAAGAATATATTAAAGTTTGTACTGCAAGGAAATGAGAACAAAACTCTTATCTACCTCACTGTTTTATTGTTTCTTGGACTTTTTTTTCCTGTAGAAATGGGTTATTTCCATTATCTTGCCTTAAATATTTTTTCTTAAAAGTAACAAAATGTGTAATCAGGAACAAACAGGAAAGCTATCTTGAAAAACAAGACTTAAATTTTGCATAAATGAATGGGGACCCTTGAGGTTCTTATGTCACATGTGTTTGTCAATGATGAGGTACTCTCTGTGATTTCCCACCTATAAAATTTCTTGAAGACCTCTGGAACCTAGTCACAGCCATGCTCAAGGCCACTCTCCACATATTTGTATGAGCCTCACACATGAAGGAACTAGCAGAGGAACCCAGGTGTGCGGGACCCAGGACCGAGATCTCCAAGGCTGCTTGGATCGGGACTGGGCCTCTTCCACCTAGATCCCCCATTTTCCAGTATCTAGGCAGTCACACCCAGAAACTGCCCCCCCAAATCTGTGCTCCCCCCACCCGTGCCATGTTATCTCAACAATGGCCAACATCCAGAGACTTTACAACCAAGCTCCTGAAAGCAAAGTTCTGCATTGCAGCCGCGCATCATCTAATAGCCTAATTCTACCTCTTGGAGAACCTGACAAGCTACCGAGAGTCTATTGCCCACTCAGGACAGCCTGGCAAGCTCCACGTCATGTATTCATATCCCAAATACAGTAGCAGATATATACATACCTCTCAGAGAGCCCGATAAGCTACCGAGAGTATCCCACCCGCACGGCAGAGCCTGGCAGGCTACCCGTGGTGTATTCGATATGCCCAAAACAGTAACGATAGGTCTCATTCCCCCTGACCCTCAAAACGCCTCCAATCATTGGAAAAGATGAGTAAGGAGAGTCTGCTAAAATCTTAGGGCTGAGTGTAATAGAAATGTTACTGGTGCCTGCTGGAGTAAATCGACAAACAACAGGATGATAGTGATACAATGGACATTTCTTGTAATGGATCTCAAAAACTACAGTAAGATTTGAAGTAACACTGAAATTGGTGACTGAATGGGTTTCTACTTGTTTCCTTTTGAAGAATACTTATAACCTTCCTTCCTTCCTTCCTTCCTTCCTTCCTTCCTTCCTTCCTTCCTTCCTTCCTTCCTTCCTTCCTTCCTTCCTTCCTTCCTTCCTTCCTTCCTTCCTTCCTTCCTTCCTTCCTCTCTCTTTCTTTCTCTCTCTCTCTTTCTTTTCTAATTTTGTATCACTCTGGCGGTGCTCAGGGCTTACTCCTGGCTTTTCACTCAGAGATAATTCCTAGTGGGGCTCAAGGGACAATATGGAAGTCTGGGGATGGAACCTAGCTCAGTCACGTGCAAGACAAGTGTCCTATCTCTTCAGTCCTCAATTGCAACATGTTTAATTTTTCTGCAAAACAGTGTCTTGGAAAAGAAGGTGAAAGAATTATCTTTGTTTAACCCCATATCAGTATCATGTAGTCTTGTCCCTTTTGGACCATAGTTTCATTATCAACACGAGAAAATATGATGGCCCATTGAGGAAAGTAAAGTTCATGAGAAAATTGTTATCTCCATCTTCCAATAGTTGAAAACCAGGTATATTTCTTCAGGGGGGTGAGAAAACAGTGAGTTAGTAATAGAAGCCTGGGTAATTAACAACTTGCTGTTTGTGTAATTGGCAGAATATTAGAGGACTTTAGTTAACATTATAGGCCTTTCTAATTTCATTTTTATTTGAGGATAACTTTATACAGTTTCATTCAATATTTCTTTCATATAATGGTTTAATCACTGCTTAAATTCTTTGAAATTCTTTTCATAAGAATTAGGAAGGGTCAGTCTAAATATATTAATGTAACAAGAATCTTTAAATATATATATATGTACATATATTC
The DNA here is from genome assembly GCF_027595985.1 of Sorex araneus. Lineage (NCBI taxonomy): Eukaryota > Metazoa > Chordata > Mammalia > Eulipotyphla > Soricidae > Sorex > Sorex araneus. The sequence continues at coordinate 150,047,166 of NC_073303.1, read as the reverse complement.
ACTTAAAGAAAGAGAGAAATAAAGGCCCAGAGGAAAGCATGAATGTTGAAAGGCTGTACAGTGATTTGTAGGAGATCTGGGAGTAGAACTTTTGCTGATTGATGACTTTCAGACCATTAGGCACCAGTTAATTGGCCAAGATAAATGGGATTGCTGGTGTTCTAGACACCATTTTTTCTTTTTTTTTTTTTTTTTTTTGGTGTCATTCTGACACCAAGTGTCTTGCACCCTGAATCCAGGGAGGTTAGATTTTTCTATAACTTTCCATTCAATTGAAGCAGTGCCTTATTTATTATAGCAGAAAATTAAAAGACACTTTTAATTATTAAAAAATCATGAAAGAGTCTGCTAGTTGGGAGTATTAGAGAGAGTGAATAAATTGGCATCTAAAAAAAGCTGTTTCCTATTGGGTTAACACAAAGAGTGAACTTTGTAGAAGCCTATAATTAAAACTTAATTTCCATGCTGTAGTAGCAGGTTTCCTATGGTTAAAAAATAACTTTTTAAAATCATGACTAAAAATCCTATTGCTTTTGGTCCAACTTATCTTTATTTCCTCTTTCATAAAGTCTCTGACCTCACATGTTCAGGCCACTAAGTCCAATATTGGATTTATAGTGAACATAGTGAAATGAAAAATATAGAATAAACAAACACTGATTTAAATTGTTAGCATCTAAATTTAAAGATAAATAGGTACAGCCAATAGCTAGAGAGATGAAGTTTTAATTTATAAAATCCTAGGGAGCAGAAGTATTTCATTTTTAAAGGATAAATTTTCCTGTGTTTATTAAAAAGATCACAATAGAAGTGAGGCTGAGGAAGGAAATTATAGTCTCAGAGCAAGAAAACTTAGATTTAAATAATTAGTCAATCCTAAACAAGTGGTAATTTAGGTAGATCACCAAAACTCCCTCAGCCTTTGTTTACTTGTCTATTATATGGTAACACTCATACCTACCTTTCCTGCTTACTTAAGCATGAGGACATATATCTTATTGTAAGAAAACATGCAACCTGGAGATTCTTCTGGCACCGATTTATTCAAAGACCTTCTTATGCAAAACGGGAAAGAAGAGGAACGAGGGACGAAGGAGGAGGAATCCCCATCCCTAGCTAGGCAGCTTCCCTCCTTTTTACCCCTCGCTGCCTCCTCACGCCCAAGTGTCTGCAGCCGATAGGTTAGTCACAGCTTATGGGCGTGGCAAGACATCCTGTTTCCTTATCAGGAGTTGTTTTCGAAGCACACAGGTGTTGATTACAAAGAGCGCTACAAAGCATGGTCCCGTGGAGGCTCTCCACATCTTATGAATATTAAAAATAATAGCAAAATTTTGAATGTTCAGAATATAAAAGTACTGACAAATTATTTCTGAAATTCAGTGAGTGACATAAACTAATAATTAGAAAATGCAGACTAAGTATTCTGAATATCATGTTGATTATTAATCTGGATATCTGTATTTTAAGTAATTAAGAGAATATATTTGAGATTATGGTCAAGAAGTAATTACATTAATGAAGACATTAATTTTCAGCAGCTTATCTACCTTATGAAATAGATATATCTTAAGAAGTATAAAAAAGATTTTCCTTCAGGTCAGTTCCTTATTGACTTTTTCAATTTTTAAAATGTATTTTCTAGGAAAGATATAGTTTTGGGATCAAATAAATCAGACAAAGGGAAATAACACTGTGCTCGGGTCCTACAATTTTCTCTAATGTGAATGGTGTTAGTTTCAAGGCTGATAGTGTGCTTACTAGATGAGAAGGAGGCACATTCAAGAAATATTCCTTAACCCCTGAACTATCTTCCTAGTCTGCACTCATCTGTTCAATTCCAACATAGCAAGAGGAAGGGATAGGTAATTAGCTAACTGTGCAATGACTTAATTATAAATGTGAGGCAAATCTATGAAACGACTATAACCATAAAATAGGAAATGATACCAAAGTTGAGATTTAACATGGGACCCAAGAAATAACTAGATCTAGTAATTATAACAGTCATTATTTTAGTTTCAACAATTATGTTATCTTTAAGGTTTTATACTCGAGAAAATTTCTATATGGTTGCATATTTCTTTGACCTAAAGGCACAGAGAATTAGATTATTTATAGCAAGATAAAAATTAAACATATAAAGTTTATATTAGAAAGATAGTTTAACAGCCTGGAATGCATGTTTTGCATTCAGGAAGTCTGAGTTCTGTCCTCATCCTTTCACTCTCCCAAAAATAGCAAGGAGTAGTCCCTGAGCACGACTGACTTTGGCCTCCCAATTCAAAATCAATCAACCAAACTAACAAAAACTAAAGGTCTTTAGACTGCAGGATCAGCTTAAAATTCTAAGGATTAAATGTCATGAATCCTGAATGATATTTCTGAAAAAGCTTATTATTTATTTCTACAGGTAATATTGGCACATACTTGAACCATATTTTCCAGTGAGGAGAAACAATGAGTCAATCATTATGTTTGAAACAAATGACAAATAATATGTTGATAGTAAGTATGTGTGATTATCCTTTGCATTCTTGTGCTTTGGCCAAAGAGAAAAACAATCACCCCATTCCTTAAATTTTGACTAAAAAGCATAGTGTAGTTTCATGTTTTCATATGAAAATCACAAATATATAAAATTGAATGAGCTATTTTCTACCATTGTGAGAGTTAATGATTTTTCTTTAACCTCTTTTTAGTGTTATAGCTACCAAATCCTTACAAGGGCATGTCTTAAGTTTAAGAAATGCAAATAAAGTCAGTGAGTTTAAAGAGAAATTTTGGTTTATAAATTCCCTATTGTGAATTTATTTGCTCTTTGTTTCAAAAAAATATTTGTTTCCCTCATCAAGTTTCTTTTTCTCTTGCTTGAACTAATTGATATAAAATTTTATTTTTAAATTATCCATCAAATTAAGAATTAAAATAGTATAAAATTGGTAGACCCCAAACTCACATTGATTTGATACACATGATTATAGATTATGAGAAATAGCTTACATGTATGAAGATAGTCTCTGGGATCAGACCATTTATTCAAGTTTCAATACTGATATTGTAGCCAGGCAATACTGAGAAAATTCTCTAAGCTTAATTTTTCATTTGTAAAACTATCATTACAATTATATTCATTTCAATGTTTGTTAGAATTGAGACAATGTAGTTGAAATATCAGCTATCTTTTACTATCCTGTGCTAACGTTTAGCACTAAAATTGACAGTAGTAATGCTATCAATTTGTAGGCACTTTACTTTTGTGATTATGCCAGGAAGTATGCAGTTTTTGTAAACAAGTTACATGATCAAATCATCCTAGCAGTATTAAATTAAACAAATGAATTGTTCTTTCAAAATATCAAACTTATAAAAGCAGCAATAGAATTCCTATGCAAATTTCATATTTCCAATAAAATTGAACTGCAAGAAAAAAGATTCATTGCTATTAAAATAACATTTTAAGCCATATTTATTTTATTTTGATCTAATCATTATAGCGGCCAACATCCAGAAGAGAGAAATTGTGGGAAAGTGTTCAATTCCATTAGATCTATATATAAATCCATGGATTAAGATGAAAGTACACATAGAAAGTGAGAATGTCTGAAAGAAAATCTAAATAAGATATTGCCTGGGGCTTAAAAACTTTTGCATTGAGGATCTAATGACAACTGGGAAGTCAAAAACTAAGAAAGAAATAAATTAATATAACAACAAAAAGACTATCTGGGCAAGAATTAGAGCTGAAGTCATTCCCCCAAGTGATTCAGGCAATATCTATTTTCAAAACCCATTAATATTCAGAACATCTATTTTGTCTCAACGTTGAAGGCAATTCACTTCTATATTGGGCAATTAATTACTTTAGCGCCCTAATGTCTTATCCCTAGTTTCAATTATAATTTATTATTTATAATTTATCATTATATTATTTTCTTTCACAGTGTAGTTTTTTAATAAAAATTATTAATTTTTAGAAACATTATGTTATTCGAAGGAAGGTATAAATATTTTCCACTGTTGCAAATTAGCTCTTTGGTTTCTCTGGAAAAAAAGACCAGAAATAGTATATCAGTACTATTTTTGAATGTTGAGAAGTAAAATCTTTAGTAGATTAAGAGAACAATTTTCAGATACAGATTTCCTGTTATCAAATTAAAAAATCACATCGAAGTGGGAATAAAAGATATGGGTATTTTTATTTATTTTTATTTTTTTTCTATATTTATTTATTTAGGGGGCACAGATGGCAATGTTCAAGGTTTACTCCTTGCTCTGCTCTTGGGGATCACTCCTAGAAGGGATTGTGGTATCATAATGTTTGAGATTGAGCCCCGGACTGCTGTATGCAAAGCAAGAGTCCCTCCTGCTATACTTTCATTACAGCCCATAGATGATGTTTTGCTTTAAATTTTTGTGTTTGGCATGGCACGGTAGAACAGTGAGTAAGGCTCTGGCCTTGCATAGAGCCAAACTGGGTTTGATTCTCAGCAACACATAAAGTCCTCTGAGCACTTTCTGTGGTCTTCATGAACACAAAAACAAGAGTAATCCTTGAGCATTTCCAGACATAATCCCTAAAAAGCAAAACAAAACATTTTTGCCTTTGTCTAAAATATCTTTTGCAAGTTAAATGGTCAAGTTGAAAATTCTAACAAGCTAGATTTTTATGGATTTAAACTGTAAGCCTCTGTGAGTTCACGGGCAATAAGTATTAGTAACTTTAATAATCAAAGTTTTTAAAGCAGTAGGTGAAAAATTGCAAGAACGCAAGAGGATTTCTAGATAATATGATCCTGATAGAAGATTTTTACAAGGAATCTGCTTTCACTTACTATCTGTTGAGTTGTCATGTTTTCTTTCAAAGGAGAAATGTGATCATTTCAGAGCGAAGCTTAAAAAACAAACTCTCTTGTCAAATCATGTTTTAAATTACATTAACTTTCCATTTTGAGAATAGCACTTGAATCGATATATAAATATACCTGTGAATGCAGAAGTAGACTAGTTTCTCAATCCCAAGGAATATGTGTCTGTATTTCCCATTCACAGGTAAACAGTGTTTGAGGGCCTGAGCTATACTTATAGCAGTTAGGGTGCTTGCCTTGCAGGGCTGACCCTGGTTCAATCTCCAGCATCCCATATGTTGCACTAGCACAAGCACGAATAATTCCTGAGTGCAGAGCATGGTGTGGCCCAAAGACAAAAACCAAAACCAACCAAAAAACCACAAAACGAAAGTTATTGGTTTTGGAGTTAGAAATTCAGCCCAAATAATTTCATGAAACAGAGTACCCTGAGTTCTTTTTAAATGTCAAAAGCAAACCAAATCATTGGTAGTCTAACTTATTTATCTACATTACTCAGGAGATTAGGTATTAAACAAAAATCTTTTAACAGAACCTCTTTGGGTGAGAGAACTGAAAGGCAATATAATCAACTGGATGAGAAATCTGCTGACAGGTTACTTTTTTTCAGTATCAAGCAACTGGACACAGCTGCTGACAAGTTACTTTTCTTCAGGACAAGGAAACATTCCATTAGTACTCTGATCAGTTGAGGTTGCTTGCATACATCAATGGGGTTTTGTGTCTCTGATGCTGACCTACATTTTCTTATTGCAACTGAAATTCAATTAGGAGCTCTGTAGGGAAATCACCCATGTAAGTCACAGGTGAAATTTCAGAAACATTTATTTTCTGGATACAACTGATATAGGACTTTTTATTGTTGTTAATGAAAATAGTTTTCTATAAGTATGGCTCTACTGAGATTATATTGCTGATTTTTTTTCTAACTCCTTTTCTCTCTCAATTGTTTATTCATTCTCTGTCTCTGTCTCTGTCACTGTCTCTGTCTCTGTCTCTGCCTCTGTTTCTGTCTCTGTCTCTGTCTCTGTTTTGGTCTCTCTCTGTGGCTCTCTCTGTTTGGGGTATACACCTCACAGTGCTCAGTGGCTACATTTGGTTCAGTGCTTGGGGTTGACTCCTAGTGGTAATCAAGGAAGCATGTTGTGGTGGACCTTGAACCTGGGACTTCCTCAGGCAAGGCACATTCTGCAGTACTTTGAGTGAATATACCTGACCCTGCAGTCTTTTTTCCTTAAATATTTTGATACTATTTAGCAATTATTTATCAGTAGTAGCAGTAGTAGTAGTAGTAGTAGTAGTAGTAAAACAGTCCATTTATTTGTTTATTTATTTATCTTACTCTCTGAAATGATCATAGTTAGCAGCCCCATCCTGGACAATTAATGTTAAAATATCATCTCTGAAGTTATCTACTTCTTTGAACCCTATTATAGACCTATGTATGTAATACGCATCTTTATATGATTCGAAGGTGATCATCTATTGTGTACAACATTTTCCTAATGGACTTAGACGGGCAGATACTTACTTTTCATGTTACAGTTGGAAATTATTACTGTCCTTTGATTTTTGACAATTTGGAAGCCAAGATATTATATAAATATACAAGAGTACTTCTTAGCTTTTATAATTTAGTATATTCTTAAATTATAATACAAGGGAGTGATACAAAGGGGTTGGAGAGATAGTCTAGCGGTAAGAAGGTTGCCTTGTGTTCAGCCAACTGGAGTTCAATGCCTGGTTCCCCATGTGATCCCCAAGCTTGTCAGGAGGGATCTCTGTGTGCAGAGTCAGGAGTAAGCCTGGAGCACTAACAAGTGTGGCCCTGAAACAATAATAAAGATTTAAATTAAAAATTAAAATCTCTTTTGGTGTATTTTTAAAATGTAGGCATGAAAAAGAACAAACAAATTATTGACAGATGGTGATAAAACTTGCAAAATAATTTATAAATTAACAGAAAGATATCATAGTAATAAAGTTGGACAGAGGGGCTTTTAGAACAAAGTTTCTGTAAAGTTCTGAGAAAGTAGACAATTGAATATTGAGGAATAGTAAGGGAAGGAAAGGAATCATAAGTGAACTTAAATATTAAGTTTGAATAATTTTGTTTTGTGATTTTCCAAAGGGTGGAGTTGTTTTCTGGGTCTCACCAGTAGTGCTCAGGGCTTACTCCTTGCTCTGTGCTCAGATATTATACCTGGAAGAGCTTGGGGGTCTATATGGAGAGTTGGGAACTGAACATATGTCCGCCGTGTGCAAGGGCAAGGCAAGTGTTCTGTCCACTGTACTGTCTCTTCAGCCCCTGTTTTGTGATTTTGAGAAAATGGGTCTATGTAAATATAAATGGGTAAGTGAATTAAATAATAAATAGAAAAAAAAATGAACCTGTAAACATTTCTCTATAACTTGGTTTACTCTGCAACTACAACTTGAGTAATATCCTCATATCAGTGATGTATTCTGTTAATTAGCATTCCTCATAAATTCCATAGGATTTGAGCAGGAAATTAATTCATCACCTTGGGTCACATGTAAAACCTGTGTACCATGTGGTCCACCCAACCACCACAGAATGTAACCCTATGAACCTTGAACATTGGGGTTCTGGTTATCCCTTGTATGATAGGGCCAAACACTCCACATCCTTTGGTCCTCACATTCAGCCACAGGTTCTTATTGCTTCAATGTCTTAAGGTGTAAACCACATGTCCCACTTTGGAAGTCTGTCTGTAGCACTGCAGCATCCATTGTTCGTTAATTTGCTTGAGTGGGCACCAGTAACTTCTCCATTGTGAGATTTGTTGTTACTATTTTTGGCATATCGAATATGCCACGGGCAGCTTGCCAGGCTCTGCCATGACGGCTGGATTCTCTCGGTAGTTTATATCAGGAAAGGGTGAAAAAAAAAGACTTTTTTTCTACTTCAGAATGAGTTTCCTTACTTCCTCCATGACCTTACTCTTTCTTCTCATTTCTGTAAACCTGTGTTAATTTTCCTCGTATTCACAACTTGTTCTGACAGCCCTGAAGGATGATATGTTGAAGCAATTTTTAGAACACTTACTTAACAATATTTGAAAACCTGTTTTAAAATGTGTGAGAAATGTTTAAAAAATTTAATAACACAGAAATTTATTTTGGGTTCTTTGAGCACAAATGAGACACAATGTTATCCATTTTCATCATTGCTTCTGCTGAGTTCTCCATTTTTTAACAGCATATACTGTTTCAGATAAAGGGAGTAATTATGAGCTTATGTCCTGTCTTGTGGTATGTGAATAGAATAGAAGGATTTAGTTCACACAAAGAACTTTAGGAAAAATGTCCTGGAAAATTTTATGAGGAATTGGCGAGAGAGTACAGGGATTAACACACATCCTTTATTTGTGTCCAGTCTCAGTTTTGTAATTCTGTGCCTCATGCCCCCACACTACCAGTCACTGCAGAATATCCTTTGGCCCTATTAAGGAACCACTGGCATAGTTGACTGAATATTCTCACAAGTGATCCTCTGGCTCTTGAGCACCATTTTGGAGGTGCAAACTGAGTTAAAGATAAACTGCAATACGTAGTCTGTCTTCTGTAACTCATATTGGGAAAAAATAGAGAAGATAATAGTGATAGTAGAGAAATTAATTAAAACAGAAGAAGATAGAGAATCCAAAGGCAAATTAGTGGAAAATTGATCCATACAGGTGAGTGGGAGGGGAATTAAAGGGAGACTGTTGAGTCCTTAGGGAGAGAAGGAGATGAATACTCAGGTGATGGTGTGGTGCTGGAATTATGTGCATGAGAAACCATTATTAGTAGTATTGTAAGCCATATTATCTCAGCTAAAAATAAAGTAATTAAAATGAATAAGTAATAAACAGAAAAAGTCTAACTGTAAAAGAACAAAATATTGTGGAAGTCGATGTGGAGGTCTCATTCTGTTCAGCAGAGAGAACTGTTCGTGGGGCTGAGAAGGGGACTCAGCCGAATGAACAGACCCAGAGCCCAGAGGAGGGAGAAAAGGCCTTTATTCTATGGCAGTTACAGTATATATACCTGTCTGCTGGGTAGAGGTGGCATGGTATGCACAGCGGGACCCCCAATAGAAATGCAGGGTGTGGCATGGGCTTTAGCTAGTGATAAACAAATGCTGATAGGATAAAATCAGTAAGATTAGGAGTGGCAACCTTTGCTAGGTGTGGCATGGGGTTAGCTAGTGATAAACAAATAGTGATAGGATAAGATCAGTAAGGTAAAATGGCTCCCTACATCTCCTCCTGTTTTGTTTTAAATTAAATGTGGTCAGGGGAGGCATTGTCCGGTATCCCTTGTGACATAAAGACTCCATTTTTGCAGGGAGAGGAAGGAAAGGATGATCGAGTCTATGCAGGGGTCTCCTCATAGGCCCCATCAGTCCTTGGTTTTGGAGTAACCACTAAGCTATACCAGAATACCTCGCAGGGAGCCGGGCCCGGGTATCAGCCCTCCCTTGCAGTGCTTTGCCTGGCAACCTGATCCACAAGAATAAATCCTTGGGAGCCCAGCATCCTCAAGGTAAAGAACTGGGGGGAAGATTAGGTCCTACAAATCAAGCCAGTGATCCTTAAACACTTGAACAATCTCATTTGTTACTCTAAGATATTAACCCGGCCCTGGACCCAAAGTAACGCTTGCTATAGAGTGTCCAATCCTTGCTCAGCATCATGGTTGACAGTAGCCTGCATTGTCCAAAGGTGGTAAGAGTCATTTTGCCATGTTTTGACGAAGTTGTTTGTCTGGACCGAGGTTTGAAGAGCTATTCCTGCCACAGCAGCAGTGGTCCCAGGATAGCTGCGATCAGGGGTCCAAGAAATCATCGGGAGCGCCAGAGCAGTTGTGTCAGGTCTTCAGTCAGGAGCCCTTCATCAGGGGAGCGTTGCCATTCTCTGGTCAGGTTCACTAGTAACCATATGTGATCTGACCCTTAATAAAATTATACTGTGGGGAGAATCTTGGATTGAGAGGGAAGAATTGAGACAGGTAAATAATGCACAATCACCAGAAAAGAAAAATCTTTTTGCGAGTGATCAGAGGTAGAATTGAGTATCCTAGAGAAAAAAATTAAAAGGTGTTTCTTCTTTATTCGGCAGCTGAGGCATCTGTGAATCCCATGGAGGGGGTAAAAGAAAGCAATTGTTAGCCCAGATACGGGGTCCTGGCATGGTCCAATCTACAACCTGTAAAAGTGGAGGGTGAGGAATGTAAGTCCAATAGATATGTTTAGCTTACTGGAATTCAAGAGAATTTCAACTATTAATAACTATTAATGTTTCTTCCAATATGAAATCTAGATAGAAAATTTCAATTTCTTTGTAGGCACCACATTCTGATTAGAAATCTTTGTTTAGACCTGATCTAGCAAGCTTCAAAGATACCTAGATCTTTTAAATTGCTGGGCTCCTCCTTGATTTTGTTTGCCCAGGTCTAATAATTACTGACTTTAAACTAGCTCTAATACTCAAGTGTTCCAAAGACAGAGAGACAGACAGTAATACAATAAACATCACACATGTGCACAAATATATACTTGATGGATCAATCTGACCTCTCAAGAATGGCAGGAAAAAACTAATAGACTGAGAAAGGAAAGAACAGTCCCCAGGGCAAAGTGAGCCCTGCCCGAGGCCAGTTTCCTCCTTCTTGAAAAAAAGGGTCAAGAAAGCGCTTTTGTTGATATAAGCCAGCAAGACCTTCTCAAAATTGTTGAAACCTAAGCAGAACTAAGAGAAAGATAATGAGACAATTACACACACACTAGGGGCACACGCACAAATCTTATTCCTGCACACACTGGACCAGTCCTTCTTTCACGCGGGTGCGCACCCCACTCACCATGTTCACACTGAGACTCCCGAACCTGCCCTACGGGCGTCCACATTATCTCCACGTTATCTTCGGTCTTCAAGTAATGCCGGTTCCTGCTCCCACCAGGCCAAGTCTGAACAACTGTTCTGTGAGCGAGACCACTAGTTGGTCACTCCCGACTCGGCTGATGTGCCGCTGTGGGTGTGGTGGCAGAAGCAAGTTCCTGGGCAGTGGCAGAGGGGACACTGTCTTCAGAGGATTCATTTATTCTCTGGGCGGAAGTCGATTCAGCCAGAGCAGGTGTACCGACCTGCCTGATCAGTCGAGCCAGCGGGCTACAGCATCGGCAGCATCAAATATGCAGACCGAACCTCAGCCCCATATGAGGACTGGATCAGGGCCCTTCCATAGACCACTCAGAGGGTCTTTCCACCTTACTTTTGCGTAAGTGGGGCTGGTGGAAGTATGCCAAAAACGGTCTGCCGCACTGCGGCTTTCTTTGTCCAGTATAAGAAAGTTCATGACAATTTGTTATCTAATGCTTCCTTTTCAGCAGGTCTGACTTTAAGGGAGAGACTCTCCAAACAATAATAGTGAGTTTTGTTGAAATATTGAATGCAATCAAAGTGAAAGTAAAGTGAAATTTATTAGTTACACAGGTGGGGGGGGCTAAGGATGGGGAGGCTAGGGGCGTGGGGGCGGTTAGGGGTGTGGGGGTGCGGGGTAGAGCTATACTGGGATTCTTGGTAGTGGAATATGTGCACTGGTGAAGGATGGGTATTCGAGCATTGTATAACTGAGATTTAAACCTGAAAACTTTGTAACTTTCCACATGGTGACTCAATAAAAAATTTAAAATTAAAAAAAAAAGAAAGTTCATGACAAACAAAGCATGAGATAGTAACATCTTAGGGGAAAGTGAGGCTGGGTACAGTTCCTTTTCTGTCTGGAGCTTTTGAATATATGATTTAAGCATGAGATGGGCTTGTTCCACTATCCCCTGCCCTTGAGGGTTATAGGGGATCCCTGTAAGATGGGAAATCTGCAGCTTCTTACAAAAATGCTCAAACTTTTTTCCAGGGTATCCTGGACCATTGTCTATTTTTATTAGCTGCGGTTTCCCCAGTACAGAAAGGCAGTACAAGACATGAGCAATGACATTTTTTGAGGCCTCTCCAGTCTGGGCCGAGGTACAAATAAACCCACTAAAGGTGTCAATAGTCACATGTACATATTTAAGCTGCCCGAAGGAAGGAATATGAGGGACATCCATTTGCCAGATGGCATTAGGGACTAGTCCTCGGGGATTAACCCCTAAGTGAGGCACGGGTAGAAGGGATACACAGGAAGGGCACTGGCGCACAAACTGCCGTGACTGCTCACGCGTGATTTTAAACATAAGGCGTAGAGTTTGAGCATTCAGATGGTGAAGGGCCACAGGCGTTGACATACGCTATCTGGGGACCCTGTTCTTTAACTAATATTGTGTGGGAGGTGGCGCAGAGATCCAATCCAGCTGAGTATGAGATGGCTCTGCAGAGGGATTGGGCGCTGATGGGTTGAACGGCCCATGATTTTGAGGTGCCCGGGTCATGGGAGAGGGAGCGAATTGGGGGCTGGACGCCGATGGGTTGAATGGCCCATGATTTTGAGGTGCCCCAGACATGGTAGAGGGAGCGGACTGGGGGCCCTGGGGCTGGCCCTGTATCCAGTTTCCCGGCCTGGCCTTCTGGCTGCACTCTGACGCCCAGTGGAAACCCTGTTTGCACACAGGGCAAGGACTTTTAGGTCTAGGCCGAGATTTTTTATTGGGACAGTTTCTTAAAAAATGTCCAGGCTGCTGACAGCCAAAGCACAGCTTGTTCTGGCTGCTCGATGGTTGAATAGCAAACTGTTTAAAGGCAGCCCCTATAGCATGACCTATTTTTTGGGTGGTGGGATCGATATCAGAGCATAGCCGGATGTATTCTTTGATAAATTACAATGTGTTGTAAGACACTTGCTTATTAGTTTTCTAAGAGCATTCAGAACCACTATACAACATATGCTTGGTAATACATATACAAACAGAGAGTTGTATTAAAGTGTTGATTTCATCTCTTTTGATTGAGTAATCCCAGACACAAGGAGTTTAAGAGGAAAAAAAAATGCTTACCAAAATTATACACTGCATCAGAGAGGCTGTAAAAAACAAAAAGTACGACAGAGGTTTGTCTGATAAAAAGAAAAGAATAAATAGACATCTGTGATTCCAGATATATCATTTTGGTGATTGTCTCATTCTAATACTTTGGAAAAAAATAATATAATCATGTATTTACATTGTGGATAATGTGGTCTATGTGGGATTTACAATAAAGAGTTGTTATCCATATTCTAGAACTCATCGAGAAACAAAATAGAACTTTTTTTTGTTTTAACTATACTTTTAACAAAAGGGCTGTATGTAAATGCCAAAAATATATATGCTTTCCTAAATAAAGGGAAAAATAGGCCATTGCTACTTCAAAATTCTTAGTAATGTGGAAGATTTACAAAAATAAAGAAACATCCTTTTAAAGTTACATATGCATCAAACATAATTCCAGGTGAATTCAGAGTTATACATTGATGTGGTGTATTAAAACAATTTTAATTTAAATATGGTAGAAGATAAATATTAGCATTTAAGTAACTTATTAAAAATCTGTAAGTTCTAGTTAGGTTCATTCAGCTTATTGCTCTTTGATCAGGATTTAGTCAGAGTCTCAGAGCAAATATTTAAAACACATTTTGTGAAAGGTCATTTATGATTCATAGGTGTTTTATGTAAATGTAAAAGTGTTTTTATCATTTCCTCTCAACTCACTGTAGTGTAAATTTTCTTCAAATCTTTATACAAACTTAATTTTTTTATATTACTTACTTGAACTTTAAAAGAATACCAATGGTGTAAAATTAAAGATAAGTAATGGATGAAAAAAATCAAGTTTTACCTCCTTTGTCATTAATTACTATGGATTTAAATTCTTAATTGCATAGCAAATTTAGTCATTCATGTCAATATGCAATGATCAAACTGGAAAAAATCTGTCTAAAAATGAAGTGATAGAATCAGAAATTTTCCATGTTCCCATTATTGGGTAATTTTAGAATATGCAAATATCTTTAGGCAATCAAGAAAATACAATAGACATACTTTGTAGAAGTCAGTGGTAAGGATACATATTATTTTTCCCTTAGAACAAATTATTAGCAGAAATCAAAAGATAATAGCAAATTGCAGTAAGAGTTAGAAATAGTCTTTCTACCAAAAAGTTATAGTAAAAAATTTTAACTTTAGTTTTGCCCTTAGCAAAAGCTTTTAACGAAAGAACTGTAAGTAACCCTGAAAATATGTCTATTTTTCTAAATTGGGGATAAAGTAAGCTATGGGTACTTTAAAATTCTGATTAATGTGGAAGATTTACAGAAACAAAGTAACATCCATTAAAGTTACTTTATAGCAAATAGTGTTTATATTTTTTTATGAAATTAATTTTTAATGTTAAGGTATCCTCACTTAAATGACCAATACAATAATTAGGTTATTTCTGTCAGTGGCTGCATCTACCTCTGATTTCAGAGTATTTAAACCTTGCACTATTGGAGCTGGAGTGATAGCACAGTGGGTAGGGTGTTTGTCTTGCACTCGGCCGACCTTGGTTCAGTTCCCAGCATCCCATAACGTCCCCCAAGCACCATCAAGAGTAACTCTTGAGTGCAGAGCCAGGAATAAGCCCTGTGCATTGCTGGGTGTGACCCCAAAATAAAAAATATATAAATAAACTAAAATAAACCTTACACAATAAATAGTGTGAATAAGCAAACCAACACACTATCTATCTCAGATTATAGTGTTACTGTGATTCCACCTATTTAAGAAACACTGTAAGAGAGAACTTTTTAGAAATGGCACACCTCCTGATGAATAAAGTGTCTCCCCTAATGTTACTTTTTCCTGCCTTCTTTTTTGTATTCGTCTTAAGTCACTATTGCCAGGCATCCCTGGTTTGCCCTCTCTTGAAATTGCTACTGTTGAAAGGAATGCAGAGTCATATTTTAGAGGGCTTCAAGAGTTTATAGCTAAATTCTAGTATTTTTCAGATTCTCTGTTCCTGCAATTTTCAGTGAGAATATTGACTGCCTAGAGTTAATGCATCCAAGTCATTTAGAAAGAATTAAATTAATTTAATGATGTGGTGGATGGGGGGTGGGGAGAAGACAAAATGCATACAAAAAAACTCAATGCCAGATAGTGATATAGATTAAAGAATGAATTAAAATGACTTGTGCACTGAGGTTAAAAACTGTTCTGTTCCAGTTTGGATTGTCCTCTCATTCTGCACTGTAGCACTGTTGCACTGTCGTCCTGTTGTTCATTGATTTGCTCAAGCAGACACCGGTAACATCTCCGTTATGAGACTTGTTGTTACTATTTTTGGCATATCGAATACGCCATGGCTAGTTTGCCAGGCTCTGCCGTGTGGGCGGGGTACTCTCGGTAGCTTGCCGGGCTCTCCAAGAGGGATGGAGAAATCGAACCTGGGTCGGCCACATGCAAGGCAAACATCCTACATGCTGTGCTATCACTTCAGTCCAGAAATTTTCCCAGCATATATTGCCAGGACCCCCTTCTTTCTGCTTGCAACAGGATTATTAAAAAAAAAAAAAAAAAAAAAAAACCATGAAAACTGGGGCTGGAGCAATAGCACAGCAGGTAGGGCGTTTGCCTTGCACGAGGCCTACCCGGGTTTGATTCCCAGCATCCCATATGGTCACCGGAGCACCACCAGGGGTGATTCCTGAGTGCAGAGCCAGGAGTAACCCCTGTGTATCACCAGGTGTGACCCAAAAAGCAAATAAATAAATAAAGTAACATGAAAAAGCTTCTCTTCCTCTTTTCTTTCTACCTTGCACATCTTTTTCTCCCTTGCCCCTTTTCTTATTTCTCCTCCTCCCTCCAAACCATTTCTGCTCTTATTTATATTCTCCATTTTCTATTTGCTCTTCCTGCTCATCCTTCATTTTGAGATAGAAACTTTCGAGATTACTTTTAGGTTTTTACTAAGTATACCATACAATTGAGAGGGCTAAAAAACGCACAATTGAGAGGGCTAAAATCTTTTTAACTTCTGATATATCATTTGAACAACCCTTCTATTTTCTATTTTTGGTTTTGGGTGGAGATAGAGGAAGGCACAAACTTGTGATAGATCATAATTCTGTATCCTGTAAGGCATTATTTTCTTGAGTGCTTGTTGTTTCCTGATTGACTAAGCTCACATTTGGATGGTCAGTTGCAATGACAAATTGCAATTTAGATGTAATGACTTGTTATTAAGTGGACCTGAATGATAGAACTATTTTACCCTCGTAACTTTCCCCTCTATTTGATGTTGAATTTAAGAACCATCAAATTTCCATCAAGATGGAATTCATTTTTAAGTATCACTGTATCACCGTCATCCTGTTCATCTATTTACTTGAGTGTGCGCCAGTAACGTCTCCATTTGTCCCAGCCCTGAGATTTTAGCAGCCTCTCTTTACTCATTTTTGATGATTGGAGGCTCTTTTCAAGTGCCCAAAGAAGGTCCTAAATAATTTATTTTTAATTTTAATTTTATTTTTTAGAGCCTGGCAAACTCCACATAGCATATTTGATATGCCAAATACAGTAACAATAACAGTTCTCATTCCCCTCACCCTGAAAAGAGCCTCCAATTATTAAGGATAAGTGCACCAAATTTAAAATATTTTATTTAATTAAAAATTGATTTAAAAGGTTATTGAGTTGAATTTTAGGCATGCAGTATTTCAACATTAATCCCACCACCAGTGTTGATATTCATTACCTGTGTTCTCATACTCCCTCTCCATCCCCATCTCCCACCTGTCTATTTGACAGGCACATTACAAAGTTCCAGTGGTTGCAGCATAAATCTTATGATTTCAGTGTTTTTGTGTCTGTGTTTTTTTGTGTGTGGCTAACTGCTTACCCACATCACCAGTATAACTCAAGCCCTGATGCCTTTTCACCCACTACCTCCCTTTCTTCCCCTTGACTTCTTTTGTTCTCTGTTCTCCTCTCTAAACACTGGGGTCAAGGTTGATATAGGCATCCTCCTTTACTACAATACATTTCCATAACAGTATTTTATATGCCACAGTTAAGTGAAATCACACTATTTTTCTTCCTTCTTCTGGCTTATTTCACTCAACACGAAATCTTCCAGTTCCAACCAGGTTTCAGCAAATTGCAGGATTTCATCATTCAATGCAGTTGCATAGTATTCCATAGTATTCTATGAATAGTATATGACCTGGACTGGAGCGATAGCACAGAGGGTAGAGTGTTTGCCTTGCATGTGGCTGACCCAGGTTCGATTCCTCTGTCCCTCTCAGAGAGCCCGGCAAGCTACCGAGAGTAGCATGGAAGAGCCTGGCAAGCTATTTGTGGTGTATTCATATGCCAAAAACAGCAACAACAAGTCTCACAATGGAGATGTTACTGGTGCCCACTCGAGCAAATCGATGAACAATAGGATGACAGTGCTACAGTGCTACAGTATATGGCCTGGGGGTAAATGCCTAGAAGTGTAATTGCCGGGTCATATGACAGTGTAATTTTAAGTTCACTAAGAAATCTCCATACTGTTTTCCACAGGGTTGTACCAGACATCATTCCCCCCAGCATTGGCTGAAAGGTCCTTTTTGTACCACATACCCACCAACAGAGATTGTTCCTACTCTTTTTGATATGTGCCATTCTCATTGGAGTGAGATGGAAACTTATTCTCGTCTTGCTTTGCATTTCTCATCCATGCTAGGGCCCAGAACTCAGCATCTCCATAATTTCCCTGACTCTTGAGATGAGTCTTTTATATCAAAGCCCTCCATATTTGTGTTGGTTTGAGTCCCAGAAAGTTTTTTCCAGCATATATTAGCAGGACCCCTTCTTTCTTCTTGCAATAGGGTTATTAAAAAATAACATAAAAACTAACAATATAACTTAACTCATACTTTAATATTTAGTCATAAAGCTATTATTTTAGTTGCATCTTGGCTATAGAATATTATGTTATTCTCAATGAGCATCCATTCTATGGCATTGAAAAATCTGAAAAGCATTGCATTATTGTCTCAAAGCTTAAATTCATAATTAATTTGCAAGGAATTTCTTTATTAGTTACTGCATTTATAAACATGATGGGATACAACAAGCATTTTATTTTAAAAATAAAACTACAGTAAGTAGCCCTCTTTGACATCAAGTTTGACCAATTAAGACCCAATCCCTAACCGGAGCACCCCGGGCTTCCCTCCCCTCCGGACTGCCGGCCGAGTGGCCGGCACGCCGACCCCAAGCGCCGCCGCCGTCCTGTCTTCCGGCAAAGGTCTGTGACGCTCCCTCGACCCGCCCTTCCGGACCCAGCCTGCTCCGCGGCCCTGAGCACCCCGGGCTTCCCTCCCCTCCGGACTGCCGGCCGAGTGGCCGGCACGCCGACCCCAAGCGCCGCCGCCGTCCTGTCTTCCCGCAAAGGTCTGTGGGAAAGGGGCGTGGCCTAACCACCAGGGGGCGTGGCCTAAGAAAAGTGGGCGTGGCCTCATTACCGGCGGCCAAAGCTCACGCGGCGGAAAGTAGTTTTCTCAACATCCTATCCAAGACTAACATCCTAGCTATTCGCAAGCAGTAGGACAACAAAACACAAGACTTCACATAAGAACATCTCAGTAGGAGACCAGGTTCTACACCGGCAATTAAAAAGCCAACCACTATTAACTGAGCCTATCCACAATCCTTTTTCACAACAAAAGGAAACAGGGACACTCATCATCAAGAGCCCTCTTTCATATCACCACAAACAACATGAAGAAACAGCGAAAATCCCCATTGCAACCAGAGGACGATCAAAGGAATCCGGAAACCTCAATGGGCGCCTCCTACAAACTTGACCTCTCTGAGAAAGAATTCAGACTTGAAATCCTCAACATGTTCAATCAACTCAATGCAAAGATGGACAACTTCAAGGAAGACCTGGCGGAAACAATACAACAGACAGCCGACAAAATACGGGAGGAAATGAGAGCAGAAATAAAAAACCTTCAAAAAGAAATGAAGGATTCCGTACATGAAATCAAAAACTCTCTGACTGCCCTCAACAATAGGATGACTGCAGCCGAAGACAGAATCAGTATGCTTGAAGATGAGCTGCAAGAGGCCTACAGGCAACATCAAACCATGGCAAGAGACCTCAAAATAGCTCTAGCCAGAATCAGAGTCCTAGGGGATGAATTCAAGAGGAACAACATTAGAATCATTGGACTACCAGAACCACAGGGAACCAACCCCAACGAAAAAGACACAGTCAAACAAATCATTGCGGAAAACTTCCCACAGCTGGACAATGCGGGCATCCAGATTCAAGGCGCCCGGAGAGTGCCAGCTAAAAGAGATCCTAACAGAAAAACCCCAAGACATATCATAGTTACAATGATGGACATCTTCCAGAGAGACACAATACTCCAAGCAGCAAGGTCCAAGAAGGAAATCACATACAAAGGAGCACCCCTTAGGCTCACAGCAGATCTATCAGAGGAAACCCTCCAAGCTCGAAGGCAATGGTGGGATATAGTGAAAAAACTCAATGAAATCAACGCTTCACCAAGAATACTTTATCCGGCTAAACTCTCATTCAAACTAGAAGGAATCATACACTACTTTGGGGATAAACAACAGCTCAGGAACTTCATAGACTCAAAACCAAACCTAAAAGAAGCACTAAAGGGGCTATTGTAAGACAAGAACAACCTCTACAAGCACAACAAACCCTTGCACAAAGACGGCACAAAATCCCATAACAATAATCTCCCTTAATGTCAATGGTCTGAATTCACCAATTAAGAGACACAGACTGGCAAAATGGATTCAGAGACTCAACCCAACCTTCTGTTGCCTGCAAGAAACACATCTGAATAGCCAGAACAAACACAGACTCAAAGTCAAAGGATGGAAAACAATCCTGCAAGCAAACAACTCCCTCAAGAAAGCCGGAGTGGCTTTACTAGTATCGGACAACATAGACTTCAGGTTGAAAAAGATTAGAAGGGATAGTGAAGGCCACTTTTTATTAATCAAGGGATGTGTACATCAGGAAGAAATCACACTCCTGAATGTCTACGCACCCAATGAGGGACCAGCTAAATACCTACAACAGCTGCTAAGAGACCTCGAGAAGGACATCTCGAGCAACACAATAGTAGTTGGAGACTTCAACACTGCACTGTCTCCTCTGGACAGATCTAGAAGATTAAAACTCACCAATGAAATACTGGCTTTGAAGGAAGAAATAGAAGAGAGAGGGCTAATAGATCTATACAGGGCTTTATATCCCCAAAAAAAGGAATACACATTCTTTTCCAGTGCACATGGAACATTTTCCAGAATAGACCATGCGCTGGGCCACACAACATACCTCAACAGAATCAACAAGATAGACATTGTACCAGCTATCTTTTCAGACCATGATGCACTGAAGATAAAACTTAACTGTGGACAGATGCAGAAAACCAAATCAAACACCTGGAAATTAAATAGCTCGATATTGAACAATGAGTGGGTCAGGAAGGAAATCAAGGAAGAAATCAAAAGATACCTAGAAACAAATGAGAATGAAGACACGAGCTACCAGAACCTGTGGGACGCAGCTAAAGCCGTTTTAAGGGGAAAATTTATAGCTCTGCAAGCATATCTCAGGAAGGAAGAAAGGGCCCACATAAATAACTTGACTTCACAGCTCAAGACCTTAGAAAAGGACCAACAAAAGGAGCCAAAACCAGGCAGAAGGAAAGAGATAATAAAACTTAGAGCAGAAATTAATGACATGGAAACCCAAAAGACAATCCGGAAGATCAATGAAACCAAGAGCTGGTTCTTCGAGAAAATAAACAAGATTGATAAACCACTAGCAAGACTCACAAAGAAAGAGAGAGAGAGAACCCTTATAAGCCGAATCAGAAATGAAAAGGGGGACATCACGACAGAAACCAATGAAATTCAAAAGATCATCAGAGACTACTTTGAAAATCTCTATGCCACGAAACAAGAGAATCTAGAAGAAATGGATAAATTCCTCGACTCCTATAATCTCCCAAGGCTGAACCAAGAAGACCTGGAGTACCTGAATAGTCCAATTAACATCAAGGAAATTGAAATGGTAATCAAAAGTCTCCCCAAAAACAAAAGCCCAGGTCCAGACGGATTCACTAGTGAGTTCTTCCAAACATTTAAAGAGGACCTTTTGCCAGTCCTTCTCAAGCTCTTCCAGGAAATTGAAGAAACAGAAACCCTCCCTAACAGTTTCTATGAGGCTCATATCTCCCTAATACCAAAAGCAAACAAAGACACCACAAAAAAAGAAAACTACAGGCCAATATCCCTGATGAACACAGATGCAAAAATTCTCAACAAAATATTAGCAAATAGAATTCAACAACTTATCAAAAAGATCATACACCACGACCAAGTGGGATTCATCCCGGGGATGCAAGGATGGTTTAACATCCGGAAATCAATCAACATAATCCACCATATCAACAAAAGAAAAGATAAAAATCATATAATCATATCAATAGATGCAGAGAAAGCATTTGACAAGATCCAGCATCCGTTTATGATGAAAACACTAGCCAAAATAGGTATAGAAGGGACCTTCCTCAATATAGTCAAAGCCATTTATCACAAGCCTATGGCAAGCATTGTCCTCAATGGGGAAAAACTAAGAGCCTTCCCTCTGAGAACAGGGACGAGACAAGGATGCCCACTCTCTCCACTTCTGTTCAATATAGTACTGGAAGTACTTGCAATAGCGATTAGGCAAGAAAAAGATATTAAGGGCATTCAGGTAGGAAAGGAAGAAATCAAGCTCTCACTATTCGCAGATGATATGATACTATACTTAGAGAACCCTAAAACCTCTACCAAGAAACTCCTAGAAACAATAGACTCGTACAGTAAAGTTGCAGGCTATAGAATCAATACCCAAAAGTCCATGGCTTTCCTATATGCAAATAATGAGAGAGAAGAAAGTGACCTGAGAAAAGCAATCCCATTCACAATTGCGCCTCAAAAAATCAAATACCTCGGAATCAGCTTAACAAAGGAGGTAAAGGACTTGTATAATGAAAACTATAAAACACTACTTCAGGAAATAAAAGAGGACACGAGGAAATGGAAAGACATCCCCTGCTCATGGATTGGAAGAATTAATATTGTCAAAATGGCAATTCTCCCCAAAGCATTGTACAAATTCAATGCGATCCCTATAGGGATACCCTTGACATTCTTCAAAGAAATGGAGCAAGCGCTCCTGAAATTCATATGGAACAATAAGCCCCCACGAATAGCTAAAGCAATCCTTGGGAAAAAGAAAATGGGAGGAATCAACCTCCCCAACTTCCAACTCTACTACAAAGCGGTAGTCATTAAAACAGCATGGTACTGGAACAAAGGCAGAGCGGCAGACCAATGGAACAGGGTTGAATACTCTGACATACACCCCCAAATATATGATCATCTAATCTTTGATAAGGGAGCAAGAAATGTGAAGTGGAGCAAGGAAAGCATGTTTAACAAATTGTGCTGGCAAAACTGGACGGCTACATGCAAAAAAATGGGCTTAGACCTCCATCTATCACCATGTACAAAAATCAGATCAAACTGGATTAAAGACCTCAACATCAGACCAGAATCCCTAAGGTACATTGAAGATAAGGTCGGCAAAACCCTCCACGACATTGAAGCCAAAGGTATCTTCAAAGCTGACACGCCACTGGCTAAGCTAGTGAAAACAAAGATAAATAAATGGGACTATCTCAAACTAAGGAGCTTCTGCAACTCAAAAGAAACAGTGACCAAAATACAAAGACAGTCTACAGAATGGGAAAGGATATTTATGCAGTACCCATCCGATAAAGGGTTGATAACAAGGATATACAATGCACTGGTTGAACTCCACAAGAAGAAAACTGCCAACCCGATCAAAAAATGGGGTGATGAAATGAACAGAAACTTTTCCAAAGAAGAAATCCGAATGGCTAAGAGGCACATGAGAAAATGTTCAACATCACTAATCATCAGGGAAATGCAGATCAAAACAACAATGAGATATCATCTCACACCACAGAGACTGGCCCACATCCCCAAAAACAAAAGCAACCGGTGTTGGCGTGGATGTGGGGAGAAAGGGACTCTCCTTCACTGCTGGTGGGAATGCCGACTGGTTCAGCCCTTTTGGAAAACAATATGGACGATTCTCAAAAAGTTAGAAATTGAGCTCCCATTTGACCCAGCAATACCACTCCTGGGAATATATCCCGGAGAGGCAAAAAGGTATAGTAGAGATGACATCTGCATTTCCATGTTCATTGCCGCTCTGTTCACAATAGCCACAATATGGAAAAAACCAGAGTGCCCGAAAACAGATGATTGGCTAAAGAAACTCTGGTATATTTACACAATGGAATACTATGTAGCTGTCAGGAAACATGAAGTCATGAAATTTGCATACAAGTGGATCAACATGGAAAGTATCATGTTGAGTGAAATGAGTCAGAAAGAAAGAGACAGACATAGAAAGATTGCACTCATATGTGGAATATAATGTAACTGAGAAGTACAAGTTGGCAACGATGCAACTTCTGGCAGATATCTCTCTGGACTTAGTTACTAAAATACTAAATTACAGAAACCCAAAACTGAGAGGCCGCTAAGTGTGGTCACTCGACCTCACACTTCTTCATCCTCAGCAATGGAAAACAAATTACCTAATGCTTCCTTTTCAGCAGGTCTGACTTTAGGGGAGAGACTCTCCAAACAATAATAGTGAGTTTTGTTGAAATATTGTATGCAATCAAAGTGAAAGTAAAGTGAAATTTATTAGTTACACAGGCGGGGGGGGGGCTTAGGGTGGGGGGGCTAGGGGCGTGGGGGTGTTTGGGGTGTGAGGGGGCGGGGTGGAGCTATACTGGGATTCTTGGTGGTGGAATATGAGCACTGGTGAAGGGATGGGTATTCGAGCATTGTATAACTGAGATTTAAACCTGAAAACTTTGTAACTTTGTAACTTTCCACAATAAAAAAAAAAAGAAAAAGAAAAAAAAAATGGGGCAAAGAAATGAACAGAAACTTAAAAAAAAAAAAAAAAAAAAAAAAAAATAGACCCAATCCCTAACCAACATCAAAGAATGTGATTAACTTTCAAATCCTGAAATACCCTTGCCATTCTATTCTTAAAACTTTAATCTTGCCTTCATTTCCAAAGGCACAATATAGATCTCTTAACACTATCCTTCAAATCTGATGAATTTGGATAATCTAAGATTTTCTGTACCTTGCATACAGTTAATTTTTCTGTTAGCATCTCTTATTCTGAGGATAGTTAATCCATATAAACATGGAAGCTGGTTAGTAAATATATAATAATTTTTATGTTTACATGTTTACATATGTACTATGCATATTTATATACATATATCTACCCTTGAATACTGCCATATATAATGATTACTAACTTAATTTGTGCAACATCACACATCATTTTCTGAATTTCCTATTTTATCATTTCTTAAACCTAAAAATACCTTAAAATTGTCATAATTAAGTCAATAACACATTTAAGTTATGTTTATAACTAGGAATTTCTGTTCTGTAAATGAAGAAAATCTGCATCTCTCTAATCTTTCAAAGTCAAATATTTTTGTATGGTTTCTAACAATAACTATCATTCTTCAAGCTTGTGATATTTTTATTGAAAGAGATTACTAAAAAGATTACTGCAGGAGAAGCTAAGTTCAAATGTTTTTCAAAGTAGAAAGTGAATTTCTCATTCATCTGAGTGATTTATGTCAGTGTCAAACAATTATGCATTAATCAAATGATGGCATAAGGCAATATGAACATATAATGAACATAGGATAATACCTGGTGCTAGATTTAGTCAGGGAATGCTTCTGGAAAGAAAATTATAGAAGAATAAAGATTCTTTTTTAAAATTTAGTTTTATTCTCTAAATTAAAATAATACAAATTAACAACTGGAAAATTAATTAAAGACATTTCAGTCCAAGGTTGTCAATTTCACCTGAGAAAGCTCTTCTGAATATCAAAGTCATACTACTTTTAAGTTATTATCTTGGGTGTTTTTGATGAGTTTCTTAACTGTTAATGTTGAAAATTCTGCTATGTTTACATAGTGTGATTCACTGATATATAAGAGGGTACTTTCCCATTGATATTCTACTCCTATTTACTTCAATGTTTATGAACTCTTAAATATTAATCCATTCATTAAAAGTCATGTCACTTTCCAGGTAAGGAGACAATTATCCTTTCAAATATATTGGATAATATTCCTAAGAAAGAAAATGAGAGTATATTTTATTGTTTGCTAGCACTACTAAAGCTTTTAGCAGAAGTTCTGCACTTATAAATTTCTAGCATATGTAATATCTTTTCTAAAACTCACAGATCTAGGACTATTTCTCAAGTTATATTTTATTATTTTTTAATTGCTGACCTTAGGTCTAAGATCTCTGCTGCTAAGTATCTTTATTTAGTACTTTTTGGTTACTTATATGTGCAACTTTGGAACCAAACAGTACAAGGATTTTTTACAGAGTAAAACTACTTTCAACTCAAAGTGGTTCTTTCTCTTTTCAAATATTAAAAATCCATTAATTTACTATTTCCACACCTAGCAGTATTCAAGGCTTATTTCTATCTCTGAGCTCAGGGCTTACTACTTGGTGGAGCTTAGAGGAACATATGTGGTCACAAGAGTTAACCCATAACAATAAAGTGTTGACCCACTGTGCTATTTTTCCTTTTTAAAATACTTTATTTAAACAGGGTGGTTTACAAAGTTGCTCATAACACAGTTGTTTCAAGCACCTGATGTTCCAATACCAATTCCATCACCAGTATAACCTTCCCTTCATTATCAGTTTTCTACTCACCTGCCAAGTCTGTCCCCTTAGGATGCCCACAAAGCAATTTTATTTTATATTGCTTATTACAACTAAATGACTAATTAAATTATATAAAAATGCTTCAGTAAAAGAAATTTTGTGAAAATTGTTATATCTCACCATGGAGTAATTAAATCGTTATCTGAGAGTTTATTAAGCTCCTTGTTGCTAGTTGAGCCTTTTGTGTTATTGTTTTTACTTATTGAGCTTAGTTGGTTTCTATACTACACTGTCATCTAATTTAGTGTGCTCTTACTGGCGTGTCAGTATTGTGGAATTGGCGGGGGGATGTTTGGGCCTCCCTCTCCAGAAACTTCAGGCTTCGTAGAAGTGGATGATGAGTTTATATGGCTGGCCTGTGAGATGTAGGTGTGGCTACTGGGACTTCCAGCAATATGGAAGTTTGTAGTAGGCGGCCGACCCCCACTCCAAGAGGACTACATGGGTTTTACTCCAAACACCGGTATAGCTGGAGTTCTTATGGTTTGGCATCTCTGCAGCGATCTATCATGAAGCTGTCAAGTTGGAACATTGGCATAGTGGTGGCTACGGAGTGTGGGCATGGCTGCAGGAGCTTCAGCAGAGTGGGAAGTCAGCCCACCTTCCACTCCTTCTTTCTCTAGGGTGTCCTAGAGTTTTAAGCTGAAGACTTGTGTGAATTTTAGCAGCTTGCCTGGCAACTCTTCTGAGGTTAGTTGTGAATCTGTGATTCTGGGCCGATCCGTTTACATAGCGGCAGTTCTCATCTTACTCCTTTTTAAATTAAAATGAGAATTTCTCCCTAAAAGTTTAGGTATAATGTACAGCTGGATATTTTCAGAAGATATATTCCTCTGCTGTGACATTGTCAAAATTAACAGGTCTCCAGTAGGCTTTTCTGATTAAACTTTACTTCTGAGAGAATGAAGTTTCCATTATGAGAAACCTGACATTCATGCTTTTCAATTTTAAAATAAATAAATAAATAACGTGCTGGTATACATTTAACATTCTGCCAATGCAAAGGATGATAATAGCAATATGAAATACATGGCACTGATCACATAACAGTCATCAGAATCTTATGATTTTTTAAAATTATTATTTCTACATTCATGCTTTTGCTGTAACTATTACCTGTATTAGAGTCAGTAAACAAGACCAAGTTGACTTGTTTGACTAAGGTCAAATAAACAGTTACTTAAAAAACTGTCTCTGGATGCTGCATGACAGCTTTAAAAAGTGAGTGCTTGTACATGGTTCTGAATCTCATCTTTGGTACTGCGTTCCAAACCCTAGTACCTCCTGATATAGATCTCATGGACCTCAAGCACCACAAAGCATAATTCTGAGGAGTCCCAGCACTGCTAAGCCTTAGAGAACCGTTCAGCAGTTCAGGCCATCCAACCAGCAGTTTAATGTCCCCTCTTTCCTATCCCCAGGAGCTACCCCCAGCACTCTGATTACAGGTTTAGGAAAACCCCTTAAAAATGAAAACAGCACAGCGGGTAGGGCATTTGCCTTGCACATGGCCAACCCGGGTTTGAGTCCTAGCATCCCATATGGTTCCCTGAGTACTGCTAGGAGTAATTCCTGAGTGTAGAGCCAGGAGTAAACCCTGAGCATAGCCAAGTTTGACCAAAAAAGCAAAAATAAATGAATAAATAAAAATAAATAATGTTATTTAATCTAACTTCTCTGCCTCCACAAAATATAAATAGCACTGTCCAATTGTCACTAATTCTAGAATCAACAATTTAACTTGGCCCCGAACAATTTACTCTTTATCTACTCTGTCTAAATCTATGTTCTATTTTCTATATAGGGATATAAAAAGCCTATGTTGTTCAATAAACTCAGGTATACAAGAAGTGAAGTTATGTAGATGAACTGCTTTGAAAATTGTAAGGAACTTTAATTAACAAGCATGTTTTGTTTTCAAAGAAATTTTAATTACCTATTAAATAATTGCGGTAGCAGAAGAGGCCATGAATAAATACCAGCAATATTGAGTTCAAATTGGCTGAAAATGTGATAAAATAAAAGAGGTAATTGATATTGGTTTGGTTAAACAGAAAATTGTGCACTATACTGTGTATTTAGTGAAGCATGGGCATACGCCACGTGCTTTAGCTGGCCATGAGCCATGTCCCCAACCTGGCCTGCCACCGCCGATGGATGCTTAAAGTAGGGAACAGGGCTGCCACGCTGGTTGGTAATCAGTTGCTGTATATTCCGACTGCAGTCCCACTGTTTATTCCATTCTCCCTGCGCGCCTATTCTAGTCTCACAGTGCACCCAATTCCAGTTTCCCCCTGGCCTCATTACCATCCCCTACTGTTCCTCATGTTACTTACCAGCGCCCAGTCTCCCAGCCTTAGTTACAGAGTTTGTCCATGACTGTGCTCTTAATATAAGTTTCATGGCACTTGGCCTGATCCTTTTCCATGCCAGGGTTCTCACAGCTTGCTCTGGGTCCATCCAATCCCTTCTTCATGACTCTGCTTTTGAGAAGCTAGGAACTAAGGGCAAGCAAGGCTTAAGTCGAGTAAATATGACAGATGCCTAGGAAGAAATACTCACTTGTATCACTTGTTTTCCTGTTGATCTTCGATTTGCTCAGGCGGGCACCAGTAACGTCTCCATTTGTCCCTGTCGCATGCTAGTGTAGCCCAATGATATCTGCTCGCTCCAGGAACAGGAAGAGCCTCAAACCATTCATTCAGGGTTTTGATGAAGAAGTTTGACCATCTGGGTGGTGGGCTGCCATACGTTTTTTTGACGTCCCGTGGAATCCAGTCAGTCACAGCTCTAGTCCAGCGGTCATCCCTGAATAGCATTACATGTCCGGCCCATCTGATTTTTGATGTCTTGGCAAACAAGACAGAGTCCCCTGATTCTTGACCATTGACGGAAGTCGGAACTCCGGATTCTTTCTCTCACTTGAGTGAGACGTGATACTCCTAGCATAGCTTTTGATTCCTAATCGGGATACCTGAATACCGCTCTCATCCTGTTTGCCTAGGGCCCAGGTCTCTAAGGCGTAAGTTAGTGCAGGAAGAACGGTGGAATCGAAAAGATGTTCCTGGAGTTGGAGGTCCTTTGTCCTCTTAACCACTTCTTCAACACTCTTGAAGGCATTCCACACTGCTCTCTTCTGCCTGTGCATTTCTGGCACAAAGTCTTTCCTCATGTTGAGTTCTCGGCCCAGGTACACATAGCTGCTGCATTCGGAGATTTTCGATCCATTAAGAGCAAATGGAGCATCAGGGACTAGTTCATTTTTCATGAGCATTGTCTTGTTGAGCTTTAGCTGCAGTCCAACCTTTCCACACTTGCAGTTGAAGTCAGCCAGCATTTGTGCTGCTTGGCTAATGTTTGGCGTTATGAGAACGATGTCATCAGAGAAGCGAAGAATATGTAGTTGCCGACCATCTATCTTCACTCCCATTCCTTTCCATTCCAGTCCTTGCATGACATTCTTGAAGGTGGCACTGAAGAGTTTTGGTGAAATGGTATCGTCCTGCCAAACCCTTCTCTTTACATCAATGATCACTTCCTTATAGAATGGTGATATCCTAGTGGTGAATCCATATTACAGCTCACAGAGGATCTTGATGTACTGAGTTTGATCATTTGGCTAGGGCTTCGATGACCGCTTCAGTCTCAACAGAATCGAAGGCCTTCTTTAAGTCGATGGACGTTAGACAGAGCGACATCTTGAACTCTCTCGAAACTTCAATGAGTTTGGTCACCATGTGGATATGGTCGATCTTGCAGAATCCTTTTTGGAACCCGGCTTGTTTGCATGGTTAAATATTATTCTGAGTCAATGAACTCCCATGTTACAAAAACATAGCATTAATTGCCTTTTTGTGTCTATACAAAAAGAACATTGCTTTAAAAAGGAAGCAGAGCACAAAGGAGAAGTTAAAGATGAATACCAAGGAAATGGCTGTGCTTTGGGAGCATTATGATGGGTGTTACTTGGTATTACTGAGTAAACCTGAGCTCCTTTTAGCTGGAGGAGAAAGGAATGATCAATGTCATCGAAAAAATCACACCTTCCCTCCATTATTGTCTCCAATTTTCTCAACTACCCATTAGGCCTGCCTCCATAGCAGATCCTCAATAATTTATTTTATACTGCTTGTTTTTAATAGTTTTAATAATAGAATAATCAAAAATGTTTCCTTCAAAGAAAATTAGTGTAAATTTTTTAATCTCACCATGGAGACATTAAGTCCTTGTATAAGAGATTATTAAGATTGTGTTACAGGTTAAGCCTTTTTGTGTTTGTGTTGTTAATCAAGATTGGTTGCCTTCTGTGTTACATCCCATCCAACCTGGTGAGCTATTGCTAGTTTATTAGTGTTGTAGATTGAGATGTCACATAGCTGTGAATTGGTGATGAAATATTGGATATGAGTGACTGTAACAAACCATCATGAACAACTTTGTTAATCACAGTGTTTATATAAAGCACAGGGGAAATTGAAATATTTAAGCTTTACCTATTCCATATAAATTCCAAAATATACTGATACAGAATTTCTTTAAAAGTTTTATTTTGACAAGTGAGACATGATCATTACCATAATGTGATCCAGTATAAAATTCAGTTTAATGTAATATACTTTATATTCAGAGTTGAAAACTTCCATATGTAATTGAGAATGAGTGTTTTATTATATTGGGTTAAATGGTTCTAGTATACTTATTTACATATGTCAAAATCATACAGTAATCACAAATTGGCTCTTACTAATTTATTTTCAGATCATTTTATTTGCCATTTCTTAAAGTTTTGTTGGACTAAACAACAGAGTAAATTTGTTATGCGCCCAAGGCAACAGTTGGGATTGGGAAAGAAACGGGATATTGGTGGAGGGAAGGTCACACCATAATGTTGGAAAACAAAATGCTTCACACAACCACAGTAGGGGCGTGTCCTCCAAGGTAGTGAGCATGGTCTTGTCAGCTGGGGTGGGGGGGTCATGGCCGCTCCCTGGCTACAGTTATTTTCCTCACTCCCAGCACTCTGGAGTCACATCCACTCTGGAGTCACCTCTTAATCTTCATCTCTTCATCACCTAACTCCATGATGAACATCCTAGCTATTTCAAACACAATAGGCCAATAGGCCTCTAGTCTACTCCAATTTCACTAAAATATGGTGAAAACAAGAAACTGTATAAGCCCAATATAAAAGAACACATCCTTCAAAGCTTCACTACAGGCCTTACATAAGTCACAGAGGAACACGTGAGAGGAAGAATGTATCTTAGAAGGGAAAAAAGGCAGCCACCATTGACCGAGCTCATCCAGCATACTTTCTCACAGCAAGACGGAATAATAGTGATAGTGAACTGGAAGGTCCAACTTCCATACAACCACCACAACATGAAGAAACAGCACAAATACCCACCATGAGGAAAGGATAAAGAAAAGAGTCCAGAATCTTCAACAGGAGTTACTCACAAATATGATCTCTCCAACAAAGAATCCAGAGATGAAATGTTGAAGAGGTTCAATGAACTCAAAGAAATGGTAGAACAGGCATCCAGTAAATTAAAGGAGGACATGAAAGAAACAGTGGGATGGACAGCCAAGAAAATACAGGAAGAAATGAGAGCAGAAATTAGAATGGTATAAACAGAAGTATCACAAATAAAGGATTCGGTGAATGAAATAAAAAAAACTTAGTGGGTGCCCTCAACAATATAATGGCTACAGCCAAAGACAGATCAGTGAGTTTGAAGGTGAGCTGCAGGAAGCCTACAGGCAACAACAAACAATAAGAAAAGACCTCAAAATAGCTCTAGGTTGAATCAGAGACCTAGGGGATGATTCCAAGTGGAACAACAATAGAATTATTGGAGTACAGGAAGAACAGGGAGCCAACCCCAATGTAAAAGGCACAGCTGAAGAAATCATTGCTGAAAAGTTCCCAGAGCTGGAGAATGCAGGCATCCAGATCTAAGGAGCCCAAAATCTATCAGAAAAAAGAGACCCTAATAAAAAGACTCTAAGACATAACATAGTCAGAATGATGGATGCTATGGATAGAAACACAATACTGCAAGCAGCAAGGTCAAAGAATGAAATCACATGCAAAGGAGCACCCCTTTGATTTACAGCAGACCTATCAGAGGAAACCCTCCAAGCTTGAAGACAATGGTGGGATATAGGAAAAATAAACACAATGAGATGAACACTTCACCAAGAATACTTTATCCAGCTAAACTCTCATTCATACTCGAAAGAATGATACACTATTTTATGGATTAACAACAGCTCAGGAACTTCATAGACTCAAAACTGAATTTAAAAGAAGGACTAAAGGGGTTACTCTTAAGACAAGAATCTCCCCTACATAAACAACAAATTGCTACAGAAAGATGGCACAAAAGCCCATGATAATAATCTCTCTTAATGACAATGGTCTAAGTGCACCAATTAAGAGACACAGTGTGGCAAAATGGATTTAGAAACTGAATCCAACATACTGCTGCCTACAAAAACACATCCGAACAGTCAGAGCAAACACAGAATCAAAGTCAAAGGATGGAAAACCATCCTGCAAGCAAACAACTCCCTCATAAAAGCCGGGTGGCATTACTAGTATCCAACAACATAGGTTTCAGGTTGAAAAGATTAGAAGGGACAGCTAAGGTAATTTTTTATTAATCAAGGGATATGTACAGCAGGAAGAAATCATACTCCTAAACATATATACACCCAATGAGGGACTAGCTAAATACTTACAACAACTGCTAACAGATTTTAAGGAGGACATTGCTAGCAATACAATAGTAGTTGGAAACTTCAACACTGCCTTATCACCTCTGGATAGATCAACAAGACTAAAACTCAGCAAGAAAACACTGGCTTTGAAGGAAGAAATAGAAGAGAGAGGGCTATTAGATCTATACAGGACTTTACATCCCCCCACAAAAGAATACACATTCTTTCCCAGTGCACATGAAACATTTTCCAGAGTAGACCATGTGCTGGGCCACAAAACATACCTCAACAGAATCAGGAAGATAGATATAGTATTAACTATCTTTTCAGACCAAGACTCCTGAA
This sequence comes from Sorex araneus, assembly GCF_027595985.1. Classification (NCBI taxonomy): domain Eukaryota; kingdom Metazoa; phylum Chordata; class Mammalia; order Eulipotyphla; family Soricidae; genus Sorex; species Sorex araneus. The sequence continues at coordinate 150,014,342 of NC_073303.1, read as the reverse complement.
TATAGAAGTTAATCATACACAGAAGCAGGGAATCAAATCAAACACATGGAAATTAAACAACTCAATGTTGAACAATAAGTGGGTCAGGAAGGAAATCAATGAAGAAGTCAAAAGGTACCTGGAAACAAATGAAAATTAAGACATGAGTTACCAGAACTTCTGGGATGCAGCTAAAGCTGTGTTAAGAGGAAACTATAGTTCTGCAAGCGTGTCTCAGGAAAGAAGAAAGGGCCCACATAAATGACTTCACAATTCAAGATCTTAGAAAAGGACCAATGAAAGGAGCCCAAACCAGGAAAAAGGGAAGAAATAATAAAACTTAGAACAGAAATCAATGACATGGAAACCCAAAAAACAATCTGAAAGATAAATAAATCAAGAACTGGTTCTTTGAGAAAAAAAAAGATTGATAAACCACTAGTAAGACTCTCAAAGAAAGAGAGAGAGAACCCTAATAAACCAAATCAGAAATGAAAATGGGGTGCACCACAACAGAAACCAAAGAAATTCAAAACATCACCAGAGACTACTTTGAAAGTCTGTATGCCATGAAATAAAAAAAACCTAGAAGAAATGGATATATTGTTGGATTCCTATAATCTCACAAGGCTAAACCAAGATCATCTGGAACACCTAAATAGACCTATTAATGTCAAGGAAATTGGAACTGTAACCAAAATTCTTCCCAAAAACAAAAGCCCAGGTCCAGATGGATTCACTAGCATATTCTTCCAAACATTTAAAGACGACCAATTGCCAGTTCTTCTCAAGATTTTCCAGGAAATTGAAGAAAAAAAAATCCTCCCAAACAGTTTCTATGAGGCACATATCTCCCTAATACCAAAAGCAAACAAATACACCACAAAAAAGAAAATTACAGGCTGCTGATATCCCTGATGAACACGGATGTAAAGATCCTCAATAAAATATTAGCAAATAGAATTCATCAAAAAGATCATACACCACAGCCAAGTAGGATTTATTCCAGTGATGCAAGGATGGTTTAACATTCAAAAATCAATCAACATAATCCATCATATCAACAAAAGAAAAGATAAAACCATATGATCAAATCAATAGATGCAGAGAAAGCACTTGACAAGATTCAGCACCAGTTTATGATGAAAACTCTCACCAAAATGGTTTTTGAAGGAACTCTCCTTAATATAGCCAAAGCCGTTTACCACAAGCCTATGGTAAGCATAATCTTCAATGTGGAAAAACTAAGAACCTTCCCTCAAGATCAGGGATGAGACAAGGATGCCCACTCTCAACAATTCTGTTCAATATAGTACTGGAAGTACTTGCAATAGTGGATAAGAAAAAGATATTAATGGCAACAGTATGGACCTTTCTCAAAACAGTATGGACATTTCTCAAAATATTAGAAATTGAGCTCCCATATCCTGGAGATGCAAAAAAATATAGTAGAAATGACATCTTTACTTGTATATTCAATCCAGCACTATTTACAGTAGCCGGAATCTAGAAAAAAACCAAGTTTCCCAGAACAGATCACTGGTTATAGAAACTTTGTTACATCTACACAGTGGAATGCTATGCAGCTATTAAAAAAGATGGAGTCATGAAATTTGCATATAAGTGGATAAATATGGAAGGTTTCATGCTAAGTGAAATGAGTCAGAAAGAGAGGGACAGACTTAGAATGATTGCACTCATTTGTAGAATATAAAGTAACTGAATGGAAGACTAACACCCAAGAGTAGTAGAGATAAATACCAGGATGTTTGCTCTATGGCTTGGAAGATGGCTTCACATGCTGGGGGAAAAGGCATCTCAGATAGATTAGGGACCACCAAGTAAAAGGTGTCTGGAGGGCCTTCTCGGGATGGGAGATGCGTGCCAAAAGCCGACTATAGACCAAACATGATGGTCATTCAATACTTGCATTGCAGACCACAACACTCTAAAAACACTCTAAAGGAGAGAGAGAGAGAGAGAGAGAGAGAGAGAGAGAGAGAGAGAGAGAGAGAGAGAGAGAGAGAGAGAGAGAGAGAGAGAGAGAGAGAGAGAGAGAGAGAGTAAAAAAGAATGTGCCTGCCACAGTGGTGGGGCAAGGGGGCAGTGGTGGGGAGGGATATTTGGAACAATTGGTGGTGGAGAATGGGCACTGGTGGAGGGATGAGTAATGGATCATTGTATGACTGAAATGTAAGTACGGAAGTTTGTAAGTCTGTAACTGTACTTCACGGTGATTCATTAAAAAATTTAAAAAATAGTAAACATTATACTTATAAAAAATGGAGATGAATGGATACTCAAAGAAAACATAAGGATGCCCAGTAGACATATGGAACAAAGTTCATCATCAGTCACTCATTATGAGGAAACTACAGATCAGAACAAAGATGTATCATCTCACATTAGTAAAAATGGCATAGATCACAAAGAATGGAAACAGCTATTGTTGGTGAGTATGAGATTTAAAAAGGAATTATTATTCACATATTAGGGGAAAGTTGTCTGGTTCAGTCTATAGAGAAAAGTATGAAGATTTCTTAAAAGATTAAGAAGAAATTCTCAAATGACAACATTTGACTTCTTGGAATCTATCCCCAACTGGAAAAAAACACATTAATTTAGAAAGGTAAATTTTCATTATAGCTCTTACAGCTCTTACTAAATTAGACAAGATGAAAACAACTCAAATATCCAATGATACATGAATATATAAAAATTTTGTGGTATGTACTATGTATAAAATTTTGTTTGTTTGTTTTTTTCAAACATACCTTTTGGGGCTCAGGAGTTATTCCTGGCTCTGTATTTAGGGATCATTTTTAACAGAGTTTGGGTGACCAGATGGACTGTAAATATAAACCCCCAGTCTGTTGTGTGTGAAGGGAGTACCTTAAACACTGTACTATCTTTCTGAACCCTAAACTTTTGTTTCTTGTGACAAGTGTTTAAACATTATTTTAGCTTTGACACCAAATGAAATAGGAAATAAAATACTTTTAATGGATAAACAGTGGATATAGGAAATAAGAGTAGATCCAATCAATGTTTAAGATGAAGCTTTATGGGGGCTGGAGCGATAGCACAGCAGTAGGGCGTATACGTTGCATGCGGCCAACCTGGGTTCGATTCTTTCAGCCCTCTTGGAGAGCCCAGCAAGCTACCGAGAGTATCTCACCCGCACAGCAGAGCTTGGCAAGCTACCCCGTGGCGTATTCAACATGCCCAAAACAGTAACAAACAAGTCTCACAATGGAGATATTACTGGTGCCTGCTCGAGCAACAGGATTTTGATGAGCAACGGGATTTCATTGAGCAATGGGATGAAAGTGACAGTGACAGTAAAGCTTTATGGAGTTACCAGAGAGAGATTATAAGAAATAAATGAAGATCCCCAATTCCATCTGTGCAATATTCACAATTATCTTCTCAAGTAAGGTCAAATAAGAGTAAACATGCCTCCCTACTATGATTAAAATTTTATAGATAAAAATTAATTTTCACTAACCCTTATGGATAGCCTTCTCTAGTGCAGTGAACTTTTCCTGTTTTATAATATTTCTGTATCTTAACAGTGATGTAGTATTTTATGCTTGGTATCAAAGAAAGATTGATTAACACAGGTTACACCTTTCACAAAGAATAGGACTGTGTTTTGAAAACCATATTCTAACAACTGGAAAAATATTCTAACATTATTACATTACATTTTGTTTTCATATATGTAAATTTAAAGCTATATAAGAGAATTAACTTGTAAGACACATTTTAACAGCATATATTTAAAAAGAAATATAAATTCAAAAGTTTTATATTTCAAATCAAGTTTTGAAATTGGGGTAGAAATATATGTGAATTATAGAAAATATATAAAAATAATAAAGTCAATAAACTGTTATCTTAAATTTATACTGTCAATCACTTTTCAGAAATAGTATTTCAAAGCATTATAGTTCAATTTTTTAATTTTTAGATAAATCACAGCATATGTATTTTTCATTTCAGATAGATAAGTAAAATAAATTTATAGCTTAAAGTTATGTCTCATTTTGCTATTTTAAACACTACAAGTACAAAATTTAAAATATTAGTTTTTAAAATAAGAATATTGGCAAAATTTAATAGTTGGAGTTGCTATTTTGTTAGCACTGTAGCACTGTCTTCCTGTTCATCAATTTGCTCAAGCAGGCACCAGTAACATCTCCATTGTGAGAACTGTTGTTATTGTTTTTGGCATAGTGAATAAGCCACAGGGAGCTTGCCAGGCTCTGTCATGTGGGCAAAATAACCTCGATACTTTGCGGGCTCTCCGAGAGGTATGGAGGAATCGAACCCGTGTAGGCTGTATGCAAGGCAAACGCCCTACTCGCTGTGGTATCACTCCAGTCAAAGCATTATTGTAATATTATAATTATCATAGTAAACTTTAATATTTAAGTATATGACCCTTGTATCTACTGTCCTTGGGTGTCAGCCTCATGTGATGTTATTCTATACTCCACAAATGAGTGCAGTCCTTCTATGTCTGTTCCTTTCTTTCTGATTCATTTCACTTAGCATGATACTCTCCATGTCTATCCATTTATAAGCAAATTTCATGATTTCATCTCTCCTTACAGCTGCATAATATACCATTGTGTAGATGTACCAAAGTTTCTTTAATCAGTCTTCTGTTTTAGGGCACTCGGGTTGTTTCCAGATTTTTGCTATTGTGAACAGTGCTGCAATGAATATATAGGTACAAATGTCATTTCTACTGTGTTTTTTTGCATCCTCGGGATATATTCCCAGAAGTGGTATTGTATTGTGGTATTGTGGGGTCTATTTCTATTTCTAGTTTTTGAAGGACTGTCCATATTGTTTTCCAGAAAGGCTAGAACAGTCAGCATTCCCAACCAACAGTGAAGGAGCATCCCTTTTCCCCCACATCTATGCCAGCACTGGTTGCTTTTGTTCTTTTGAATGTGTTCTTTGTTCTTTTCTTGTGCCAGTCTCTGTGGTGTGAGATGATATCTCATTGTTGTTTTGATTAGCATCTCCCTGATGACTAACGATGTGGAGCATATTTTTAATGTGTCTTTTGGCCATTTGTATTTCTTTTTTATATATATATTTTAAAGAACTTTATTCACTTCATTATTACCTCTACCCTTGTTTCATTATTTTTTTTAAATAAAAATTTTATTTTATTAAATCACCATGTGGAAGATTACAATACTTTCAGGCTTAGGTCTCAGTTACATTTGTATTTCTTTTTTGAGAAAACTTCTATTCATTTTTTCTCCCCATTTTTTGATGGGGTTGGATGACCTCTCAATGTCTGTGTTGTAATCCGTAATGCCCAAAAGTATGGGGAATATTGTCTGCCATGGAGGCAGGGGGAGGGTAGGTAAGGGGGGGCATATTGGGGATATTGGTGGTGGGGAATGTGTACTGGTGGAAGGATGGGTGTTTGATCATTGTGTGATTGTAAGCCAAACATGAAAGCTTGTAATTATCTCACGGTGATTCAATAATTTTTTAAAAGTATATAAATTTTAAATCATTAATCATTAAATATACATACTGGTCTTAATAATTTGATCCTAATATCAAATTAAGAAAATGTTGATTAAGTATATCTTCATTATTAAGAAGTTTTTAGAGATTCATGGAATACTGAGTGAGTCACAGAATTAGTCTAAAAACTGCATTGTATTCAAACATACTCATGACTTGTTGGGGCTGGACTGAGCTACCAGGATGAGCCCAGTGGTTTGGATGAGGTTGAACATATTCCTTTGGCTGCCTTAGTAAATAATTTCCTAAATTATAACAAAATTGTCAGTCTTCCTTTTATCACAGATCCCTGGTTCTGCTTAAGCCTGTTTGTTGTCAGTATGCAGATCCTAGGTACTAAGCCTGTTTGTTGTCAGTATGTAGATCCTACATTGTTTTCCAGTATGCAGAAGAACTTTGCATGATCTTCCCATAACTCCTTTGGTGACTGTATTGCACCCTTAAGAGTTTCCATGATCAATAAAAGGAGATTATGGGGCTCTCTACCTTTGTCTAAGAGTCAGAGAGAACCTATACCCTCCATGACATACATTTCTTCCGCGTTCCTTGTCTCAGCACCTCCGACTGCAGGAACATTCAAGCAACAATGACTAGTGCTTGATTTCCAGTCATATTTCAAGATTCCAAAAACTATATTTTCTTCATGAGCCTAAGGCAAAAGTTAACAGGAAAAATGTGTTCTTAGTTATGAAATTCATAAATCCATTTATAATGTTAGGATTAACACTATCTAAAGTGGGCCCTTTCCTACGATCAGGTGGACATACATTGGTATTCATACCATATTAAACATATACTTTATTTTTTAATTTAATTTTATTTTTATAAAGTTATTCACAATGATTCATTACATTCAATATTCCAACACAAACCCAACTAACATTACACCACATCACCATTATTTCCAATTTTCCTAATTACCCAAATCTGCTCCTATAATAAGTTATTTTATATTATTTATTATGAATAATTCTCTAAAAATTATCAAAAAGTATTTTCTTAGAAGAAAGTGTTGAAGATTGTTGGACCCATAAACTCTAGTATAAGAGATTACCAACATGTAGTTACAGGTTAAGTCTTGTGTATTAATATTTTCTTAATAGAGATTAGTTGCCTTCTACATGACATCCCATCCAATGTGGTGTGCCACTCCTAGTATATCAGTGGTGAGGAGTTTGAGATGTTAATCCTGGACTTCTAAGATTTTGAATGGAGTAATATAGCTAGAGTTAAAATTTTAACTGGATGGTGACTTTGGGGTCCAGAGGCATCTCTGCAGCTTGATGATATCTTTTGAGATTTGTTTATGAGTCTCTGGATCAGTAACCTGCCATGATCCAGAGACTCATAAACAAATCGTATAAAGTGCCAGAAGCAATTTATGGACCAGACTGCCAGGCTTCCAGAAGAACAGGGGGATGGGGGAAGGTCACCCATCCTCAACTTAGTGAGATCCTGGAGATTTTGGTCACAAAACCCGAATACTTAGGTTTTCCAACAGAACCATTCCTAGATGAGGCTCATCCCAAGCCTGTGGAGTCCAGCCAACAGTAGACAGTGATTAGATTATGGAGATTTGGCGGCTGGCACTCTGTTTGGGTGGGTGATGGCTCACCCAGCCCCCTCCAGGGTGTCATGGATATGAATATGATACTCAACCTGGCAAGGGGTCTAAACTAGTGGCATCACTGTAGCTTGTTGATCTCTTTCGAGATTTAATTATTTCAAACATATGCTTTATATTTTGAATACCTGAATGAAATGTAATGAAGACCCATGGAGAGATTTTAATGAAAAGGAGCTATGGAGATAGTTGAAGGTTCAAATATATGCTTGGCATATGAAGGACCTGAGTTCCATCCATGGCACTATTTCTTCCCCTACCCTCCACTCCCTAGCAGTGCTTGGGATAGCCCTTGTGGTACCCAGGCTCTATAAAAAGCAGACCTGGCCCCTAGCATTGCTATCTATGATCGCTGTAACATTTTTGTTTTAATAAACATGATAGAGTGTTGTTAGAAATGTTTTCTGGCAGTAAAAGTATTCTGCAGGAGTCAAGGAAAGCCTCTATAGGATTATTGAAATAATGGCATAAGGCAATGTGGCAGGAGACGGATAACAAGACAGTTTAGTTTTTTTTTTTTTGCCTTTTGGGTCACATCCAGCAATGCACAGGGATTACTCCTGGTTCATGCACTCAGGAATTACTCCTGACGGTGCTTGCGGGACCATACGGGAAACTGGAAATCAAACCTGATCAGCCGCATGCAAGGCAAACACCCTACCTGCTGTACTATCGCTCCAGCCCCAAGACAGTTTAGTTTTAGAAATCTTTTAGTTATTGATATCTTGGGCTTTGAAATCTATAGTTTAGTAACAAATTAAGCAGACTGAAACTAACAGATAAAAACAGGGAGAAAATAGTGGGTCATTGGCCAGGTAAGTAGAAGTGAAATTTCTCCAGAATAAATTAAAGAGAAGGAAAGAAAGTGTTTGAAGATGATGTGTCATTTGGGGTATCATGATTGCAAAGACTGTAAAGCATTTTCTAAAGATTTCTATCAAGGGGGCCAGAGAAATAGTACAGTGGTTAAGATACCCACACTCGGGTTTGACACACTTAACCACTTTTGTCCCCCCAAGAAGTGCCAACAGTGATTCCTGAACACAGAGCCAAAAATAAGCCCTAAACACTGCCAGGTGTGCCCTTCAAACCAAACACACACACACACACACACACACACACACACACACACACACACACACGGTATCTTTTGATGAGACAGGTGTTTAGGTGTGCATGTATAATTGAGGTCTTAGTTGATCACCTTTTTACACAGAGGATAATTGAATTAATGCCTGTAATATATTAATTACTGAGTTAATAGGTATAGTTTTTTTTTTTTTGCTTTTTGGGTCACACCTGGCAATGCACAAGGGTTACTCCTGGCTCATGCACTCAGGAATTACTCCTGGCGATGTTCAGGGGACCATATGGGGTGCTGGGAATCAAACCCGGGTCGGCCGCATACAAGGCAAACGCCCTACCCGCTGTGCTATCGCTCCAGTAATAGGCATAGTTTGAAAAAATGACTCACATGGACAAAACTTCCTAAAGATTCCCTAGTGTGCTCCTTCGAGAATTTTTCCAAGTGAGAGAAAAATGGGACTCGGTTTAGAAAGATGTTCTTCTCTGAAAACCAACACATAATAGTGAGGACTGATATTTGAAGTCATTACATGGGGCTAAAAAAGATGGTACAACAGCTAAGGCATTTGCCTTTGCCTGAAACCAACTTGGTTTGATCCCTTGCACTGCACATGGTCTTTGGATCATAGCAAGGAGTGACCCTGGAGTGCAGAGCTAAAAGGAAGCCCAGAGCACAGATATCCCTTCACCAAAGCCCATGTCCCTCCATCAATCTCCCAAATTTCCCACCTTGTCTCCAGCTTGCCTCTGTAGTAGACACTTCTATTTTTTTCATTTTAGGCACTGTGGTTTGCAATCACTGTCATCCTATTGCTCATTGATTTGCTCTAGCAGGCACCAGTAACGTCTCCATCGTGAGACTTGTTGTTAACTGGCTCTGGTGTATTCGATATGCCAAAAATCCCTGAGTGCAGAGCTAGAAGGAAGCCCAGAGCACAGCTTGCCAGGCTCTGCTGTTCAGGCAAGATACTCTCGGTAGCTTGCTGGGCTCTCCAAGACGGGTGGAGGAATCAAACCTGGGTCTGCCGCATGCAAGGCGAACGCCCTACCCATTGCGTTATCTCTCCGGCCCGTGGTTTGCAATACTGTTATCAAAAGGATATCACTGTATTTCCTTTAAGAACCCAATTCTTGGCCGAAGAATTGGGTTACATTACCTCAATTTAAGCTTCATATAAATATCACTGGTATACTAGCAATGAGAAATCTATGTAGAGAGAGCGGAGGTACTTAAATATTGGATGCAGGATGGAGCTGGAGCGATAGAGTAGGTAGGGCAGTTGCCTTGCATGTGGCAGACCCGGGTTCGATTCCCAGCATCCCATATGGTCCCCTGAGCACTGCCAGGAGTGATTCCTGAGTGCAGAGCCCGGAGTGACCCTTGTGCATCACCAGATGTGACCCAAAAATAAAAAAAAAAATTCGGATGCAGGAGTATCAAATTTGGAGGGTTAAGAGAAATTCGGAGGTTTGGGATGCAAAAGAAAAGAATAGTAATAGTTTATGTGGGAGTTAAAGGCCAGCCCTTAAAACTCTTCCTAGGAGGTAGGTGGGCTGTGAAAAATTAAGGTGTCTGTTCTCAGGCTCTCAAATTTAAGGTATAGCCAGATGTAAATGCATTAAAGGCCCATTCATTTCTGTTTTGAAGCTTGTCATTCTGCAGCTACACAAAGAGGATAACATTCTCATGATTTAAGTATATATATTGTTAGAACAGGTTGGCAATTTTCTTACTAATACTTGTATGACACTATTCAATTAATTTTGTTTAATATTTGGGCCAAACCAGTGGTGCTCCTGGGTATTGAATGTGGCCCTCAATCTTTGCAAAGCACTTTAATGCTTTAAACAATCTCCCCAGTTCCTAAAAAATATGTGTTTCTCGAAAAATGATGCAGACTGTTTTTTTTTTTTTTTTTTTTTTTGCTGTTTGTTTGGGTGCCACATCCAGCTGTGCTCAGGGCTTACTGTGGGAGATTGTTTGGTAGCCCATGTGGGATGCTGGGGATCAAACCCAGGTTGGCCATATGCAAGTTAAGAGCCTTACCCACTGTATTAGACCAGAAGGATCCAGAATATTTTTTATGTATTGAAGGATTCCGAATAAAAATAGGCATATAGGAAATTCTCTCCATATTCAAATTGACAATTTCTGAGTCTTTCACCAGTTCAGATTTTCTGCTGAATTAGGAAATTCAAGGAGGTTAGGGACTGTAATGTCCATAGTTTTTATTCTACTTAGCAGGGTCTGTCATAAACAGTGGTGGAATCTTGTGCCAGATGCCATCTTAGTTTATTTTCCTTTATTCTCAATACTTTTATTTTTTGCACCATTTTAACCAGTCTTCAGATGTATACAGATGCTCTGGGTGTCTCAGTAAAACAAAACTCTGAACTGCTAAGGTTTCCTATGATTTATGCTTGATATCTGGAATGCTTTACATGAGACATTTGCTTGTTAGACTCTATTCCGTCATGTCTTTGGAATTTATCATATGTCATTTTTTTAAACATTTAAGTAAGAAGGCATCATTAGTTATTTTTCCCTAACATGTTGATACTTGGACATGCATGAATGGCTTTAAGAAATGGTTTTTCTATATAGTAAATTAACATACAATATGACAAACAGTGTTAGATTTTAGGTACCCTCTACAGTTGTGTTTTTTTTTTTTTTGCTTTTTGGGTCACACCCAGCAATGCTCAGGGGTTACTCCTGGCTTTGCACTCAGGAATTACTCCTGGCGGTGTTTGGGGGACCATATGGGATGCTGGGGATCGAACCCGGGTCAGCCGCGTGCAAGGCAAATGCCCTACCCGCTGTGCTATCGCTCCGGCCCCTCTACAGTTGTTTTTTATAAGGGAGGGTTTTTTATCATCACAGGTGCTGAAGATATAGATGTAAATAAAATCAGTGGGAATGTAGCAGAGATACAGTAGGAAAGATCACCAAACATGTAAATCAATAAATATGGATAGTGAAATGAATGGAATTCTTGTGATAAGCACAGGAGAGCAGAATATCTAGACATGGGAACTATATAAATATTGCTGAAGGGATTTTGTGTCTACTTTTTATCATCTGGTGTTTTGTATTTTGGGTCCCAGCACCTTCATTTCCACCATTGTATTTTTATTCCCCTTAGCCTTCTGTTGGATGCATTATCAGAGAGAACTGAACTGGATAACACAGACAATGAGCAGAGTTAAGAAGGCCACTTGAAGGTTTGGAACCAACAGCAATGTCTCACCAATGTAGAATCAGATTCCACAAGAGTCTTTTAGGGGGGGATCGCTCACCCTATTCTGCTAAAGACTTACTTCTGGGGGGCTGGAGCGATAGCACAGTGGGTAGGGCATTTTCCTTGCATGTGGTCGACCCGGGTTCGATTCCCAGCATCCCATATGGTCCCCTGAGCACCTCCAGGGGTAATTCCTGAGTGCAGAGCCAGGAGTAACCCTTGTGGACTGCCAGGTGTGACCCAAAAAGCAAAAAAAAAAAAAAGAAAAAAAGACTTACTTCTGGCTCTGTGCTCAGGAATAATTCCTCTTAGAGTCCTGGGAACCCTTGGCTGCTAGAGATTAAACCTTGTTTGTCCGTGTGCAATTCAAACACTCTAACCACTGTAACGTCTCTCTGGACCCCCACCAGAGTTTTATTGAATTGGAATCTGCATTTTCATAGATCTCAGTTGATTCAAATATACGTTAAAGTTTGACAATCGGAGTCTTAGTGCCTCTGGGAGAGGTGGTTGATTTTCACAAAAGCCGTTGCCTTTGTTTGGGAAAATCAAATAAATTGAGTGTACTAGGTAAGTCCTTGTTTTATACTGTTAGAACAAGAGAAGAATCATGGGATCACGTGGATTTAAATTATGACTCATGCAATCTTCAACTCAAATGTTATAAGAAATTGAAAGATACAAATTATACCTTTTGAAAATAAAATATTTGAAATGTATAAGATCTTGCACTGATTTAATTTGAATAAAACTTAGTTTGCTTTATAAATTTTAACACTGACATTACAAGATTTTCTCAGTGAGTGATATTCTGAGGCAGGAGTTTGGGAGAAATTCCACATCCTAAAAAATACTGGCACTCTGAGCTGTGGGCTAATTGCTGTTCTTGGGATTTTCATTGTGGGACTTCAGTATAGATGTATAGTTTTCAACAAATCACTTGCCATAGGCTACTGTATATTATATACACTTAGTTATTTTTGTTTTGTTTTGTTTGGGGGCCATACCTGGCAATTTTCAAGGATTAGTTCCTAGCTGTGTTCTCAGAGATCATTCTTGATGGAAACTGTGGATACATATGGGGTGCTGGGAATTGAAACCTGGTCAGCCACCTGCAAGGAAAGTGCTCTACCTGCTCTACTACGTTCCCCGGCCTTATTTTTACTGTGTTTCTTAAAAGAATGCGAAATGGGACAAGACATAATCATCTTCCATACTTCTATTCCTTGAAACCACATAATTTAAATGACTCAAGCTATGTACCACTTCCTTTTCCTGGAAAATGTATCTGGGAGGTTCATAATCTTGTGATAAATATCAAATGAGATGATGTATATGAAAGCACTTTGCATATTTTGAAGAGTTGCACCATGTTAAGATACTGGGTGTTAGGTATTTGTCATTGTAATTATTTTTGTGCTTGTTAATAATTATTATTATTAATAGTATCATTATTATTCCTACTAAAGCTTTTGTTACAGCTACTACTGTATTACTAATAAACAATCAAGTGGTATGCTAATAGAATAATGACCTTAGAGTAAGCTTCACAGCTTCCAGCTATGAAAATTTGAAGATGCTATTTAATCTTTCTGTATTTCCCCATAATTATAAAGAAATTTGCATTGCCATACAATACATTTTGTCTTAGCTTGGTTTCATTAAAGCAGAAGTTAATTGCTATTGAAGTAGCTAATTTTGGTGAAGTATAATGAAAACTGAAAGGGAAGTAAGTAACTTTCTTCCTTATTTGTCCACTACCATAGCGGACAATTAATGTTGAACTCGTCAGAGTTAAGGTTGTCAAGGCACAAATGCAAGTGAAGGTGGGTAAGAGTGGCATGGCTACAGAGGGAGCGCAAACAGCCTTTGATTCAGGGTTTCCAGAAAAAATTGAGACTGGCTGAAATCTCAAATTAGATCTGTGAGACATACTTTGGGATTTTTTACTTTGGAAATCTAGGATCATACAATGCATTTGTGTGCTCTGAGCCACTATATTTGGTATATTTTTTATTGTGCAATAGGAACTAGTAGAGTTACATGGGGAAAGAATCTCAGAATTATACTATCAGAAGGACAGAGATTTGAGTAATTTATATACCATATCCAAGATGTGTTTTTGTTGTTGATGGCTATCCTTTTGATTTCCTTTCTTTTCAATTTCAAATAACTGATTTTTCTGCTTGTAGAATAAAAGCATTATAATGAATATGCAAAAACTGGCAAATGAAAAGTAGGCAAGAAAGAACTGAAGGATAATCTGATACAAAAATTAATGATGTTATATTAATAAACTCATACAGAAAGCATAATATAAAATTATCTTCTGTAATAGTTATTTATACAAAATATATATTTGATCAAAGAAATGGTCAAAATATCTCCTTCACATACATTTGTCCTTTATCCATATAATCTGATTCATAGCCCCTAAGCCGTTAAAATTTATTAGTTGTTAGGAATAACCAATGTATTTTATTAGTGGCATAAGGTGTCTTTTGAGAAGCACCTAGGGATGAAGACACTTTGCTTTAAAAATTAATCCTGTGACTGGAGGGTTAGAACTATCACTCTTGCTCTCTGACCTCCAGAGAGGGAGAAATCTAGAGATTAACCTTAATTATCAATTATCATAAGTAAATTATTCATGCCCATAAAAACCTAAGAGGATAGTGGTTGAAGAGCTTTTGGATTGAATGATTTAGGCAGATGGCAAGCCAGCAAAGAGTCAAGGAAGCTCTGCCACTACCCCCATACCTAAAATGTCTCTTCATCTGCCTAGTGATTTGTATCCTTCGGTATTCTTTGCAATAAATTGATAATCTCATGAATAAAAGAATTTCTGAGATCCATGAGTCACTCTAGCAAATTGATCAAACCTAAGGAAGGATTCTTATGAACCTTTCCTATGTGCACCTATGTAAAGACAATAACCCGGGTTTGTGATTAGCCTCAGAATTGGAGGGTGGGTTTCTGATTAAAGTTGTAATCAGGTAGAATCTCCTGCTCCCGCCCCAGGCTGTCTTCACCAGGCCCCTTGGAGGAAGGCAGGTTAAGTTTCCTTCCCCTCCCCAAACAGAACCCTGGCAGCCAAAAACCTCCAGAACCCAGCCACAGCCATGCTCAAGGCCACTCTCTACATGCTCGAATGAGCCTCGTGCATGAAGGAACCAACAGAAGAACCCAGGTATTCGGGACCCGTGGCTGAGATCTCTAAGCCTGCTCGGATCGGGACTGGGCCTCCTCCACCGTGATCCCCAGTTTTCCAGTAGCTTGGCAGTTATACCCGTAAACTGCCTACTGGCGCCATGTAATCTCATAAATGGCCAAGATTCAGAGACTATAAAATAAAGTTCCTGGAAGAGAGCGACACAGTATTTTCCTGGACCTCTTATACTCTAGCCCTCTCATGTACCTAAAGCAGCACACATGTGTTTGGTTTTAACATACTTGCTTGTATCCTCTTATACATGGGCTTAAATGGCCTTAGAATGAAATACAAAAACCTTCACACACTTCCCTTTTGTTGTGGTGGGAAGATGCTCACTAGTTGGGCGGGTGTTTGAATATTATCTTAATGAACTATTGTGAACTACTTTATGAAAATAAAATGTATAAAAATCACACACAAAATAGTTGCAATCACACTTTCTCCATGTAGACAGTGTAGGAATTGAAGTTACTTAAATGGAGGTCTTGGGAAGCAGGCTGCACTCTGAGAATTGCTTGCTGGTGTGAGAAAACCTCCACAGAAAGTTACACCAGAAGTGATTGTAGGCACCTTTTGGTCATCCTTACTGCTCTTTTCCTGTCTGTCATATCCCTAGTTTTTATTCTAATACAAATTAAGCATCTCTTTGCAATTATCACATCCATAGCAGAATGAATGCATTACTCCTTTTTATGTCTATACATCATAGAAAAATACTATATTTTAAATTATTATTTATTTATGCATTTATCATTCCCACTAGCTTATGATTCCTTGAGAGAAAACATCATGTTTTCTCACTTTAAACTTCATGTATAATGTTGTATGTGAAAAACATAGGCCTCACAGAAATATTTGTTGAATAAATAAAATTTAAAACAATTTTAAAACTCTAGTTTAAAATTCTCAGGCACAGGTGCCACTTTATAGCTTTTATAATCCCTGCATACTCATCTATGACCTTGTATTTTGTTTCAGATAATTCTAGATTCTTGTCCTATTTTCATGTAAGCAACTTCATCATGAAATTTCTCCCAAGACAAAAAGTGCTTTTAAATACCCAATGTCATTACCCCTACTAAAGAATCTTTTTCCATTAGACCCATTATACTTTCTGTCACTGAAAGGTTACACTATAGAGCATACACCAAAATAATCTAATTAGTACTTGGGAAGCACTTTCCTTTTCAATCCTGAACATCTGTAAACATTAGCAGACGCTCCATGAAATGTATATTCATTAGAGAAAATACAGTGCTGTTTCTAGCAGTAAAGCTAACAGAATGAAAAAAGGTATATACTTGTTTTCTTTGTTTTCACAACATTTATTTTTTACCTCTTAAAGTAGAGAACAGCTGTTAACACTAGTAATCTGCAGTATATTTTGGGCAAGTAGGGCAGCAGGGTGACTAATGTGCACCGTAATGGCATTATAAGTGACTCACTGGAGTGCAATTATAAGTCTAGTTGCCACATGCTTGGTTTATGATTAAGTTAATTGTTTTCCTAGCTAATTTCATGCTTTGTCTTACTCTGATACAATTGAACATTTTATTCCCTCGCTTAAGTAATCAAGGCATTGGCATTGAGGTCCTATTCCAGCTAAATTTTATGTGTCACTTTTGATAAAACTTACCATTCACTGAGTCCTTTTTGACCCCACAGACAAATCTGCAAACAGTAAAATTGTGGAAAATTTAATCAATGATGGCAGAGAGGTATAGTACATGGGGTAAGACATGTGCTTTGTTCAAGAAGATCCAGGTTTAATTCCTGGTTCTGCATATGATCCTCCAATGTCACCAAGAGTGATCTCTAAGCACAGAATCGGGTGTAAGCACTCAGCACAGCAATTGTGGCTTCTCCCAACAGAACAAGATTAACCAACACTGAATTCCCAAGCCACCATGTGTTTTAGCCATTAGGAATGTCTCTGGGGAAATTGCTAGATTTAGTTACTGCTTTTTTTTTATAACTCATTATTTATGGTTATTAGAATATTCCAGGATATGGTCTTAAATGTTCACATGGAATGAGCATCCCATAGGCAACTTAGAAATCCCAAACTTGAAAAGAATTAGATGATAATGTTTCTGGATAATCCGATGAGCAATGTACTAATATTAGAAAAGGAATTAAAAGGAATGATTTCAAGTACTATTTCTTTTATCTTGTTGTTTCTATTTGGAAGCAAACTAGAATTTTCTCCTTTTCAGACAACTTTAAGATTTATTTCAATAATAAATGGATTTCTGTTTCAGTAAGAATTTTAATTTTAATATTGTGTTAATCCTGAATGTCAGATTATATAGTCTATCTACGTACTTCCTCTTTAATGTTTATGTCTCCTATTGCTTCTTCTTCTTGAATATGGGTGGTATCCTTAAATTGTAACTAAAAATACTATTCTGCAAAAGTGATGATCTAATTTTTATGTTTATATTTTGCTGGTGTCACCATTACAGAAATGCCCTTTGGTGCCTTGATGAAAATGGTGATCATACAGGAATATTTAACTGATGACAAGCTTTGATGAGTGTCTGTGAACAGCAGATAGAAGCTGAAGGTTTGTAGCTACCAGAAAAGCAAAATTGCCCACTACAACTACAGTTGCAGTAAATTAAATTGTGTTAATGATTCTGTGAACAGGTAAGTGAACTCCAGATTCCCTGCTGAGTTTTCCTGATAAGAATGAAGACTGACACCTTGATTGCAGTTGATGAGACCCTGAACAGAGAACTAAGTTAAACAGAACACTAAATTAACTATAATTTAGTTTTTTAGCTTATCACATTTATAAAGTGTGTGTTATAAATTCTTAACACACATACAAATTCTATAAATAGTCAGGAGCTTTCTCTGAAAAGTACAGATGCTGTATTTTGTATACTGACAGACAATTATCTTCACTGTAATAGGAGATAATGATACCTGAAACAGTCTTGTAAATATTAAATTGCATGACACACAATAACATTTGTTGCAATTTTAGAAACATCATTGACATTAACAAATATTCTTTCACATTTTTACCTTGTTTTCTTTTCCAAATTTTGTCCCCAGTCTTTATGCCTTTAATTTTGTTGTTTCTTTTTTTTCTGAAAACATTTCACACTTCTTTCCATGAGCCCTTTACTCCCATTAAGCATTAAGTTAAATTTAACCTCCCCACAACAGACTTCTCCACCAGACATAACAATTTCATTCTATCTGTGCTCCTAAGTACTTAAAAATAATATATAAAATAAGATGGGCTGGAGCAATAGCACAGCGGGTAGGGCTTTTGCCTTACATGCGGCCGACCTGGGTTTTATTCCTCCATCCCTCTTGGAGAGCCCGGCAAGCTACCAAGTATCTCGCCCACACTGCACAACCTGGCAAGCTACTTGGGGTATATTCAATATGCCAAAAACAATAACAACAAGTCTCACAATGGAGACATTATTGGTGCCGGCTCAAGCAAATCGATGAGCAATGGGATGACAGTGATACAGTGATATAGAGATGTAAAATAAGATACAGAGAGAGAGGAAAAACATACCTCTGTAAGAAGTTCTGTGTTTACGATAATTACATGTATAATATTAGCTTTTGTGGAATCGAGGTTTTCCTCACTGATGTCTAATGCTGATTAGATAGTGAAGGTTGCTGGTGTTGTGAAACTCAATTTCTCCAGAATTACAATTTTCTTTTCATAGGCCTTGATTTTCTTTGAAACTTTGAAACTCCTCTCTGTCTCTCTCTTTCTGTCTCTCTCTGTCTCTGTCTCTCTGCTTATTTGCCCACAAATCACATGAGGAAAAGGTGATAAATTCTAAGACATATGCTTAATTTTTCTATGAAATTTAAGAAAGGGAAAATTCTAAGTAGGAATAATCACTGGGGGCAGAAAGGTGGAGATTAATTTTTTAAATCCTTATCAAATTGCAACATTCCCTCCACTCAGTCAAATTTCATAGCATCTTCATAATTACTTTTTTCCTTTTATTTTATTTTATACTTTATTTATTTTTAATTAGTGAGTCAGCGTGAAGTTACAGTTACAGATTTATACATTTTTGTGCTCATGTCTCCCCATTGAGATTTCGAGAGCCCATCCCTTCACCAGTGCCCATTCTCTACCACCAGTAAACCCAGCATCCCTCCCACCCTACTGAGTCCCGTCTCCCCCCACCCCACACTGCCACTATGGCAGGGTATTCCCTTTTGTTCTCTCTCTCTGATTAGGTGTTGTGGTTTGCAATAAAGGTGTTGAGTAGCCATTGTGTTCATTCTCTAGTGTACATTCAGCACGCATCACCCTTCCCCGCATGAACTCCGATCACATTTTACTTGGTGTTCCATTCTCTGAGTTGCCCAGAAAGAGAGACCAGCCTCCAAGCCATGGAGTCAACCTCCTGGTACTTATTTCTACTATTCATGGGTGTTAGTTTCCTAGTCTATTATTCTATATTCCACAAATGAGTGCAATCTTTCTTTGTCTGTCTCTCTCTTTCTGACTCATTTCACTTAGTATGATACTTTCCAAGCTGATCCACTTATATGCAAATTTCATGACCTCATTTTTTTAACATCTGCATGGTATTCCATTGTATAGATGTACCAAAGTTTCTTCAACCAGTCATCTGTTCTAGAGCACTTGGGGTTTTTCCAGATTCTGGCTATTGTAAACAGTGCTGCGATGAACATATAAGTACAGATGTCATTTCGACTATAATTTTTTGCTTCTCTGGGATATATTCCCAGCAGTGGTATTGCTGGGTCAAATGGGAGCTCAACCTCTAATTTTTTGAGTCGTCCATATTGTTTTCCAGAAGGGCTGAACCAGTTGGCATTCCCACCAGCAGTGTAGAAGGGTCCCTTTCTCCCCACATCCTCTCCAACAGCGGTTGCTTTTGTTCTTTTGGATGTGTGCTAGTCTCTGTGGTGTGAGGTGGTATCTCATGGTTGCTTTGATCTGCATCTCTCTGATGATTAGTGATGTAGAGCACTTTTTCATGTGCCTTTTGGCCATTCGTATCTCTTCCTTGGAAAAGTTTCTGTTCATTTCTTCGCCCCATTTTTTGATGGGGTTGGATGTTTTCTTCTTGTAGAGTTCAACCAATGCTTTATATACCATTAATATCAACCCCTTATCTGATGGGTATTGTGTAAATACCCTTTCCCATTCTGTGGATAGTCTTTGTATTCTGGTCACTGTGTCTTTTGCGGTGCAGAAGCTTTTTAGTTTAATGTAGTCCCATTTGTTGATCTCTGTTTTTACTAGATTGCTTAGTTCCATGTCACCTTTGAAGATACCTTTATCTTCAATATTGTGGAGGGTTTTGCCGACCTTGTCTTCAATGAACCTTATGGTTTGTGGTCTGATGTTGAGATCTTTAATCCATTTTGATCTGACTTTTGTGCATGGTGTCAGGTCAAGGTCTAAGCACATTCTTTTGCATGTGGTTGTCCAGTTGTGCCAGCACCATTTGTTAAAGAGGCTTTCATTGCTCCACTTCACATCTCTTGCTCCCTTATCAAAAATTAGATGATCATACATTTGAGGTTGTGTGTAGGGATATTCCACCCTGTTCCATTGGTCTTCGGCTCTGCCTTTGTTCCAGTACCATGCTGTTTTAATTGTTACCGCTTTGTAGTAGAGTTTAAGGTTGGGGAGGGTGATGCCTCCTATCATCTTTTTCCCAAGAATTGTTTTAGCTATCCGTGGGCGTTTATTGTTCCATATAAATTTCAGGATTGCTTGATCCGTTTCTTTGAAGAATGCCATAGGTATCCTTATATGGATCGCGTTGAATCTGTATAATGCTTTGGGGAGTATTGCCATTTTGACAATGTTTATTTTCCCTATCCATGAGCAGGGGATATGTTTCCATTTCCTCATGTCCTCTTTTATTTCATGGAGTAGCGATTTGTAGTTTTATTTGTAGAGGTCCTTTACTTTTTTAGTTAAGCTAATTCCGAGGTATTTGATTTTCTAGGGCACGATTGTGAACGGGATTGGTTTTTTCATGTCCCTTTCCTCTGTCTCATTGTTTGCATATAGGAAGGCCATCGATTATTGGGTATTGATTTTATAGCCTGCGACTTTACTGTACAGACCAATTATTTCTGAGTTTCTTACTAGAGCTTTTAGGCTTCTCTAGGTATAGTATCATATCGTCTGCGAATAGTGAGAGCTTGATTTCTTCCTTTCCGATCTGAATTTCCTTAATATCTTTTTCTTGCCTGATGGCTATTGCTAATACTTCCAATACTATATTAAAGAGAAGTGGTGAGAGTGGGCATCCTTGTCTTGTCCCTGATCTTAGAGGGAAGACCCTTAGTTTTTCTCCATTGATGATAATGCTTGCCATAGGTTCGTGGTAGATGGCTTTGACTATCTTGAGGAAAGTTCCTCCAAAACCCATTTTGGTGAAGAGTTTTTATCATGAGTGGATGTTGGATCTTGTCAAATGCTTTCTCTGCATCTATTGATATGATCATATGGTTTTTATCTTTACTTTTGTTGATACGATGGATTATGTTGATTGATTTCCGAATGTTAAACCATCCTTGCATCCCTGGGATGAATCCAACTTGGTCATGGTGTATGATATTTTTGATGAGTTGTTGGATTCTATTTGCTAGTATTTTGTTGAGGATCTTCGCAAAGTGTTCTTAAGGATATTGGTCTATAGTTTTCTTTGTTAGTGGTGTCTTGGTTTGCTTTTGGTATTAGGGAGATATGTGCCTCATAGAAACTGTTCGGAAGGGTTCCTGTCTTTTCAATTTCCTGGAGAGAGCTTGAGGAGACCTGGCAACAAGTCTTCTTTAAATGTTTGGAAGAATTCGCCAGTGAATCCATTTGGACCTGGGCTTTTGTTTTTGGGTAGATTTTTGATTATGGTTTCTATTTCCTTGATATTTATGGGCCTATTCAGGTATTTCAGGTCTTCTTCGTTCAGTCTTGGGAGATTGTAGGAATCAAGGAATTTGTCCATTTCTTTTAGGTTATCTTGTTTTGTGGCATACAGACTTTCAAAGTAGTCTCTTATGATTTTTTGGATCTCCTTGGTTTCTGTTATGATGTCCCCTTTTTCATTTCTGATTCAGTTTATTAGGGTATTCTCTCTTTCTTTCTTTGTGAGTCTTGCTAGCGGTTTATCAATCTTATTTATTTTCTCGAAGAACCAGCTCTTTGTTTCATTGATCTTTCGGATTGTTTTTTTGGTTTCTATATCGTTAATTTCTGCTCTAAGTTTTATTATTTCTTTCCTTCAATCTGGTTTGGGTTCCTTCTGCTGGTCCTCTTCTAAGATTTTGAGCTGCAAAGTCAAGCTATCTATATAGGCCCTTTCTTCCTTTCTGAGGAAAGCTTGCAGAGCTATAAATTTTCCCCTTAACACAGCTTTAGCTGCGTCCCATAGGTTCTAGTAGCTTGTGTCTTCATTCTCATTTGTTTCGAGGTATCTCTTGATTTCTTCCTTGATTTCCTTCATGACCCGCTCATTGTTCAATAGTGAGTTGTGTAATTTCCAAGTGTTTGATTTGGTTCTCTGCATCTGTGCATGATTAACTTCCATCTTCAGTGCATCATGGTCTGAGAAGATAGTTGATACAATTTCTATCTTCCCGATTCTATTAAGGTATAATTTGTGACCCAGAACCTGGTCTATTTTGGAAAATGATCCATGTGCGCTGGAAAAGAATGTGTAATCTTTCTTTTTGGGGTGTCTAGCCCTGTATAGGTCTATTAGCCCTGTCTCTTCCATTTCTTCCTTCAGAGCCATTGTTTCTTTGCTGAATGTTGTTCTTGTCGATCTATCCAGAGGTGATAAAGCAGTGTTGAAGTCTCCTACTACTATCGTGGTGCTAGTTATGTTCTCCTTAAATTCTGTTAGGAGTTCTTTTAAGTATTTAGCTTGTCGTTCATTAGGTGTGTATACGTTTAATAGTGTGATTTCTTCCTGTTGTAGATATCCCTTGATGAATAGGAAATGACCTTCGCTGTCCCTTCTAACCTTTTTCAGCCTGAAATCTATGTTGTCGGATACTAGTATGGCCACTCCCACTTTTTTGAGGGAGCTGTTTGCTTGCAGGATTGTTTTCCATCCTTTGATTTTAAGTCTGTGTTTGTTCTTACTATTCAGATGTGTTTCTTGTAGGCAGCAGAAAGGTGGGTTTAGTTTCCGAATCCATTTTGCCACTCTGTGCCTCTTGATTGGTACATTTAGAAAGTTAACATTAAAAGAAATTATTGTCAAGAGATTTTGTGCCATTTTTCTGTAGGGTTTGTTGTTCTTATAGGTTTTTTTCCTTGTCTTATAGGAGCCCTTTGAGTCCTTCTTTTAAATTTGGTCTTGAGTCTATGAAGTTCCTGAGCTGTTGTTTCTCAGTGAAATAGTGTATGGCTCCTTCAAGTTTAATTGAGAGTTTAGCCCGGTAAAGTATTCTTGGTGAAGCATTCATTTCATTGAGTTTTTTCACTATATCCCACCATTGTCTTCGGGCTTGGAAGGTTTCTTCTGATAGGTCTGCTGTGACTCTAAGGGGTGCTCCTTTGTATATGATCTCCTTCTTTGATCTTGCTGCTTGCAGTATTGTGTCTCTATCCATAGCATCCATCATTCTGACTATGGTATGCCTTGGGGATTTTTTATTTGGGTCCCTATTAGCTGGTACCCTTCGGACTCCTTGGATCTGGATGTCCATATTTTCTAGCTCTGGGAATTTCTTAGCAATGATGTCTTTAATTGTGTTTTTTTTTCATTAGGATTGGTCCCCTGTGGTTCTGGGACTCCAATGATTCTTATCTTGTTTCTCTTGAGGTCATCCCCTAGGACTCTAATTCGCTCTAGAGCTGTTTTGAGGTCTTTTGCTATTATTTATTGTTGTCTATATGCTTTCTGCAGCTTGTCTTCAAGATCACTGATTCTTTCTTCAGTAGTAGTCATTCTACTGCTAAGGGCTCCTACTGAGTTTTTATTTCATCTACCGATTCTTTTAATTGTGTCACTTCTGATCGTAGCTTTGAAATTTCTGCTCTCATTTCTTCCTGAATTATCGTTCTTGGTGGATTGTTCCAATGCTGTATCCATATCCTCCCTTAATTTATTGGATGTTCGATCCATAGTTGCTTTGATTTCTTCAACCATCTTCATGATTTCCTCTCTAAATTCTTTATCTGGAGGAGACTTTGTTTTTGGGGAGTCATTGCTGGGGTTGCTGAGATCCTCCCTTCCATCTCTGCTGGTGGTGGGGATTTTCGCTGTTTCTTCATGCTGTTATGGGTTTTACTGTGAGGCGCTCTCCTTAGCTTAAGAGGAGTCTCAAGAGAAAGTGTGGGGCTATGATGTTTTTACAAAGGACTTTATGTGCAGCTTGATGTTTTCACTGACAGTTTTGAAAAATTAGGATAGGCTAGGTCAGTTGACTGTTAACATATAGTGACTAAGATGACCCGGGTATTCTTCAGAGGAGTAGATTCTATCAATTATGGCCAAAGCACAATGCAATGAGTGGGAAAAATATCTTCGGCCCTTTTTGAGGCCACGCCCCCTGACGTGTGGCCACGCCCCTAACACCCTGGTGGGGAGGGAAAGTTGAGGGCCGCTGCAGGGAGAGTGAGAGGCGCGAGTCGGGCCTGAGGTCTCTGGACCCCAAACCGCCGGCACGGGGGAGATCCCATAGTTACTTTTTATTTCAAGTGATTTATGTGCACTTTTTTCATTCAAAAATTAAAGTCAAGATTGAAAAATAGATACAAATTGGAAAAGTTTCTGTAAAATCAAAATGTCCCACTTAATTATAAACATTACCAGTTCCCAAGTTTAATCATTTATTTTTGTCCACTGCAGTAGCCCATCTCAACTCCTAGTAAGCCTGGAAATTTCAGTCACAAAACCCACATACCCGAATTTTTAGCAAATTGTGTTTCAATGAGATCTGTCCTGAGGTGTGATGTCTAGCCAAGGGTACGGCAGCGATTTTGGATTGTAGAAGCAAGAGTGGCGGCCGCCAGGGTCTCAGCTTCGGTGGGCACAAGGTTAACCTGACCCCCCCTCCGATTTACCCGGTCTTTTCTGCCATGTGAGGGTCCAAAATTAACTGCAGCTTTTGATCTCTTTCAAGATTTATTGACAAGTCTTTGGAGCAACGCCAGTAGAAGAGCTGACATGGTGGCACTGGAGTTGGTCCGTGGGGGTGACTGATAGTGCTTCCAGGAGTATTGAGAAGTGGGGTAGTTAAACTTCTGATTATACTATATTTTTAATGTATAGCCAACTTATTTTTGGTAGATTAAATTCACCAATAAAAGTAATGTGAAAGAAGCAAAACACCCTAGGTCTTTTTAATGAATGTAGTGTCTATAATAGAAGACCTGGTTTGATTCTGACTAAAACTTATGAATATTTATAATATTTTTTGAAATTATAATCTAGTAAAGTAATTTATTTATGAATAAATAACATATAGTGTATTATATTGAATGACTCATTTAAAAAGAAAAGAAATATTTGAAAAATTTAAGCAAAACAGACAAAAATGTCTTCATGTATTTCTGAAATATCCTGTAATTATTAGAAGTCCTTTTCATTCACGTTGTGCCTTGCATCTACCACTATTGCCTACATGGTGAAGTTAGAGCAAAGAAATAAAAACTAGTTCAATTTTACATATTCAAATCATTAGATTAGCAATAAAAATAAATTTTGTCTAAATACTTAAAATTTCCTATCAGAAAACATTCATAGGCTTCTTTTGTAAAGATTAAATGTAAAAAATAGTTTCATGATTTAAGACCAAATTCAAATTGCTTAAAATTAAATTCCTATGGAATAACTTATCCTTATACTATTGAGAGTATGATTTTTGAATGTGGAGACTGCAAGATGATGCTTATATAGTATGCCATGTTGTTCATTGTGGCTAAATTGCTTTAGTGAATCTATGCATTTCCACAGATATTATGTCATACGTCTGTCATGCATGGTAAATATTAACTGATTTTTCATCTCTATATACATGCATATCTATTTATGTATCTATATGCCTATCCACCTATTTTTATTATTATAAAATGTATATGCATGTATATATACATATATATACACACTGAGGAATGGGTATGTAAAGTTTTATTTCACTCTAAGTATGATACCCTACAAATAACAATATTGTAAACCAAAGTGCCTAAAAATAAAACAAAAAAAAGGAAAAAGAAAAAACCGCCCATCATAGACACAGGTGGGGTAGGGTAGGTGGGAAACTGGGACACTGGTAGAAGGAATTGGGCACTGGTGAAGAGATTGGTGTTAGCATATTGTAATGCCTGAAACTCAATTATGAACGATTTTGTATCTTTGTAATCCCAATAATACAGTGAAACTTAAATTTTAAAAAATGAAAACTGGAAAAGTAAAAAGCATCAATAAGAAGAAACTTAATTGAAAGAAAATTCTAAGATACTATACTTAAAATATATTGGGATTTGCATACTCCACAAAACATATTTTTCTGTAATTCCAGTAAGTTTATTAGATCATATTATTTGAGTGGTAAGACATAATGAGAATAAGATATTTTCTCTCGTTCTGGATCCCATGTGAATGTGGAAGTTTTCCTACTCATATAGTAAAAGGGTTAGAGACCCTGTCTTAAATTTGAACTATGCCATACCTACAATCCAAATAGTTGCATCAAGAACTTATTTTAGAAGTAGGAACTACAAGTAGTAATAACATGTCCTCTTCATGGAGGGTAAATCCTCAGATAATTAGATCTTAATAATTTATAGATATTAAAGTCCCTGGATATTTATAGGATGTATCTACAATTATCTTACAAATGATTCAATGTCTCTTTCTAGGATAACAATACTAATTTCCACTCACTGATCTCCAGGTACAATTAACATGATATCAGCATAATGGATGAATGTTCTGCTCTGCAGATTCTCAAAGCAATAGAGTGATTACATATTAGCTACTGCAGAGAGCAGGGAAGATAAGATAGCTCTTAGACATTATAATAACCTGAAAATTCCTTTTTATATGTAAGGTCATTTACTTCTTTTACATATCAAATTAGGAAATATTATAATTTCCATATCATTACAACCTACAAAGTTGCTGAGCTATATTGATGTGTTCCAATAAGACATACACATCTTTCATAATACCTATAATTGAGCTATTACTTCTGATATTTATTGTATGTATGTTTTCTTCCATACAGGGAAACATTATGGATTTTAAAAATGTTAAAATCCACTACATTTCAGGCCACTCTCCAGACCGCGCGGTCACTTTGCGGCCACACGACACTCCATAAGACACTTGATACCCATTTTCCATAATTCCCACACCATATTTGATAGGGTTCAAATATGGTGTGAACTATGGGAACCCCTCTAAGGGAGATTGGAGGCTGCTCTAAAAGGCTCCATCCCTCTCGGAGAGCCCGGCAAGCTACTGAGAGTACCCAGCCCACAAGGCAGAGCCTAGCAAGCTACCTGTGGCATATTCGATATGCCAAAAACAGTACAACAATGAGTCTCATTCATCTGACACTGAAAGACCTACCAATATGGCAGCACTAAGAAAGATGAGCAAGGAGAGCCTGAAAAAAATCTCAGGGATGAACTAGACTCCAAAATAAAAAAAGACTAAAATGACTGTAGTTCCACAATGAAACTGACCACATCATATTCAATTGGCGGTTTTGCCTGACCAATGTTGCTGTTGTCCCCAAATTCCAAATGGGACCAGACAACCGTCTCCTTCGTGCAAAATTCTACTTCACAGAGCAGGGAGAAAGGTCTGAAAAGTTTAAGTTTAAGAAAAGAACTCCCAAAATGACCACCAACTGAGAGCTCTTTGGTACTATTACGGCAACGTGCGAAGATACCGTCCTTAACAACATTGACAAGCGATACGGTTGACTTGTTCAGCAACCTCCATGACTGTGAGAAGAATACCGAGAGTGAGAAAGACACAAACAGACACCTGTCTTCCGAAACTCTCAAGCTCATTTGTCAACGTGGTTTGGCTCGAGCCTCAGGCAACCACAAGCTAATGTCTGAGCTCGCAAATCTGTGCAGAGAAGTGATAAAGGAAGACCTCAAAGAGAGAAGAGCAGCAGTGTTGACCCATGTGGCAGAGGCCGGGAAAAGTATTTGCAATGCTCACCTGTCCTTCGCCAACTACAAGACCAAGATGACTGCCCTCTGACATCCTGATGGATCTATCACATCTTCCAGAAAGGCAATGGAGAGGATTATTCACGACTTCTACTATAATTGCTTTGACTGCCACATCCATCTGCCCACATACCAAATTCCACAGGATGGATATGTCATTCCCAACGTCCTCCCTTCCGAAATCTGACATGCCATTTCATCAGTAAAGATGCATTCAGCACCCGGTCCAGACAAGGTCAGACTCGAACACCTGAAGAATCTGCTGCCAATACTCATGAATACACTGGCTCCGCTCTTCACAAGCTACCTGTCTGCATTCAAGGTTCTGTCCCAGTGGAAAACCAGCAGGACCCTTCTGTTGTACAAGAAGGGAGACATCCACGACATCGGCAACTATTGCCCTATCTGCCTGCTCTCTGTCGTCTACAAGTTGTTCACTCATGTGATCCTGAATAGAATAGGCAGAATACTAGATGAGGGACAACCATGTGAGCAAGCCGTGTTCTGAAAAGGATTCAGCATGATTGACCATATCCACATGGTGACCAAACTCATTGAAGTTTCACAAGAGTTCAAGATGTCACTCTGTCTAACGTTCATCGACTTAAAGACCTTCGATTCTGTTGAGACTGAAGCAGTCATTGAAGCCCTAGCCAAACAGGGCATTCAAACTCAGTACATCAGGATACTCTGCAAGCTGTATTACAGATTTACCACCAGGATCTCACCACTCTATAAGGAAGTGATCATTGACATAAAGAGAGGGGTTCTGCAGGGCTATAACATTTCACTGAAATTCTTCAGTGCCACACTTGAGAATGTCATGAGATGACTAAAATGGGAAGGAATGGCAGTGAAAATAGAATGTCGTCAAGTACACCACCTCTGCTTCGCTGATGACATCGTTCTCATAACACCAAACATTAGCCAAGTGGCACAAATGCTGGCCAACTTCGACCGTGAGTGTTGAAAGGTTGGACTGCAGCTGAACCTCAACAAGACTATGCTCATGAAAAATGAACTAGACCCTGATGCTCTATTTGCTCTCAATGAAATGAACATCTCTTGGTGCAGCAGTTATGTGTATCTGGGTTGAGAACTCAACATGAGCAACGACTTGGCACCAGAACTGCTCACGAGGGAGAAAGCACCGTGGAATGCCTTTAAGAGCATCAAAGAGGTGGTTAAGAGGATGAAGGACCTCTGACTCCAGGCACATCTTTTCGATTCCACCATTCTTCCTGCACTAACGTATGCCTTAGAGACCTGGGTCCTATGCAAACAGGATGAGAACGCTATTCGGGTATCCCAAAGAGGAATTGAAAGAGCTATGCTAAGAGTATCACGTCTCACTCAAGTGAGAGAAGAAATCCAGAGTTCTGACCTCTGTTGGCTGTCAAGAATCAGGGATGCTCCTCAAGCCCAAAGGCAGTGGTGGGATATAGTGAAAAAACTCAATGAAATAAATGCTTCACCAAGAATAGTTTATCTGGCCAAAATCTCATTCAAACTTAAAGGAACAATACACTATTTTGTGAATAAACAACAACTCAGGAACTTCATAGACTCTAAACCATACCTAAAAGAAGGACTAAAGGGGCTACAGTAAGACAAGAAAAACCCCTACAAGCACAACAAACCCTTACACAAAGATGGCACAAAACCCTATGACAATAATCTCTCTCAATGTCAATGATCTTAATTCACCAATCAAAAGACACAGACTGCTAAAATGGATTCATAAACTGAACCCAACATACTGCTGCCTGCAAGAAACACATCTGAATAGCCAGAACAAACACAGACTCAAAATCAAAGGACGGAAAACAATCCTGCAAGCAAACAACTCCCTCAAAAAAGCTGGGGTTGGCTTTACTAGTATCGGACAACATAGATTTCAGGTTGAAAAAGATTAGAAGGGATAGTGAAGGCCATTTTTATTAATCAAGGGATATGCACAGCAGGAAGAAATCAGACTCCTAAACGTGTACGCACCCAATGTGGGACCAGCTAAATACCTACAACAGCTGCTAACCGACCTTAAGGAGGACATTGTGAGTAACACAATAGTACTTGGTGACTTGAACACTGCTGTATCACCTCTGGACAGATCAAGAAGTTTAAAACTCACCAAGGAAATACTGGCTTTGAAGGCAGAAATAGAAGAGAGAGGGCTAATACAGGGTTCTAAATACCAGTTCTATACAGGGATTTATATCCCTGCAAAAAGGATTACACATTCATTTCCAGTGCACATGAAACATTTTACAGAATATACCATGTTCTGGGTCACAAATTATACCTTAATAGAATCGGGAAGATAGACATTGTATCAACTATCTTCTCAGACCATGATGTACTGAAGATAGAAGTTAATCATGGACAGATGCAGAAAACCAAATCAAACACCTGGAAATTAAATGGCTCAATGTTGAACAATGAGTGGGTTTGAAGGAAATCAAGGAAGAAATCAAAAGGTACCTGGAAACAAATGAGAATGAAGACACGAGCTACCAGAGCCTGTGGGACACAAAAAAAGCCATATTAAGGGGAAAATTTATAGCTCTGCAAGCATATCTCAGGAAGGAAGGGCCCACATAAATAACTTGACTTCACAGTTCAAGACCTTGGAAAAGGACAAACAAAAGGAGCCCAAACCAGGCAGAAGGAAAGAGATAATAAAACTAGAGCAGAAATTAATGACAAAGAAACCCAAAAGACAATCTGAAAGATCAATGAAACCAAGAGTTGGTTCTTCGAGAAAATAAACAAGATTGATAAACCACTAGTAAGAATCACAAAGAAAGAGAGAGAGAGAACACTTATAAGCCAAATCAGAAATGAAAAGGGGGACATCACAACAGAAACCAAAGAAATCCAAAAGATCATCAGAGACTACTTTGAAAATCTGTATGCCATGAAACAAGAGAACTTAGAAGAAATGGATAAATTCCTCGACTCCTATAATCTCCCATGGCTGAATCAAGAAAACCTGGAGTACCTGAATAGTCCAATTAATATCAAGGAAATTGAAATGGTAATCAAAAATCTTCCCAAAAAACAAAAGCCCAGGTCCAGATGGATTCACTTGCGAGTTCTCCCAAACATTTAAAGAGGACCTATTGCCAGTTCTTCTCAAGCTTTTCCAGGAAATTGAAAAAACAGAAACCCTCCCAAACAGTTTCTATGAGGCTCATATCTCCCTAATACCAAAAACAAAGACACCACACAAAAAGAGAAAACTACATGCCAATATCCCTGATGAACACAGATGCAAAGATTCTCAACAAAATATTAGCAAATAGAATTCAACAACTCATCAAAAAGATCATACACCACGACCAAGTGGGATTCATCCCAGGGATGCAGCAATGGTTTATCATCCGGAAATCAATCAATCTCATCCATATCAACAAAAGAAAAGATAAAAATCATATAATCATATCAATAGATGCAGAGAAAGCATTTGAGAAGATCCAGCACCTGTTTATGATGAAAACTCTCGCCAAAATGGGTATAGAAGGGACCTTCCTCAATATAGTCAAAGCCGTTTATTACAAGCCTATGGCAAGCATCAGACTCAATGGGGAAAAACTTTCCTTTCCTTTGAGAACAGGGATGAGACAAGGATGCCCACTCTCTCCACTTCTGTTCAATATAGTACTGGAAGTATTTGCAATAGTGATTAGGCAAGAAAAAGATATTAAGGGCATTCATGTAGGAAAGGAAGAAATCAAACTCTCACTATTCGCAGATGATATGTTACTATACTTAGAGAACCCTAAAACCTCTACCAAGAAACTCCTAGAAACAATGGACTCATATAGTAAAGTTGCAGGCTATAAAATCAATACAATCATGAAATTTGCATATAAGTGGATCAACATGGAGAGTGTCATGTTGAGTGAAATGAGTCAGAAAGAAAGAGACAGACATAGAAAGAGTGCACTCATATGTGGAATATAAAGTAGCTGAGGTGTTCAAGCTTGCAATGATGCAATTTCTGGCAGATATTTCTCTGGACTTAGTTTCTAAAATACTAAAATACAGAAATCCAAAACTGTGTGGCTGCTAGTGCGGCCACTTGACCTCATATCTTTTCATTCTCAGCAATGGAAAACAAATTATCAAATCCTTCCTTTTCAGCAGGTCCGACTTTAGGGGGGAGAAACTCCAAATAATAATTGTGAGGAGTTTTTGTTGAAATATTGAATGTAATCAAAGTAAAGTGAAAGAAAAGTGAAATTTATCAGTAACACAGGTGGGGTGGGGGGCTGGGGAGGTGGAGGTGTGGGGGGGGGAGGTATACTGTGATTCTTGGTGGTGGAATATGTGCACTGGTGAAAGGATGGGTGTTCAAGCATTGTATAACTGGGACTTAAACCTGAAAGCTTTGTAACTTTTCACATGGTGATTCAATAAAAGAATAAATTAAAAAAAAAGAATCAGGGATTCTGTCTCGTTTGCCAAGACATCAAAAATGAGATGGACCGGACATGTAATGTGATTCAGAGACGACCGCTGCACTAGAATTGTGACTGACTGGATTCCATGGGACATCAAAAGACCACGGGCCTGCCCACCAACGAGATTGTCATACTTCTTAGTTAAAACCCTGAATGAATAGTTTGAGGCTCTTCGTGTTCCTGGAGTGAGCAGATATCATTGGGCTACACTAGCATGTGACAGGGACAAATGGAGACATTACTGGCACCCTCTCAAGCAAATCAAAGATCAATGGGAAGGCAAGTGATACAAGTGAAGAATGTTATTCCTTGTATGCTTTTAGTTTTTCTAAGGTTAACTGACCAGTAAAATTTTACCACATGCAGCATTCATTACTCCTTACAGTATAAGGTGGAATCAGTGTTTTATATGCCCCTTTAAACAGAAATGATTACTGTCCCAAAAGTCAGCAAAAATATCACAATGAAATGGTTATAGAGTGAACCTATGCACCCCCTTCACCTCTCATGAAATGAATTTGGCCAGGACTCCATCTACAAGAACATTCACAAACCCCTCTCTGATTAAGAAGCTGAAGAGTCCTAGAGGGCTATACATTTTCTTCTTCTTTTTTGGGTCACACCTGCGGTTGCACAGGGGTTACTCCTGGCTCTACACTCAGGAATCATCCTTGGCAATGCTCAGGGGACCATATGGGATGCTGGGAATTGAACCCGGGTCGACCACATGCAAGGCAAATGCACTACTCACTGTGCTATCGCTCCAGCCCACATTTCCTCTTTAAACTGTGTATATATTCTGGTAAATAAGTTTATTTTTCACTGGAGAAAATATTTGAACAATATTCACCAAATAATGTTTTGATAGCATTACATGGTCCTAATTCATGACCAGTTGTTATCACCTAGTATGCATTTGTGAATGAGAATCAGCTCAGGTCAGAAAACAAGGTGAAAGATCAAAGTTTTTCATGGAAAACAAGAATATCATGCTGAGTGAAATAAGCCAGAAGGAGTGGGACAGATACTGAGTTATCGCATTCATTTGTGGTCTATAAAAATATATATAGTAAAAGATTAATATCCATGGCCAGGGAAAACAGGAGTTAAGAGGAATGGCCAATGGTTGGAACTAACAACAAGTGTGTGTGTGGCTGAGGGTAGGTAAGATAAAGAGACCAGTATGACAATAATAGCTGGGATTTATCACGCTGGACAATATTTGAGGGTTAGAAGTAAGGTAGGTAAAGGGATATTATTGATAACCTTCCAGTAACAATATTGCAAATAGCAATGCCAAAAAGGAGAGAGAGAGGTGTGTGTGTGTGTGTGTGTGTGTGTGTGTGTGTGTGTGTGTGAGAGAGAGAGAGAGAGAGAGAGAGAGAGAGAGAGAGAGAGAGAGAGAGAGAGAGAGAGAGAGAGAGAAGAAAAGTGCCTGCCATAGAGGCAAGAAGGGAATCACGTGTGAGAGGGGGCCTTATTGAGGGGTGGGAGAGGGTGATGTGAGGGAACACTGGTTCTGGAAAATGTATACTGGTGGAGGGATGAGTGCTGGAATACTGTATGACTGAAATCCAATCATGAGTAACCTACAGTGATTCAATAAAAATAAGCTAAAAAAAGATCTGACTTTGCCATCATTGCATATGAAAGAAATCTTAATTCTTCTGTACTAGCTAGATTTTTTAAAAAAAATTTGTTGAGATTTTTTGATATCACCGCGAGATTCAGTTACAAAGCTTTTATGTTTGAGATTCAGTTATACAATGATCGAACATTCATCCTCCACCAGTGCACATTTTCCACCATCGATGTCCCCAGTGTCCCCCCACCCCCAACTCAGTCCTCATCCTGTCTCTATGGCAGACAATTTCTCCAATACTTGTTCTCTACTTTTGGGCATTATGTTTTGCCCAAATTTTCCCACCACCATTCAAGCCTGCCTGCCAGGGGCAGATGCTAGATGATTTTATTTATTTATTTATTTATTTATTTATTTATTTATTTCCCATTGCTCATTTTGAATATCATGAGAATTTGCTGTCGTGCACTTCTGGGATCCTAGTTGGGTTCCAGAGATGCCCCTGTGGGGAATTAACCCATTTTGGGATTCAATTTAGAGCTACTGGACCAGGGCTATTGGTGCACCAAAATGGTGTTCCATGGAAGCTTTTGGGCTTGACAGCTAGGCCTCGGAGCAAGCGGAGAGCCGGGGTGGGACAGTCCAGTGCCTCTGCCACCATGTGGTCTGAAGATTTAGTCCAGGTACCCGCATACCTGGGCCTTGCTTGTGGGAGCTCCTGGACGCCGGGATTTCATCTGGAGTAGGCAGGGAGACTGCACCTGCTCCATCTGGGGTACCCCAGAGAAATTAGCTCAGTATGGGGCCGGGAGGAAACTCTGGAGCTGTGGTGCCATCCAGGACTGGTTGCTTTGTCTATGGACCAGGGCTGTTGGTGAGAAACCTAAATTTTTTAACTCTCAAAATATTACAATAAAAATTGACATAAGTATATAATATATTGTCTACTTAATAAGAACAAAATGGGCATTTTCATAATCATAAAATTTTTGAATTGATTAACATTTAGCCATCCAAGTACTTTTTTCAGACAAGGAAATAGATCTATTGGATACATATTTGACAATTGTCTTAAACAAGCAAGAACTGTGAGTGACTGGCAGACTTAGAGGCAAATATTCACCAAGGCAAAGTTGTCATTGATCAATTGGAATGGTTTAATGCGCGTAATAATAACTTATTTATGTTTGAGCTATAACCAAATAAAATATGTTTAAGTTTATTTTATGAAGCTTCAGAAGGTATCATTTTTTTTTTTCATTTTGGGTCACACCCAGCGATGTACAGGGGTTAACTCCTGGCTCTGCACCCAGGAGAATTATGCCTGATGTTGCTCAGGGGAACATGTGGGATGCTGGGATTCTGAACCCGGGTCATCTGTGTGCAAGTCAAATATCCTACATGCTGTGCTATCACTCCAACAATAATTTGTTCTTCAGGAACTGACAATAATCTTTTTCTTGTCACTTATGTTTATGGTTATATAAACTAAAATATATGTTATGTGTTGTTCATTTCTCTTGTTTCCAAATAAACTATTTCTTACTAGTCATTTTCACAGGTTCCATGGTCAAGGAACCATGGAACAGGTTCCATGTTCCTCATGACCTTGGTCCCTGACTTGATGATTTCTTTGTTTCTGCTCTTTTGCTATCTTATTATCCTTATTAACATTAGAATATTTAGCTTCATGGTAGCACTTGCAACTATCAAACTTCATCAGAAGAGAATAATTAGTGGCATCATTCATTATTTTAAATTTTTATTTTATAAAGTTCATAATATTTGATTACATTTAATATTCAAACACCAATCCCACCACCATATACCTTTCTGCCACCATATTTTGGGTGTTTCCATCCCGTAGTCCAATCCCTGCCCCAAAGCAGACCTGAAATAACATAACATTTCCCTCTAAGGTTGGTTGCCTCATACTTTGAATCCCATCAAATGTGGTGCGGTACTCTTGGAGTATGGATAAGGTATGTCCTATGAGTGTATGTTGCATGGTCGAAGAAAGGGTTCACTCATGGGTGAGGCTCAGCCAGAGCATGTGGAGAGTGGCAGTGAGCATGGTGGTGAATTCTGGAGGTTTTAGGCTGCTGGGGCTGGGTCCCTTGGGGCTGGGCGGGGTCTCACCCACTCCCTCTGAGGTGCCCTGAGTGAAACATCCTGGCACAGTTTCCAGTGGCATGGTTATGACAAGTGTCATTGAGCGGCATCATTTTTATGGATGCAATTATCCTCCTTGACATGGGAAATTTCAATTACTCAATGAAAAGAATTTTTTTCAGTTCTCGCAAGGAATACAGTCAACATCCTTCTAAATTTTTGCAAAGACATCCCAGAATCTCCATATTGTTTGTTATGACCATTGATGCTTACAAACTTTTAAAACGCTTATCATGAGTATGGAGGCTAGAGCGATAGGACAGTGGGTAGGGCGTTTGCCTTCCATGTGGCTGACCCACGTTTGATTCCTCAGTCCCTCTCGGAGAGCCCGGAAAGCTACTGAAAGTATGTCGCCCACGTGGGAGAGCCTGGGAAGCTACCCGTGGCATATTTGATATGTCAAAAACAGTAACAAGAAGTCTTACAATGGAGACGTTACTGGTGCCCACATGAGCAAATCGATGAGCAATGGGATGACAGTGATACAGTGATACAGTGATCATGAATATATCATGACAATCTATATGTTTATGCTGAGATGCTAAGCCTAGATCATGGGAGTATGTTGTCATAGTCAATTCTTGCCTTTACAATTTTTTATTCCATACTGCATTTGGTCCATGTAAACTGTACTTATGCATGCATTCTAATTTCAACTAAATTTAGTAGATACTTCCATTATTTTCATAGGTAGCAGAGAATAAATCTCTTCCCCCAAGAAATGTTGGGTCATTATCCTCTGTTGGAGAAAAACTATCATATAATCAACTTGTGAGTAAGTAAATATGGTAAAAATTTAAGTAATATTCAGAGCAGTTAGATAATTACAGCAAGAGTTGTGCAATATATTTCTTTCTTTATCAAGCATTATTGTTGCTATAAAATTGGAGAATATAAAGCACATCCACCCAAATGTCTCTATCCAATGATTCAGTGGCAACTTCTTTGATGTGAGGGAAAAAATTGATTGAAATTTATAATGATGGATCCCTGGAGGTAATTAAATGTAGCACTGTCTTCCAGTTGTTCATCAATTTGCTTGGGCGGGCACCAGTACCATCTCCATTGTGAGACTTGTTATTACTGTTTTTGGCATATCAAATATGCCACGGGCAGCTTGCCAGGCTCTGCCTTGATGCCGGGATACTCTCGGTAGCTTGCCGGGCTCTCCAAGAAGGACAGAGGAATTGAACCCAGATTGGCTGTGTGCAAGGCAAAAGCCCTACCCGCTGTGCTAACACTCCAGTACAATAATAAATGTTATAGATGTGTAAGAGATTAAAGGTGTGAGAAGATGATATTATTAGGGCTATATTTTTGTGTTACAAATTTGCTTGAAATCAGTACTTCAGCAAGGTAAACACACATTCACATTTCACAATGGGAAATGAAAAGAAAAAGCAATTTTGAAAGCAGTGACTCTCTGGTATTATTCGGGTATTTCATTTATTTTCATTTGTATTAGGGAACTGATATTTGTATTTTAAGCGTATAGCATTATGTTTAAATAGACAGGTCAGGGGTGAGGGAAAAATAATAACATTATAACTGAAATTTAAAATGAGACAAGAATCACTTTTGCTATAATTCTTTATGATTACACAAATGAATCCAAACAACATAATAAAAAATGAATAAATTGAAATGTACAGCTGAAAATCAGGTACAATATGATTTACAGAGGACTTGTATGTTTATCTAAAAATAATTCAGAAAATTAATTAGATGATTGGAAATATATTAAGATGTGTGATTATTATTTAATTATTAATAATAGTAGCTTTAATTGTATTTAAGAAATAATTATCACATTAAAATTTTATATTTGAGCAAAGAAATAGATTTCTATAAAATGACAAAAAGTCTTCATATCAGTATTGTGTAATTAAAATTCCCACATGTAAAAGTAAAAAAAATTGAAAAGTGATAAAAATTTAAAACACTGTATCCTATATTTAAGACATACCAAAATGAACGAAATAGTAGGTGAATATCTGTATACATTTTATTCAGTCAGGTGAATATCTGTATACATTTTATTCAGTCATAATAGTACTAGTTCATCTATACCTCAGCCTCTCCTCCCCATCTTCATTATTTTGAACAATTTCAAGCACATTAATTTCCACAAATTATCTGTATCTATTTTAATCTCATAAAATATTGAACTGTTCTTTGAAATATCTTACAAAGATATGTATGCATGTATTAAAGCTATATCTGTATATATGTATGTATTGAGCTACATATATGTATTAAAGTTTATACATATGCACCCCCAAGTGTTATAATTTTTACATTTGATGTGTGATTTTTCATTTAATTTTGTAATTGTACAGTCAATATTATATGTGGCATAATGTAAAATGCACATCACAAGTGTATTTTTAAAATAAAATGGGTCTTCCATGCTGTGTGGTTTCACAAACATACTTTAACTTACTTATATCGAATATCTCTATTTCCCATAAATTGAATCTACAGTTTTGATCTCATTTGAATTTTTATGGCAAGAATACTTCATTAGGTAGTGTAATGTTCTCCCATCAGGAGACACATACTACCTTATTATCTATATTTTGTAATGTTAACACCTGTTTATGCTCCATGACTTGAACTGTTCACCTAATAAGAGTTTCAAGGTACTGATTTTAATCCTTAATTTAATAGTTGATATATTTCAAGTTAAGTCCATAGTTTGAGAAAGCAAAAAGCTTTTGAAAAGTTTAACTTTTTTCCTGCTGCCTCAGTAGAACATAAAGTAAATACATGATGTGAGAAATCTCCAGTAATGCTCTCCTCAGGGAACACTTTTCCCATCTATCAATAATATGAGGCAGTTTTTACTCAGATATGACTTAACATGCATTGTTTACTTTTTCCCTTTCCGTTTGTTGTTTTTGACTAGCGTGTACATGCTTTGCTACAGTGTTTGTACTTGGTCATATCTTCCACTATGTTCCATTGGATACTGAATGTTGCATACTTTTGGGGGGGGTGTGAAACCAGATTCCAAAGTAGCATAATTTGGATTGTATTCACCTTGTGTGGTGGTATGAGAAATAGAGCTTATGGCTTCAAACATGCCAGACAGGCAATTTACCACTGGGTCCTATCTCCAGGCCCCTTAATGCTATTTTATTACTTATTTGTTTTGGTTTTTAGACCAGACTCAGAAATGTTCAAGTGTTATTCCTGATTGCTCAAGAATTGCTCCTGCAATAATGCAGAAATCCCAGGATCGAACCAGAGCCAGCTGCAGGCAAGTAAGGACCCTTCCTGATGTACTGCTAAAATTGAATATTTAATCTTGGGATAAATTTAACAGTTAATAGATAGTCCTGCCTTATATGTGGTTTATCCCATCTAATTCAGTAGTACCTGAACACTTCTAGGAGTGACTTCTGAGCAGAGCTGGGCAGTAGCCACTAAACACAGCCACTAAACATAGCTCAAGTGTGTCAAGAATGTTGTAATAAGACAAAGAAGGTTATAATAATAGTACATGTATATGTAATGAACAAGATATGAAATAAATAGACTCGGATTTGCCAAATATTTAGAAATTAGTTATTATACATTGGATTTTTGTTGTGTTTTCCAAATTGCACAGCAATCACTTATTTATTTGACCCCCAAAACAACTCTGAGGGAAGAGAGGGAAAATACAAGAATTTTCTCTCAAAAAAGATTATCTTAAGAAAGGAACAGTTTTCTATAGCTGAGATCAAATTAACCAGCAGTCACATTTACTGCACATCTATTCTAATTCCATCACAACCAAAACACTGTAAGGAATTTAAAGAGTATAAAAATCAGTATCATTGTGTGAGTAAATATATGAACCTGCCTTACTCCAATATTTAACTGACTTCTTCAGAATAGGAAAAGGGGTCTGTAAATTTAAGGAGTAAGAAAAGATAATTATTCTTGAATTGACCTGAATATTAGCTGAGCTTCTTTTGAAGAGGGTAGTATAATAAAAGATGGCACACAGACACATATGTAACTATCAAAAGAGAGGATATTAAACTATAACAATTTGAAGTTGATACTCTCAGAACAACTGATGTTACACATAATGCTGGAATGCAAGAAAACTGTATAAAGGATTTGTGAAATTGAGTTTTTCCCCTGATCATAAAACAAGTTAAGCTTCTAAAGTTATTTTGATCCTGGACTGTGGTAAATGAAGATCCTGGAAGTGAAATGTGCCAAATAAAATTGTCCAGAGACAAGTTAAAAGTATAGATTTTAAAAAAACAGGTACCAGGACTGAAGACTTCCCTATCTGGCTTAAATAAATCCAGAGGCATTAATAATTTTATTATTTCTGCTGCTGTCATTCATCGTGATAGCTGATGTGTCCAAGTTCAGATCAAAGAAATAGTTTCATAAAATTTTTTGTGAGTCAATTTCTACATGCTATTTCTTCTCACCTCTTTCTATTGATTCTCTCTAGAACAACCCGTACACCCTAATAAGCAGGGTGACTGTTGTCAAAAGGGCAATAAAGTAAATTTTTTTCTTCTCATTATTTCATTATTTTTATTATGTCCAGGTATGTAGCAATAGCAAATTGTTTCTGGAGTCTCAGGTTGTTCTGAATTCTTGTTTACAGGACATTGTTTAAGTCTCATGAATATCCTTTCCAGTCTATAATCTCAACATTGAAGCAAGTGCTAAGAGTAAGTAGTTCCAAAACAGTAGCACTGCACAGTAGCACTGTTGTCCCATTGTTCATTGATTTGCTCAAGTGGGCACCAGTAACGTTTCCATTGTGAGACTTGTTGTTACTGTTTTTGGCATAACAAATATGCCACGGGTAGCTTGCCAGGCTCTGCTGTGCAGGCGGGATACTCTCGGTAGCTTGCCAGGCTCTCTGAGAGGGATGGAGGAATCGAACCCGGGTCGGCTGCGTGCAAAGCAAACGCCCTACCAGCTGTACTATCACTCCAGTCCCCAAAACAGTAAAATTTAAAAAAAATCAATTCATACATAACCTCTCTTGACAAAAGAACTATTAAATAACCCAGGAAAGTGCAGTTTACTTCATTAAGTTATACCTGAATGTTTTCTTTTAAGTCCCATTGCAGAAAAAAAGGCACTTTCTCATTCACTGTTGAACAATATTCAATCATATAAGGTATTGTTAGCATTTGACCCAGCAATGTGTTAAAATATGAATTTTGGAGTATTATAAATCAGTTGATAACCATGTTAAACTTATATTTCTACATTTCAGTAGCCTTCAATTTTACAGAAAAGAATACTATGCATTTTACAGGCACTAAAATACTATTTTAAAATAATTTACATGATTCAAATTGTCTCCTTAAATCTATGAAACTATTTATAGCGTGGTATACTTATTAGAATATAAGAAGTAATTCTTTCTCGGAACTTGGTTGTCTGTATTTTTGTTATTTTATCCTCCTGTTAAGTGTGTTTTATTCCAGCATTAATATACATACCTACATCCATCAACCCATCTTTAGTTTCTTTAAAAAATTTTATTAAGACACCATGATTTACAAAACTATTCATAATAGAATTGCTTCAAGCATACAATATTGCAACATCAGTCCCACCAGCAGTGTCCCCAAGGCCCCTAACACCCCCTAATATAACCCTTAGCAGGCATAAAACAGTAATTTCTTTTTTTTTATTAATTAGTTTATTTTTAATTAGAGAGTCATCGTGAGGGTACAGTTACAGATCCATACATCTTTGTGCTCATGCTTCCCCCATACAAAGTTCAATAACCCATCCCTTCACCAGTGCCCATTCTCCACCACCCGTCAACCCAACATCCCTCCCCCCCTCCCCAGACCCGTCTCCCCCAACCCCACCCTGCCACTATGGCAGGGAATTCCCTTTTGTTCTCTCTCTCTGATTAGGTGTTGTGGTTTGCAATAGAGGTGTTGAGTGGCCATTGTGTTCAGTCTCTAGTCTGTATTCCACCCGCCTCACCCTTCCCCCACATGACCTCCAACCACATTTTACTTGGTGGTCCCTTCCCTGAGTTACC
This sequence comes from Sorex araneus, assembly GCF_027595985.1. Lineage (NCBI taxonomy): Eukaryota > Metazoa > Chordata > Mammalia > Eulipotyphla > Soricidae > Sorex > Sorex araneus. The sequence continues at coordinate 149,972,204 of NC_073303.1, read as the reverse complement.
CAGAATGAGAGACCAGCCTCCAAGCCATGGAAACATTCTCCTGGTACTTATTTCTACTATTCTTGGGCGTTAGTCTTATAGTCTATTATTCTATATTCCACAGATGAGTGCAATCTTTCTATGTCTGTCTCTCTCTTTCTGACTCATTTCACTTAGCATGATACTTTCCATGTTGATCCACTTATATGCAAACGTCATGACCTCATTTTTTCTAACAGCTGCATAGTATTCCATTGTATAGATGTACCAGAGTTTCTTCAACCAGTCATCTGTTCTAGGGCACTCGGGTTTTTTCCAGATTCTGGCTATTGTAAACAGTGCTGCGGTGAACATATAAGTGCATATGTCACTTCGACTATACTTTTTGGCTTTTCTGGGATATATTCCCAGCAGTGGTATTGCTGGGTCAAATGGGAGCTCAACCTCTAGTTTTTTGAGAATCGTCCATACTGTTTTCCAAAAGGGCTGGACTAGCCGGCATTCCCACCAGCAGTGTAGAAGGGTCCCTTTCTCCCCACATCCTCTCCAACAGCGGTTGCTTTTGTTCTTTTGGATGTGTGCTAGTCTCTGTGGTGTGAGGTGGTATCTCATGGTTGTTTTGATCTGCATCTCTCTGACGACTAGTGATGTAGAGCACTTTTTCATGTGCCTTTTGGCCATTCGTATCTCTTCCTTGGTAAAGTTTCTGTTCATTTCTTCGCCACATTTTTTGATGGGGTTGGATGTTTTCTTCTTGTAGAGTTCAACCAGTGCTTTATATACCCTTGATATCAACCCCTTATCTGATGGGTATTGTGTAAATATCCTTTCCCATTCTGTAGATAGTCTTTGTATTCTGGTCACTGTATCTTTTGCGGTGCAGAAGCTTTTTAGTTTAATGTAGTCCCATTTGTTGATCTCTGTTTTTACTAGATTGCTTAGTTCCGTGTCATCTTTGAAGATACCTTTATCTTCAATATCTTGGAGGGTTTTGCCGACCTTGTCTTCAATGTACCTTATGGTTTGTGGTCTGATGTTGAGGTCTTTAATCCATTTTGATCTGACTTTTGTGCATGGTGTCAGGTCGAGTTCTAAGCCCATTTTTTTGCATGTGATTGTCCAGTTGTGCCAGCACCATTTGTTAAAGAGACTTTCCTTGCTCCACTTCACATCTCTTGCTCCTTTATCAAAGATTAGATGATCATACATTTGAGGTTGTGTGTGGGGATATTCCACCCTGTTCCATTGGTCTGCAGCTCTGCCTTTGTTCCAGTACCATGCTGTTTTAATTGATACCGCTTTGTAGTAGAGTTTAAGGTTGGGGAGGGTGATGCCTCCCATCATCTTTTTCCCAAGAATTGTTTTAGCTATCCGTGGGCGTTTATTGTTCCATATAAATTTCAGGATTGCTTGCTCCGCTTCTTTGAAGAATGCCATGGGTATCCCTATAGGGATCGCGTTAAATCTGTATAATGCTTTTGGGAGTATTGCCATTTTGACAATGTTTATTTTCCCTATCCATGAGCAGGGGATATGTTTCCATTTCCTCATGTCCTCTTTTATTTCATGGAGTAGAGTTATATAGTTTTCTTTGTAGAGGTCCTTTACTTCTTTAGTTAAGCTGATTCCAAGATATTTGATTTTCTGGGGCACAATTTTGAATGGGATTGCTTTTTTCATGTCCCTTTCCTCTGTCTCATTGTTTGCATATAGGAAGGCCATGGACTTTTGGGTATTGATTTTATAGCCTGCGACTTTACTGTATAGGTCAATTGTTTCTAAGAGTTTCTTACTAGAACTTTTAGGTTTCTCTAGGTATAGCATCATATCGTCTGCGAATAGTGAGAGCTTGATTTCTTCCTTTCCGATCTGAATCCTCTTAATATCTTTTTCTTGCCTGATGGCTATTGCTAATACTTCCAATACTATATTAAAGAGAAGTGGTGAGAGTGGGCATCCTTGTCTTGTCCCCGATCTTAGAGGAAAGGCCCTTAGTTTTTCTCCATTGATGATAATGCTTGCCCTAGGTTCGTGGTAGATGGCTTTGACTATCTTGAGAAAAGTTCCTCCAAAACCCATTTTGGTGAGAGTTTTTATCATGAATGGGTGCTGGATCTTGTCAAATGCTTTCTCTGCATCTATTGATATGATCATATGGTTTTTATCTTTACTTTTGTTGATGTGATGGATTATGTTGATTGATTTCCGAATGTTAAACCATCCTTGCATCCCCGGGATGAATCCCACTTGGTCATGGTGTATGATCTTTTTGATGAGTTGTTGGATTCTATTTGCTAGTATTTTGTTGAGGATCTTTGCATCGGTGTTCATCAAGGATATTGGTCTATAGTTTTCTTTGTTAGTGGTGTCTTTGTTTGCTTTTGGTATTAGGGAGATATGTGCCTCGTAGAAACTGTTCGGAAGGGTTCCTGTCTTTTCAATTTCCTGGAAAAGCTTGTGGAGAACTGGCAACAAGTCTTCTTAAAATGTTTGGAAGAATTCGCCAGTGAATCCGTCTGGACCTGGGCTTTTGTTTTTGGGGAGACTTTTGATTACAGTTTCGATTTCCTTGATATTTATGGGCCTATTGTGGTATTTCACATCTTCTTGGCTCAGTCTTGGGAGATTGTAGGAGTCAAGGAATTCGTCCATTTCTTTTAGGTTCTCTTTTTTCGTGGCATACAGACTTTCAAAGTAGTCTCTGATGATCCTTTGAATCTCCTTGGTTTCTGTTGTGATGTCCCCCTTTTCATTTCTGATTCGGTTTATTAGGGTATTCTCTTTTTCTTTCTTTGTGAGTCTTGCTAGCGGTTTATCAATCTTATTTATTTTCTCGAAGAACCAGCTCTTTGTTTCATTGATCTTACGGATTGTTTTTCGGGTTTCCATATCGTTAATTTCTGCTCTAAGTTTTATTATTTCTTTCCTTCGATCTGGTTTGGGTTCCTTTTGCTGGTCCTCTTCTAAGATCTTGAGCTGCGAAGTCAAGCTATCTATATAGGCCCTTTCTTCCTTTCTGAGGAAGGCTTGCAGAGCTATAAATTTTCCCCTTACCACAGCTTTAGCCGCCTCCCATAGGTTTTGATAGCTTGTGTCTTCATTCTCATTTGTTTCGAGGTATCTCTTAATTTCTTTCTTGATTTCCTCCGTGACCCACTCATTGTTCAATAGTGAGTTGTTTAACTTCCAAGTGTTTGATTTGGTCCTCCTCGTCTGTGCATGATTAACTTTCATCTTCAGTGCATCATGGTCTGAAAAGATAGTTGATACAATTTCTATCTTCCCAATTCTATGAAGGTATAGCTTGTGGCCCAGAACATGGTCTATTTTGGAAAATGTTCCGTGTGCGCTGGAAAAGAATGTGTATTCTTTCTTTTTGGGGTATATAGCCCTGTATAGGTCTATTAGCCCTGTCTCCTCCATTTCTTCCTTCAGGGCCATCGTTTCCTTGCTGAGTGTTGTTCTTGTCGATCTATCCAGAGGTGATAAGGCAGTGTTGAAATTTCCAACTACTATCGTGGTGCTAGTTATGTCCTCCTTAAATTCTGTTAGGAGTTCTTTTAAGTATTTAGCTGGTCGTTCATTAGGTGCGTATACGTTTAGGAGTGTGATTTCTTCCTGTTGTATATATCCCTTGATGAATATAAAATGACCTTTGCTGTCCCTTCTGATCTTTTTCAGCCTGAAATCTATGCTATCAGATACTAGTATGGCCACCCCCGCCTTTTTTTTGAGAGGGCTGTTTGCTTGCAGGATTGTTTTCCATCCTTTGATTTTGAGTCTGTGTTTGTTCTGACTATTCAGATGTGTTTCTTGTAGGCAGCAGAAAGTTGGGTTTAGTTTCCGAATCCATTTTGCCACTCTGTGCCTCTTGATTGGTGCATTTAGCCCGTTAACATTAAGAGAAATTATTGTTATGGGATTTTGTGTCATTTTTCTGTAGGGTTTGTTGTTCTTATAGGTCTTTTTCCTTGTCTTATAGTAGCCCTTTGAGTCCTTCTTTTAAGTTTGGTCTTGAGTCTATGAAGTTCCTGAGCTGTTGCTTGTCCATGAAATAGTGTATGGTTCCTTCAAGTTTAACTGAGAGTTTAGCCGGGTAGAGTATTCTTGGTGAGGCATTCATTTCATGAAGTTTTTTCACTATATCCCACCATTGTCTTCGGGCTTGGAGGGTTTCTTCTGATAGGTCTGCTGTGAATCTGAGGGGTGCGCCTTTGTATATGATCTCCTTCTTTGATCTTGCTGCTTGCAGTACTGTGTCTCTATCCACGGCATCCCTCATTCTGACTATGATATGCCTTGGGGATTTTCTAGTTGGGTCCCTTTTAGCTGGCACCCTTCGGACTCCTTGTATCTGGATGTCCGCATTCTCTAGCTCTGGGAATTTTTTAGCAATGATGTCTTTAATGGTGTTTTTTTTATTGGGATTGGTTCCGTGTGGTTCCGGCACTCCCATGATTCTTATGTTGTCTCTCCTGAGGTCATCCCCTAGGACTCTAATTCGCTCTAGAGCCATTTTGAGGTCTTTTGCCATTATTTGTTGTTGCCTATATGCTTTGTGCAGCTCATCTTCAAGCTCACTGATTCTGTCTTCGGCTGTAGTCATTCTACTACTGAGGGCTCCTACGGAGTTTTTCATTTCATCTACTGATTCTTTTAGTTGTGTGACTTCTGTTCGTAGCTTTGAAATTTCTGCTCTCATTTCTTCCTGGATTATCTTGGTGGAGCGTTCCAACGCTGCATCCATATCCTCCCTTAATTTATTGGATGTTCGTTCCATAGTTGTGTTGATTTCGTGAACCATCCTGACAATTTCCTCTCTGAATTCTTTATCTGAGAGGAGGATGTGTTTCTGGGAGGTCGCTGGTGAGGTTAGTGAGATGTTTTCTTGGTTCTCTACTGGTGGTGGGGATTTTCTCTGTTTCTTCATGTTGTTATGGGCTTTGCTGTCTGGAGTTCTCGTTAGCTTGGGAGGAACGTCAACTGAAGATTTTGGGCTATGCTCCTTTGACAGAGGACTTTTGTGTGCAAGTTGATGTGTTCATTGACAGTTTTCGTGAAGTTAGGATAGGGTGGGTTAGTTGAGCATTAACATGTAGTAACTAAGATGATGAGGGAGTTCTTCGAAGGAATGAATTCTATCAATTGTGGCCAAAGGAAAAGGCATGGAATGGTAAAGAAAAATAACTGTGGCCGCCGCTCCGGAAAGAAGCCACGCCCACTTTTTAGGCCACGCCCCCTAAGATGAGGACACGCCCCTAAGCAGCAGAGTGGGGATTGGTCAGGCTCTGATGGCGGCGGCGGAAAGGTGCCAGGCAGGCAGGGGCTTCAGGAGAAGCCCCAAGCCGAGGCGGGCAGGGGGCGGGGAGGGGGCTTCTCCGCGCTGAGGCAGGCTCTCCAAGGGATTGCCTGTTTACCTGCAGGATGGAGATTGGTCAGGATCCGACGGCGGTGGCGGAAAAAAAAAACAGTAATTTCATATTGCTTGCTACAACAGAATTTAAAGAAATGGCAAATGAAAATATCAGAAGATCAATCAACAAAATAAATATAAGATGATTAATTGCTATATAATTTTAACCCATGTCAATAAGAAAATTTTAATTATTTAACCAAATACAGTATACTCATATTCTCATTTGCATAGCTTAGATTTCAATCTGGCATCTAAGACATTGCATTGAATTTTATTTTGTTCTTGAACCTTACTGCAGTAATCATCATATCTTTCCTGTCACAAAAGAAGCTTCTTTTATTTTTTGCCCTCTTGTCAGGCATATAGCAAATTTACTTCATATTCCTTGGTCACAAAACACTTAAAGTGGCAAATAGAATTATTATAAAATAAATCAATAAAAATCCATTTGTAATGACTAGTTGTTCTATGTTTTTAAACTTTCTTAACCTAGTAGAGGACAACCCATATATACCGTTAGTGAGTACCATATTCAATACCATGTGGTAAGTTTCTCCTGTAATTCAAAAAAAAGCTCTTTTAACACATTTTACATAACTGGTTTTAAAGCCATGAATTCCCTAAGCTGAGCTGTTATTGATTCCTGAAGTTCTGTATAGTTACTTCAAATATGAATGATAATCTAGTGGATAGAGTATTTGTTGTGAGGTGTTTGGTTTATTGAGTTTTGATACTATCATCATCATTATCCCATTGATTGCCAATTTTCTAGAGTGGTCTCAGCAATATCTCCATTTGTCCTAGCCCTGAGATTTTAGCAGCCTCTCTTTACTCATTCTTCTCAGCAGTGCCTCATTGGAGGCTCTTTCAGGGTTAGAGACCCATCATTGTTACTGGCTTTGGCATATGAATACGCCACAGGGAACTTGCCAGGCTCTCCCATGGGGGCAGGAAACTCTCAGTAGCTTGCCAGGTTCTCAGAGAGGGAGAACTAGGCTATAAACACTATAAACCGGGAGCTTGGTTTTATAGTCTCTGTATGTTGGCCATTGATGGGATTACACGGCCCTGGGGGCAGTTTCTGGATATGACCACCTAGCTACTGGAAAATGGGGGATCTGGGCGGAAGAGGCCCAGTCCTGATCCAAGCAGACTTGGAGATCTCAGCCCCAGTCCTGCACACCTGAGTTCCTCTGCTGCTTCCTTCATGCATGAGGCTTGTCTGAATATGTGGAGAGGGGCCTTGAGCATGGCTGCGGCTGGGTTCTGGAAGTCTTCTTCTGCCAGAGCTCTGCTTGGGCCAGGGAGGGAAACTCAACCCACCCCCTCCAAGGGGCCCTGGTGAATATAGCCAGGCAATGAGCCAGGAGACTCTTGTGTCGCTCTCTTCCGGGAGCTTGGTTTTATAGTCTCTGGATGTTGGCCATTTCTCAGAGATATGAATTAATACTACAGATTGTATGTTTCCTTCATTTAGTTCAAGTTTTAATAATTTTCCTATCTCTAAGCATTCATTAATTAATTAGCATGCAGTCATTAATAATATCCAAAGATAAACTTGTTTCCAATTCTATAATACCATGTCCCTATATATTTTCATATTTTTCTGACTTTTTCAGTCTCACTTGATAGATCTGACATACATCTTATGGGCTTTCCTTTGTATGTAACTTCCTCTTTTTGATCTTTCAATATTCTATCTTTAGATTTTGTTATTTGACAACAATGTATCTTGGAATTTTCCTAATAAGTTCTATTTTCACTGAGACTTATGACCTCTTCTTTCTCAGTGACTACAATCCTCAACTCTGGGAAGTTCTCAATGTTTTCTTTAGCTATGTTCCCTCACATTTGCCTTCTTGTTCCTCAGGAACTCCAATGATTATTATATTGTTCCTCTTGAATTCATCCCATAAATCTCTATATACCATTCATTTCTTTACAGACTCTTTTTAACTTTCTGCTATTTCCTAATGGTTTTCCTCCTTCTCACCTTATAATTCCTCAGTCTTTTGCTCAGCTTATGTTATTCTGCTGTTAAAAGATTCTTATTCACTTTTTTTCCATAGCATCTACCATTCTTCATTTCTTTCATTTCTGATTTTAATAGCTTTCTCATTTCCACTCTCATACATTCTAGTTCTTTGTAGTCTTCCTGTGCTATTATTTCTATGAACTCATTGAATATCCTCAGAATAGTATCATTAAAGGCACTATCTGAGGATTTACTGCTGCTGTTAGTGTCTTCAGTGGCACTGTTTTTGGTCACTGAGCTTGGTAGTTGTCTATGTACATTCCTTATTGTTTTTCTAGTGTTTTTGTTGTGCTGAGGTTGAGTTTTTGTGGTGAAATCCCCAGGAAGATGGTGAGGCGTAAGCTAAAGTTTGCTCTCTGTCTTCTTTACCTGTCCTCACAGAATGATAGGAATAACTGTGAGAAGCTTATAGTTTGTTGAGTGGTTCTCAACAGACTATGATTGAGTGTGGAGGCTGCTGGGATCCATGTGGGAGGGAGGGACCATTTCTCTCTTACAGCTCTGCCTCCGTTTGGAACAGGTCCAGTGATTAACAGTCAGAGGCGAGCCTCAACTGGGATGGTGAAGCAGCAGGCAGAAGTCTACTACTGTGTATATGTTTTATTGATAAATATGGTGCAGAGTTTTTGAACATCGCAGAATTATTACTGTAGCTGGATAGAAATAATATTTTAACGCTTGTTTTTAAACAATTATTTGATATTTCACATCAATTTAATTTATAAGGAGATTTAAACCTGAAGGCAAATGCTTTATCTTCTTAAACCATCTCCTAGACCCTTTCTGCTTTCTAATCAAATTATACATTTTTTCTCAGGGAATTTCTGCTAAAATAGTTACATGTGTGAATATTTACATCCTGAAACAGAGGTGATTGTTATAACTGTACATGGCCAAACTAAATTTAGTACTGATTTAACTATATGTTCTTGGAATGGGTAACCTCATAAGAGTTTGTGAGATTTATGGAATGCAGTGGATCCAGGGATTAAACCTAGATGGATTCTGGAACCAGAAAGTAAATGAAGTTAAATATATTTGAAAGTAAAATATTTTTGAGAGTTTGATAAGCCACTGAAATTTTTAAAGCTATTTGGGTAAGGTAATATGAGGTAAGGATATGCATTTCCCATTCCACACACACATGCATCTATTGAGATGATGCCGTTTTTATCCTTCCATGTGTTGATATAGTGTCTCAAATTTATTGATTTGTATATGTTAAACCATTGCATAACTGAAATGTACCCCATTTGATTGTGTTTTATGATTTTACTATATTGTTGAATTAAGACTTGCTGCAATTTTCCTGAGAAATTTTGCATCAATATTGACCAGATGTATTGAAATCTCATTTTCTTTTTTCCTGTAATGTTAAGTTAGAATTAAGTTTCAAGGTAGTAATGGCTCCATAAAATTATTTGAGACACAGTAGCACTGCACTATAACACTGTCCCATTGTTCATCGATTTGCTTGAGCAGGCACCAGTAACTCTGTCCCTCTTGGAGAACCCAGCAAGCTACCGAGAGTATCCTGTTTGCACGGCAGAGCCTGGCAAGCTACCTGTGGCATATTCAATATGTCCAAAAGAGTAACAACAGGTCTCACAATGGAGATGTTGCTGGAGACACAGTAACACCTCCTAAATATTTTGGAATAAATTGAGGTAAGTAAGTAATATATACCTTTTTTGACTATTTTAGAGTCCACAAGATAATAATATGTTCTTGGAATTTTTCTTGTTTCATTTCTGTTCAATTCTTTTACTAATGATACTTTTTTGTGGATTTTCGTTCTTTTTTCTAATTTGATCTTTAGATATGAATAATTACAGTGATTTAAAGGGATCAATTTTATGGTGGTGAATAGAAAACACCTTGTGAAGTGATCATAATGTGATATATTAAATGTGGAAGTATAAAACTGCATACCTGAAACAAATAAAGTACTGTATAACCTGTCACTTTAAAAACAATTTGTTTTTGAGAAGGGATTGCCAGAGAGATGGCTCAAGTGATAGATAGAGCACAAGTCTAATATGTGTAAAGTTTTGAGTTCTATCCCTGGCATAGTTTGGCCACAGAGAACCACAAGTGTATCCTGGTGGCCTCTCAGATTGTATTTTTAATCTGAGTCATAAACCAAATGATCAGTTTATTATCTATGTACCACAAGCAAATGTCTCTCACAAAGATAGGAACATATTTGTGTATATATATTAATTTTTGCAGATTGAATTATTGAGAAGAGTAATTTATGAATTTAAAAAAAAGTTGTATGGCACTTGGAGGAAGCAGACTCCAACCAGAGCTATGATAGGGGATCAATGGCTACTATTTATGATACGTAGTCAATCTGACTGCATAGATAGATGTTTTGGTATTAGTGCAGTGCTTAAGGACCCCAAATATATATTTGGCTATGCTAGGTGTCCATGAGGAGTGAGATTGAAACAGGTCAAATGCATTCCAGGTAATCACCCCTAAGCCCAAAACTAGAACCATTGGCCCTAGAATGGCATTGTTGAATGTATTTTAGGTAATTTTTTAAATTATTATTTTCTTTGACTTGTTGAGTCTCATCAAACTGGTGTTTTGTTCAATAAAGTGTTTGGTGCAGTATGATTCAGCAAGCTAAAACAAATATTCAGAGAGAAATTAAGGAAAAATCAGTTTATTTTTGACTTAATTATTCAAGTTTTTTTGGGGGGGTTATTTATGCAAATGAAAATTGTGTAGAGAAATGTATGGAAAGACAAAAATGTTTCTCATGATATCTTATAGACTTCCTGAACCTAGAATATTTGGAGAAAATAAAAGCAATATAATTAGTAACAGAATGCTTCAAAAATGTGCAACCAGATGTAGAAGTACCATGTGCATGAGAAAGAATTCACATTCAAAGATCTCCTAACCAATATTAGTTACTTGAGGAAGTTTCACTATCATCTATACCTGGAAGCAATATCTTTAGTCATACTGAACCTTTTGGTTGTTATTATTGGACATCAAGCATTACCTATGCCAACAATTCACTGTAATGTTCATCGATAAGGGCAGAGAAAACCTTCTAAATAGCCACCATGATGCTTCCTTTATATTTTCCAAACACAGTTAAGTCATGTGCCTTCCTTGGTCTATAATTATGTTCTCTGTATTCTGGTGTCTTTTGATTTTCCTGAAAATGGGAAAGCTTTATAATGGAAAGCAGCATCTTGAGTATTGTCAAAGAAAAACTGCACTATTTAGAGCTGAACTAGCAAAGCAGGCTTATTAAAGTCTTAGAGTCTAGCAATTGATAAAGAAGAGAAAGGTTGAGTTCAAAATTAATGTAAGAGAGGGAAGTGGGGATTTATTAATACTAATGGGCAGGATGAGGAAGTGCATGGAAAATGCCTATGGACTTGGTTAAGTATCAAAAATTGAGGAAGATTAATGTGTTTAAATTAAGTCATAAGGGTTTAGAAAGCATCTCTAAACTTACCTATGTTTCTGTGAAAATTATCATCATCAGGTGAAAAACAGTAAAGACAAGGCCAAATTGAAAAGATTACTCAGTACATCTTGAACAGTTTGTATAAGATCCGGATCCTTGTCAACATGTAGAGAAATGGAATATTGTAGAGAAAGAAAGAATTATCATGTCCCTCACCCCCCCTACACACATACCAACCACTTCTTGATATTCTTTCTTTCCTCTCATAGCCTTTACAGATCCCACTACATATTTAATCATACTAGAGTTAGCTATGTCTGTATAAACTGGCTCAATACTATTTAAAATTTCTATACCTTGTTTGTGCTTAATGGTGCCATGTTTATGGTTAAAATACTTGATGCTGGTCTCTATTCTCAGGAAAAAGTATCTGGTTAAATCTCCAGGGAACTTGGTGTACCTTTATTTTCATTATTATTTTTCAACCACAATCATTATACTTAAGACAGGGTTATTGTTAAGAGTAATGACCTGTAAGGAATATATGCTGAGTCTATACAAGTGTCTAATTTTAGAGAATTAGCCAGGGATTTTTTAAATACTTAAATCCTGACACAATACTAACCCAACTGAATCAGACTCTAACCAGGAGTTGAGAAGTAGAAAAGAGTTTTATAATTTTACAGATCTGCGAGACTGGGAGATAGTACCGTGAATAAGGTGCTCACCTTGCGTACTGTACACTGGGGTTTGATCAGCTGCACCCTAGATGTTCCACTGGTCACTGCCAGGTTTGATTTCTGAGCACAGAGCCAAAAGGACGCCCAGAATATAGCTGGGAGTGACCTCCATCGCCACCCCCCCCAATAAAAGTACAAAATTCTTAGGCGATGGTGATGACTACTCACAAATGAAGTAGAAATGATCTTGACAGCTATCTTCCAGAGCTACTCCACATGCTGGGATTTATATTGAGTAGGCTGAACCATACAAATGCAAAAGAAGTGTAGCCTTACTGCTTTTATAGAGGCTTAAAATAATTTTACAATAGTAATTATAGTTAACAATTTAGTAATTCGAGTGTTCTACAGTTATTTTCTTAACTGAGAGGTTGGTATGCTCTCAGTTATTTCTTGAATATGCATTTTGTTTCCTTATTACTCTAATTGGCTTCTGAAATACCAATTTACTTATGATTGATTTCTCTTTCAGTGGAGTCTCATAGTTAATAAAAGACTGTTTTTTATTTTCCCAAATTCTTTTCTCTCTTCTTTCACTTTATTTATTATTGAAATATTTACGTAAGTTTTCATCTGTGAGATAGCCTACTAGCTTTTCAAGAAAAATCTCATTTAATCTCATTTAATTAATTTTGTTTTTATATGTAGACTGTATATAACTATATAAACTATATATTAAACTATATATTAAACATAAGTATATATTTTATAGATTCATGCTCTTATTCTACACTTTTTTAAAATCACTGTATCACTGTATCACTGTCATTCCATTGCTTATCAATTTGCTCAAGTGGGCACCAGTAACGTCTCCATTGTGAGACTTCTTGTTACTGTTTTTGGCATATCAAATATACCACGGGTAGCTTTCCAGGCTCTACCATGTGGGCAAGATACTCTCGGTAGCAGGCCACACTCTGACAGGGGCGGAGGAATCGAACCCGGATCAGTCGAATTCAAGGCAAATGCCCTACCTGCTGTGCTATCACTCCTGCCCTTCATATCAGTAGTATTTTATTCATTCTGTCAGTGTGAATTTTTATTTCATTGATTTTTTTAAAATTAGATATTTTAACTTCTTTTGTTTTTGAGTAATCATTTCTATGACAGTTATATTAATTCTTTAGATACATTTTAATATTTGTTTATCTTGACACTGAATTTATCCTTTTCACATTTTTTCCCAGTAGATAATTCTGTGGCCCTTCAAGATACGTTTTTAATTCTCTAGATATTTGTTTTATAGAAAGAATGCATTTATTCTTGGGGAATTTTTTTGAATCCCTATCCCTATGGTCAGGGAAAATCTGCCTGAGTAAAAAATTCTCCATTGTCCCCATCTTCTCTTGTTACCAGACTTGTTCTATATCTGAACTTCATGACTAATATTCTGAATCAATTTGTTGTTTTTGTTTTGTTTGGGGGCTATACCCATGAGCACTCAGGGCTCATTCTTGGCGTATCTTCAGGAATCACTCTGGCAGGGCTCAGGGGTATATAAAGGGTGTCAGGGATCAAACTTGGGTCAGCTGCATACCAGGCCTTGTTGATATTTCAAAGGGTAGGACACAGGTGTCTCATGAGTGAAACTCTAAGTGTAATTCCAGCACCTTGTGGCTCCAGAAACCACTGGATGTCACCCTAGAGGTGATCTTAGAGAACACTTCACTGTGGTCCAATCACAGCACTTTGGAGTTAAGTAGCAAATTGGTAAACGGATGGTAGCCACCAAATAATCTAAACACCATGGGGGGTAGCTCCAATAAAACTTACTAAAATAAAGCAAACATGCTTAAGAATTTTCTATTTGTAGTAGCACTGTAGAACTCTAGTACTGTTGTCCCTTTGTTCATCGATTTGCTCAATTGGGCACCAGTAATGTCTCCATTGTCCCACCCACAGAGCAGAACCTGGCAAGCTATCTGTGGCGTATTCGATATGCCAAATACAGTAAGAAGCCTTACAAGTCTTATTTGTAGTATAAATATTATTTTCTAGAAAGACAAATATAGCTAGCAGAATATGAAGTTAATCCAGCATAGAAAATTCTAGCCATTCTTTGTTATTTAAAATGCATATCTATACTCTTTCGATGTTTAACCTCCCCAGTTTTAAAAGTATTAGTGAAATATCATCACTAAACTTTTTTTATTTTTTTTATTTTCCCAGTAGAAATCTTCATCTTATTTGAAATACTCAATTTGTTGACTTTCTTATTAACTAAAAATATAAGTTACCAAGCATTTAAGAGATAAATATGTCTGAGAATTTCTCTCATTTGACTTAATCTTTTGCCTTTTAAGTAAGTAAGAGATATTACAGCAGGTAGGGCATTTTCCTTGCATGGGGTTTGATTCCCCTGTCCCTCGCAGAAGAGCCCGGCAATCTACCGAGAGTATCCCGCCCGCATAGCAGAGCCTGGCATGCTACCTGTAGCATATTTGATAAGCCAAAAACAGTAACAAGTCTTACAATGGAGATGCTACTGGTGCCCACTCAAACAAATCAAGGAACAATGGGACGACAGTGTAACAGTGTTATCTTAGAATTGCCATTGGTATTATTGGCATAAAAACCTTCATTTTGTTTCTAGTCTAGTCATAAACCTTTTAAGACCATGTCAGATACATTTTTTGCTAGATAACAGAGGAATTTAATTACTACACATGGGCAGGAAGGAAATTTTTTTATCCAATTTTATGATTCTAGAGAGATCTGCATGTATTAAACTAAGCTCCTATATTTCAAACTAGTTTTTATTCACCAATTTTTTTCTCATACTATAATGTTTTTGACCAGATAGTTTCATAATCCTATCCAGAAGCAAAGCTTAAGAGGTAAGACATACAAAAGACATACATAGACATAAAAATATGTATTTCTATATTCCCTAAATTTTTAGATTTCTATAAAAAACTAAACTGCTGCTTTTTAAATCACTAGTGTTTTCTTTGATTCAATTTCAATTAAATTAAAATTAAATCAGAGAGTCTCTTGACCCCGTGCCTGGCTGTCTTCACTGGATCCTCTCCGTGGGGTGGATTTCGGTTTCCCTCTTCACCCAGAGCAGAGACCCCACAGCTGAAGACCTCTGGAACTCAGCCACAGCCATGCTCAAGGCCCCTCTTCACATGTTTGGACCAGCCTCACGCATGAAGGAACTGGCAGAGAAACCAGGTGTGTGGAAACTGGGGCTGAGATCTTCAAGCCTGCTCAAATCAGGACTGGGATACTTCTGCCCAGATCTCCCATGTTCCAGTAGCTAGGTGGTCACACCCAGAAACTGCTCCCGCCCCCACCCGGCACCATGTAATCCCATCAACGGCCAACATGCAGAGACTATAAAACCAAGCTGCCGGAAGAGAGCAACATTTTATTGCCTGGTTCTCCCTCTCGAAAAACCTGGCAAGCTACTGAGAGTTTCCTGCCCGCATGGGAGAACTTGACAAGCTACATGTGGTGTGTTCATATGCCAAAACCAGTAACAATGATGCGTCTCATTCCCCTGACCCTGAAAGAGCCTCCAATGTGACACTATTGGGAAGGATGAGTAAAGACAGGCTTCTAAAATCTCAGGGCTAGGATGAATGGGGACATTACTGAGACCACTGGAGAAAATGATAATCAATGGGATGATGATGAAGATGATGATGATGATGATAATGATGATGATGATGATGATGATGAATTTCAATAATTATGACTTAAGCTTCAATATTCTCAAAGTTTTTGAAATCATTCCTTTATTTATAAGAAAAAAGATAATCTAATTCCCAGTAGATCCTAGGTCTTGGTCTGTGAGATAATCTCCATACCTAGATCCTATTAAGTTCATTCTGCTTTTGTCCTCTTTTATAACCCTAGGGTTTGGGAGGGTTGGGGACAAGCAGGTTTTGGGCCACAATCGGTGGTGCTCAGAACTAAGATGAATTCTGGGTTCTGTGTTTGGGGGTCACTTGTAGCAATGCTCAAGGACCATGTAGTGCTGGGAATTTAATGAGTCACCTGTCTTATACAGGGTGCCTTAACACCTGCACTATTTCCCCTCCCCTGTTCACTGTTGTTTGCAACTCACTGTGGGTTGTTCACTGCTGACCACTGAACTCATAGAGGCACTTTTGTATTACAATGAGAAGCCTGGATTTTATTATTTATTTATTTATTGAGAGGCCTAAATTTTATTAAATGCAATCCTAGGTTTTTCAAAACAATCACTTTTCTGACCATGAAGTTCTTGCATCATTTATTTACTTTATTTTTATTTGTTTAAATTCCCTTATTTCTTATCAATGAAAAATTAAATGGAGAATTCTTAAATTTTTATACATTAATTTTAAAAATGAGTTTATAAATTTTGCAACTTAAATGTGATCCAACATTCAGCAAACATTTTTGTTGCTACTTATGCAAAAGATTCAGTGGTCAGTTGCATGAAAGATAAGTACCCTACCCACGGTACAATATCTCTAGCCCCCTATTTATTCAATTATTCCTGATTCTGCTTCAAAGACTTTTAAAAGCTATAGTTTCAAAAATTATTATTCTCCTATAATTCTAAATCTAAATGCTCTTAAGTTTTCATATAATTTAAAACACTATATTAGTGATATAAGATGAGAATTGAAATTTCAATTGATATTTCAACAAAGAACCAATGCTTCAAAATTAATTTATTGAACATCTATTATTTTCAATATCTCTTGCTATTACTGTCTGGTTATATATGTGTTCTATTAAATTATTTAATTTTCCCTATATGTCACATTACATTATTTTAAATATTATTATCAAACTTAAATATGTCTTACATAATAATCTCTATAAACCTCTTAAGTGTTTAATATGACAGGATGTTATCTCAAAAAAGGGGTAAAATTAAGTGAATGAGTTATTAAGCAAATGAGAAGCCAGGAAATACATGAGACAGATTTAAGCATTGCTTAAAATCCATTCATTTTCACTATGAATACTAGAAATAGGAAAATTGTGGCAATACGGCAGCGTTAAGAAGGATGAGAGAAGCACATTAATAAATAAATATTATAAGTAAATATATCATGGGATCTGACTTTGAAAATCCCATAAAGGGTAGAAAAATAAGTTAAAATTATTATGTAATATGACTAATAATAATGGTTTCCAAGTACTGATACAAATAAAGC
This sequence comes from Sorex araneus, assembly GCF_027595985.1. Classification (NCBI taxonomy): domain Eukaryota; kingdom Metazoa; phylum Chordata; class Mammalia; order Eulipotyphla; family Soricidae; genus Sorex; species Sorex araneus. Next base: position 149,955,436 of record NC_073303.1, on the reverse strand, counting down.
GATGTCCAAATTAGATAAGGTGAAATTTTCTCAGAGTTAATGATATTATAGTTAAATATTTTAAATATATAAATATTCATTGTGTATTACTATGTATTAGCAAATAAAATAGGCTTAAGTGCGTCCACATATTTTTACATATGAATAAATCAAGGTAAGAGTTTCACTAGCTGATATAATATGTATATGTATATCCATATATATGCATTTATATGTATACATGAGTAGCATTCACAATTGACTTTCTTGATTTTCTGTCACTATGATTTACTCAGATTTTTGTAGCATTTGATCTTTTTGCCACTTTGCAATTCTTTAATCTTGTATGTCAATATATTGTCATTAAAAGTGACATATGACCTTATTGCATTCTGTTTGTTGTAGACATCCTTGAGTCACACACTAAAACTGCCAAATCTTGGAACATTATTATCCCAAATAAATTCTCTTTTTTTATGTGCATAAATAGAGAGATTAAAAGGTGTATAGGTTAGAGATATTTTGTAACTAAAAAATTCAGTTGAAATGCAAAAGAATGTATTCGTTTTTTTTCTCTACATCTGACACTGCTCCAAGCTAAGGACAAAAAAATCTATACCAGTGTACTTGAATAAGAACTTATTTATCAATGAGATTCTTAGACCACATGAAATTGGTTCTGAAGTAATTAAACACAAATGTGTGCCTGTGCTCCTGCAGGCAAAGCAGATCTCTCTTCAGGAAATACTCCTGCCCAGTGGGAAAGTTGAGTTCCTAACAGAAAATGCTGCCCAAGTCAAAATTGGTTTTAACTCCAGTTGTACTATTCTTATTATCATAATAAACATAGTACACAAATATAATAGAACATACAATAGAACATGAGAACTTCAACAACAATTCAAAGTTATTAAGTAAGAAACAGTGTATTTTACATTTTTATAACATTTTATAACAGTAAACACATCTCTGCATAAAATAATTGATAAAATTAGCACTGATAGTTTATAAAGTGGTATAAAAGTTGAGTGAAAACTTGAAACAAATAGTAATTCATTCTAAGGTAGAAAGTCTGCAGCCGTGCGATATCTTATAACCTACTTCTCCCTCTCCTAGTTTCTCTTGCTAGGAGAAACTAGCAAGCTATTGAAGTGTTTCCTGCCCACATGGGACAGCCTCAAGCTTCCCATGGTGTATTCATATGCTAAAGCCAGTAACAAGCTGGATATCATTCCACTGACCCTGAAAGAACCTCCAATGCAGCATCGTTGGGAAGACCAAGTGGAGAGAAGCTTCTAAAATCCCAGGGATAGGACTTATGGAGAGGTTAATGAGCCCGCTCGAGAAATCGACAATCAACGGGATTTCGTGATTCATGATTCATGATTTTTAAGTAAATTGCTTACTTTTAATATTTGAAGAGAAAGTATATCTATTTCTATTCTCATCTAAGGAGGAGTTCATCCCTCTAGTTAGCTGCACTTATTCTGATCAAATAATTACATATTTTCTTCCCATTAATGATGATGCTTTTATGATGACTTTACACTAGGGTACACTAGGGTTTGCATCAAGAAGGAGGATATATAAACTATTCCATTTTTTATTTACTAACCATCTTTTGAGTTAGAGATTTTTCAGTGGTCTTTATTTTTATTCCTCTAAGTTCCAAAATATTTAAGTGTATTTTGATAGATAGGGATTATAGATAATAACTATAAAATGGCTTCCTCTGTTCCGAGGGCTATACTTTTGGCTCCCAATATTCTCCCCCTTCAAAATTTCAAATATATCTTTAAGGTGACCATTATAAAGTATTATGACTACTCTTTTAGTTTCAGTATTGGCTGTGATAGTCAGTGTTTTTCTCTGATATTTTATTTCTTTATTATTGCTGGTCAATAATCTTTTGTCCATCTATATTGCACCATAAAATGTACTATTTACCAAATTTGGAAATCCAAGTGCAACCAGATCTGGGTACACCAAAGAATCAAATAAACTGTCATCTATTTCTGAGACTTTAAGCTCTGTATAGCTATTATTAGGGTCTATTGATAAATTATTTTGCTCTTAAAATTATGTACACTAGATACTTTATGGCATCTTTAGGTATCATGACCTTTTCATACATACATTATATTCTTGCTCTGCCACATTCAGATAAATTCATCTTCATCTAAAATCTTCTATGTTTATGTTTATGTTTTGGTATGTCCATCACATAGTTTAAGGCATAGATAGCCTTTTTTCATATAGACTTTTTTCATATGTAGATATCTTTGACATGCCTGCTCAAAGCTTATCCAAAAATTGTGGAGAATTCTTCAATTCTTAGGGCAAAAAAATAATTCCAATGGTTTTGTAGATTTTGTCAAATCTTAGAATCCTCCACTTCAAAAGCAAAAAAAAAAAAAAATGGAGAAGGATCAAGTGGTACACGGAGGAACTTTATTAAACAAGAAAATATAGCATTTTCTATTTCCAGAAAAATTCAGTAGGAGGGTACATTAATTGAGTGTCTTTGAGTGGATGCTCCATGAGTTCATTTACTGCTTTCAAGTTTTGACCAAATTTACTCATTTGCCTTTGGTTTCTCCTGTGATAATGATGACTGCTCTGGAACATACTGTCTGGGGGCTTCTATTTATCTGCTGCTAAGTCCACCCTCAGCCATCCTATTCTACTTTCTGATTGGCTACCTCTTCCATGGGCTGAAGTTTATTTATTTTTATTTTTTTTAAATTTGTCTTTTTAATATTTTATATATTTCACATATAATTTTATTATATATTTTTATTTTTTTATTTTTAAAAAACTTTTTATTAAATCACCATGTGGAAAGTTACAAAGTTCTCAGGTTTATGTCTCAGTTATACAATATTCAAACACCCATCCCTTCACCACCACCAAAAACTCCAGTATACCCCCCGCCCCCACCCCCTACCCCCTACAGTATAACTAATAACTAATGAATTTCACTTCATTTTCTCTTTACCTTGATTACATTCCATATTTCAACACACAACTCACTATAGTTGTTGGAGTTTCTACCCAAGAGAGACAGACCTACTACCAAGAAAGCATTTCATAATTAGTTTTCCATTGCTGGGAATGAAGAGATATTGACCCCACTGCTACAAGTACATAACTCTTCTTTTTTTTTTCCTTTTTCCTTTTCCTTTTTTTTTTTTCACCCTCATCCCCCATCCTGCGCCTCATAGTATGGTGTACGCCACGCCGCAACGGCCGGTGTGGGGCTTTTGCTTAGTTCACAGTCCAGAGAGGTAGCTGCTACATTAATAATCTTCAATATTTCAGCAAAAACTTACTGTTATTATTTGGAGTTTCCCCCCCAAGTCAGACCTGTTCAAAAGGAACCGTTTCACATAGCTGACAATTATAGATGTTAAGTTGCGCGGACACAGCAGCGTCCGCGCGGTTTTGGATTTCTGTATAAAGTCCAGGGAAAATTCTACCAGAAATTGCATAGACCAGTTTGCAGTCCCAGTGCATTGTTATTAGAAGCTGCGCTGGATGCCCAAAAGTGTTAGGTCTCTGGAATCAAAGTCTTTAGGCGCAGAGGATCCGCTTCCCGCTCAACAGCTCCGAATTTATCTGGGCCGAGGGCGTGCCGGTTACACCCCCTTCCCATGAGTCCCTGGGAGCCCCAAATGTAGAAATTGAGTACCTCTGGGTTAGGATTCTTAAGATGGCGACTGCCATGCCGTTGCTGCTTCCGCCGTTTTGCTGCCGCCGCCGTTTTACGTGCAGGAAGACAGGGTGGGGAGGAAAAAAAAAAATCCACCCCCGGGCAGCACAGAGTTGAAGCCCAGTTCACAGTCCCAGTGCATTGTTAGAATCTGTGCTGGATCATGGGCTGAAGTTTAAAGTGACTTGGTGTTCTCAGCTTCTGTTGTATCAGTATCACAAACGCAGATATATATATATATATATATATATATATATATGAAAGTGTTCTAAATTTATATTCTATCAATCGATGCTTTTACTTCAGGCACTACTATGATGTATAAGTATATACATTTTAAATTATGTTTTATTATATACATTATTTGTCTCAAAGACAGTATTCAGAATTCAAAGCTTTCAAAATGAAAAGACTAATTTTGCCCTTCTAAAATAAAAATTGTTATCTTAATTTCCAGTTACTGATTCTAAAATATTGGAAAATATGATCCAATACCTATATGATTGGTGATTTTCTTTTACAAATATATGGTATTTGTTGAAATAATATGGCATATTGTCATATTTGTGTGTATAAAGCATCATTCAAACATTTTCATTTTCTTGATATATAACATCTTCTAATTTCTCCCAAAATACTTTAATATTAACATTGTTCATGCTGAGTAGTCTTTGAATACGACAACAGAGACCTACAGAAATTGGCAAATAAATACTTGGCTCATTTTAATCTTAAATTTCTCAAAGAAATAAAGTAAGGAAAATACAAGGAACTTATGAGAATAAAGACTCCAACTGTGTAGTCAGAGTAAATAATATTGAATGAGATTTCTGATACTGTAATTGCTATTAAGGCTAATTTTAAATAAGCACATAAGAAGTCCCATTGCTTTTTATTCTAAAAATAATTCTAATGAGCATACTACAATGGTGACTAAATTTCTATCTACAAATCCACAAATTATTGTTCCACCACTCCCTTCTTACTGTGTTTTCAAGCTAGGAAATTAGTATAGATTTTAGGGTCTTTGCCTTATATGTGGCTGCTTCTGTGATGATGGTTTGAATCCCAGAATTGCATATGATTATGTGAGCACCATCAAGCCCTCGTCTCTGAGCATAGAGCCTCAAGAGGCTACAGAAGAGCATTAGGTGCCCTTCCAGCTCCCGCCTTCTAATAGACATGATTGAGGGGCTGCAGATATAGTATAGATGGTAAAGTACTTGCTTTGCATATAGCTGACCCTAGTTGTAATAATCAGCCATATGTTTTCCCTCAGGTACCACCAAGAGTGATCCCAGAGCACAGATCCAGGAATAAGCCTAGACTACTACCCAGCAACATCACTGAATCAGTCAGTCTTTTCAGTATACTTTGAATGTACTGGAAGACTATTGGTGGACGGCCACTCTTTCTTACACACACACACACACACACACACACACACATACACACACACTCATACACACCTCCCTGCTCTTCAATCATGAGAAAAATAAAGACTCTACTATTATTAAAGTTGAAAAGGGATCAAAGATAATATCTAGAACAGATTGGGGTTTTCTTTACTGTGTGGAATTGGTCCTCTGATTTACTGGAGAGATATGAACAAAATGTCAGACCAGAAGGTCCATTCCTCCGTGATCATGTAAGCAGAAAACATTATTAGCCATTATTTGTGTATTCTGAGTTTGGAGTATTTCTTATTTCACAGTCTACACAATTTAGTATGTTATGGATCATCTGGAATATATCGTACTGCTGAAACTGCTTGCATTAATGAGGTACATGAAAAAGGATCAGATAGAGGCCAAAACTTCCAGTCTATGAGTACAATAGATGTGAGACTGTTGTATTAAAATTAATATCAATAAAATTTAATAACTAAAATGACATTTTTTAGAATATTTTTAAGGCAAAGGAAGAGTTTTAATATGGTACATTATAAAAGTAATAATTAGAGGGCAGAATAGAAAGTGCATTAATTAGAGTGCTTGCCTGCAGTCAACCCAGGTTCAATACTTGGCATCTCAAATGATTCCTGAAAACAGATTTCAGAAGTTACCCTTGATGATTACTGGTTTGGCCTAAAAAGCAAACAAACAAATAAAAAAGAGAGAATTAGAAACCAACTTACATTAATAAAGTGGAGTTTTTAAAGCCAGTGGTTTTTATTTCCTTTACTCCTTATATTTTCCAATTGTAGATATAATATCTCATCTTATTTTCTTTTATTTTCTCTCTATATGAGATTTTGCCTGTCTGAAAATAACTATCAAGCCCTTAACTTTCTATGATCCTGATTCATCATCTCACCGTTCCTTCTAATGCTCATTTTTAAGATAAGCCCTTTAAGTTATTTAATTCATCCAGCAAATTGATTTTCCTTTGGTGCCTCATTGGTCTTACTATTTTTAACCATGTTGTGGATATGGTACAAATAGAATCAAAAATTAAAGTTGTTATAAATTTTCTTAGAGGGGAACAAGGCAAGTAGGTAGTCATTGGGAGTTACGCAGAGTGAGTGTCTATCCAATACTTTGTGTAGTCCCTTTTGTGTGAGTCAACTTCTCAAACATGTAGCTGGAACTTTTAAATCACAAAGTGACTCTGATGTTGCATCAAGGTGAATCATAATAGAGTTATTTACCTACCTGCAGCTTGTAAGCAAAGAAGTTTTGTCAAGTGAATCAGATATGACATCTGTTCTTGGTCAGAAAGAAGAAATGAAACAAGCAAATAATCTTCCTTCAAATTACTTGCTCATGATTAAGCAAAGAGCTTCAAGTAAATGAAAAGTGCAATTGCATTAGTAATATGCTTGTTTCCCAAGGTGAAACATAAAAATTATATATATGCATATATAAATATATAAAACTGAACATAGCTATTAAAGCACTGAACTTTGTAAGGTCATATAAGCCTAAAAATCCTGTGGAGTAGTGTTCTGAATGACATTGCACTCACACTATGTCCTTGAGAACAGTTGAGAGTTTTACATTTGACATGCAATTAAGGAGACACAGATATATGCTGGACCCTGTATTTTCTTGTTACTTGGCAACAGTTTCTTTTCTATCTTAGCAACAGTAGAGAGGAGAGCTTTTGAAAACTGAAAACTAGAGGATAGAAAAAGTCAAAGCCTTTCATATTTCCTCTGGGTGAAGGGTTTATTGGAAGTAACACTATTCCACCAAGGATATAGAATTACGTTTATTATCAACAGATGATTATGCTTTTATTTAATTTTAACTCTAAGATTTTATATATTAATTATTTTATTTATATATCATTGTGTGTTAAGAACTGTGACGTATCACCCAATGAGTCAATTAATATTCATGTCTGTTTCCCAATATGTATCATTCACAGTAAAAAAAAAAGCATATTAAGAAAAGCAATAGTTTTCAGACAATCTCTATTTGAATAAGAACCAGTCTGAACCTTTGTCTCTTTACTTTTTTGGTATGAGGGCGACACCCAACAGTTTTCAGGACTTACTCCTAGATCTGCACTCAAGAATTATTCCTGGTGGTGCTCAAAGGACCATATAGGGGATCAGAAATTGAATCCAGGTTAGCCACATGCAAGGCAAATACCCTACTCATTGTACAATCTCTCCAGACCCATGTCTAAATGTTTCTTAATTACAATTTTAGAAAGACTTCTGTTGTGAATAGGGAAAAAGAGGAAACATGACTTGGTTTAGTAAAATTTTTGCCTTGCCAAAATAATACAGTTTTCTGTATTTTCTTGGTGAAAAGTCTGATTGAAAGTTCATAATCTGTTTGCTACTATGATCAGTTTGCTTTGGAGTTCACTGGATGATCGCAGTAGTTATGAAAAAGGTTGGTGGGAATTCATACAACAGATTGTACTGTTAATTTACCTTTTTCTTATGTGACCATTTGGCAAGCATTCTTACAGGGCAAAGAATAATGTTCATTTTCTTAAAACACATTTATAGATATGTAGTTACATACTTTTCTAAATTTCTTTAGCACAACACTTCCTACTATCTTCCTTCCAGGGCCTTTATCACCCAGCCAAACTGTTGTCCAGTATATAACAATGTACATGATGTATTTCTTTTAGGGGAAGGGAACATCCAGTTGTTTAAAGTTCCTCCCACTGGGAGAATTTTCTTTTACTGCAGGATACTCTCGGTAGATTGCCGGGCTCTCCGAGAGGTGCATAGAATCGAACCCGTGTCAGCCACGTGCAATGTGAATGTCTTACCCACTGTGCTATAGCTCCAGCTACTTTTAATAAAATATAAAATAACTATTCAAAAATGATGCTATAGATTTATTTTTTCAAATATATAAAGATTTTACCATGCTTAACATATAATAACTCACCAGCAGCAATTAAGAGCATCCCAATAATACACTGATGCAGTAAATCCCATTGGATTTTCTTGATTCTATGAGGTAGAGCAGTTTTTTCAACTGCTAGGATACAATGGTCACAGTCACTTTTCCAGTCACTTTTCAACATGTGTTACTTCAAAATAGCTTCTTTTTTTTATTACTTGATAAATGTGCCAGATTTCTACCAGAAAGTAGCAAGTTTCCTCTAAATTCCTAAGAGGTCATTTATGGATTGTACCTTTCTTCATTTATAAGAGAAAGAAAGATGCAACAACACTATTCACTTTAAAATGAAAATATTAACTTAGAAAGATTGTAGACTGTTCCCTAACATTTGTATCATCTGCTCTGATAAACATCTTACAGTAAATCTAGAATAGCTGTTATTTTTTGCTCACTAGTTACAATTAACATTTAATGATTAATGTAGTGAGTCATTCTGATATACCCTGAAAAAGAAATGTAACAAGCTTTTTAAAAGCTAATTTAGGATATAGGAATTTAGAATTTATATATCATTGATACAAGGCCATAAAGAACATTGATAACATTACAAACTAAATGTGGACTTTTTCAATAGTCTTATTGACAAGGATGTGGAAAAATAATTTTCAAGTCGCTAGTGAGTGGTACACCAGGTACATTTGTTAGTTCATGTTTTCAATCATCTAACCCTAACAGTGCCTCTGACTCAGTTCAAAGTGACAGTTTCTACATTTTGGAAGATATCAGTTCAAGATAGTGTTCATTAATTCCCTCAAATTATGGTGAATTTATCAATTATAACATACCTACCATGAAAAAAATAACAAAAAGGAAGTGTTTTTTTGAAATCTGAAAGCCATATTAACAGTGCAATTTTTTTTTTAATCACTCAAATTACCTTCACTGATGTCCTTTGAAATACAAAAGGTTTACACGGTGATGTACAGTTTTTATTGTTTCTTGTGTTTTGGTATCTAGATAAAAAACAATGCTGGGAATATATCCCAGAGAGGCAAAAAAGTATAGTCAAAACGACATCTGCACTTATATGTTCATCGCAGCACTGTTTGTTGTATTGTTGCGATACAATAGCCAGAATCTGGAAAAAACCCGAATGCCCTAGAACAGATGACTGGTTGAGGAAACTTTGGTACATCTATACAATGGAATACTATGCAGCTGTTAGAAAAAAGGAGGTCATGAATTTTGCATATAAGTGGATTGGCATGGAAAGTTTCATGCTGAGTGAAATGAGTCAGAAAGAGAGAGACAGACATAGAAAGATTGCATTCATCTGTGGTATATAGAATAACAGAGTGGGAGACTAACACCTAAGAATTGTAGAAATAAGTACCAGGAGGTTGACTCCATGGTTTGGAGGCTGGCCTCACATTCTGGGGAAAGGGCAACTCAGAAAAGGGATCACCAACTATAATGTAGTCGAAGGCCATGCGGGGGAAGGGAGTTGCGGGCTGAATGAGGGCTAGAGACTGAGCACAGAGGCCTCTCAACAACTTTATTGAAAACCACAACAGCTAATTAGAGAGAGAGAACAGAAGGGAATGCCCTGCCACAGTGGCAGGGCGGGGTGGGGGGGAGATGGGATTGGGGAGGGTAGGAGGGATGCTGGGTTTACTGGTGGTGGAGAATGGGCACTGGTGAAGGGATGGCTTCCCGGACTTTGTATGAGGGAAGCATGAGCACAAAAGTGTATAAATCTGTAATTGTACCCTCACGGTGATTCACTAATTAAAAATAAATAAATTTAAAAAAGAAAGAAAGAAAGAAAGAAAGAAATGGAATGTCTTGCAGCGCTCCCCCAGGGTCCCCAGGTGGGATACCCTTGGCTGCAGGGGGTTGGGAGCAGGGGGATGGAGGGCTCCAAACTACCGGAGGTGCCACAGGTGAGAATGTTGGGCTACGCGTACTTATGTGTGCGCGCCTTTGGGCCAGCACCCCTCACCTGCCCGGTTTTTAATTTTTAATTAGTGAATCACCGTGAGGGTACAGTGCCCATTTTCCAACTGTACCCTCACGGTGATTCACTAATTAAAAATAAATAAATTAAAAAAAATCAAAACAAACACTCAAGATAAAAAAATAAAAATAAAAAATAAAAGGGATAAAGTCTTTGGAAAAAACAAATCATAAAAACACAAATTATATTAAAATATTTTCATAGGGGCTAGAGCGATAGCACAGAGGGTAGGGCCTTTGCCTTGCACATGGCCAACCCAGGTTCGATTCCCAGCATCCCATATGGTCCCCTGAGGAATGCCAGAATTCCTGAGTGCAGAGCCAGGAGTAACCTCTTGCCAGGTGTGACCCAAAAAGTAAAAAAAAAAAAAAAAACTTCATAGATTACTTCTGGTATTTTATTTATTTATTTATTTATTTATTTATTGCTTTTTTGGGGGGTCACACCTGGAGATGCACAGGGGTTACTCCTGGCTTTTCGCTCAGGAATTACTCCTCAGAGGACCACTAATTTTAATTTTAATTTTTTTTAAATGAATTGCCGTGGGGTACAGTTACAGACTTACAAACTTTTGTGCTTACGTTTCAGCCATACAATGATCGAGTACCCATCCCTTCACCAGTGCCCATTTTCCACCACCAATGATTATGGTATCCCTCCTCCCACTCCCGCCCCCTCCCCCCACCCCACTACACCTCTGTGACAGGGAATTTCCTTTTGCTCTCTCTCTCCTTATGTTGTTCTAATGTTCTTACTCAAGGGAACCTAGCTTTTCTTATTTAAGGGATATTAGATTTGAAAAGAACTTGAGAATTGGTTGAGCGGCTTTCAATTTTATTATCATTTAGATTTGCCTTCATTGATTTATTTCTCTTCAAATGTACTTTATGAATTTAAAGTTTCTACTTATTTTTGGGAAAGCCAAACATAGACTAGTCAACACCAGAGGTCTGCTAAACTTATCATTGACTATTGATTATCATTGAAACTGGCCTCTGTTCTTCATAATAAAATAGCCACATTTACCTTGTCAAGTTTCTTCTGCCACCTGAAGAGCAGTTTTACCCATTATATTTAGATTTAACAATTAAGTGATCACTGTTGTTACTCTTAAGTCCCTTTAAGAATAAGGAGCTCCACTTATAAATTAACTTTTTTTCTTAGTGTTGGTGAAAGTCTTATATTTTGGACGTCCCAATGTGAATGAATACATCATAAATGAAAACTTAACTTCAATATTCCAAACCACCGATGTCTTTGAGTCCAAAATCACAACAGTCCTTGAATTCCTTCTACTACATTAATTCAAAGCAAGTTTTGCATTTCCAGCTAATTTGTGTGTCACCTTTAAGTATTAAACCAAAGGAAATATTACTTTATATTTCCCTAGCTGAGACATTAAATGCATAATCTTTATTTGGTAGACCATATTAATAAGTTTAATATTATCCAACTTTCTGATTTTTTCATTACTAACTGATGCCATTATTGTTTATCTCCATACGTGTTCTCTGGGTTTCTCTCCACATTAGAATTATCTAATAGTTCTTTGGACTATGGTTTGCTTTTTCTATGGGCCACATATTGTGTATCACCTTAGTTGGTGAATTTAGTCCCAATGAACTTGAGCATTATTTTCATGAGTAACTGCTTCACAGGATGCTGTTACAGGGCTAAAACCTCCATTGGCATGGAATCTACAACAATTTGTAGTGTGGAAACTTCCATCCTTGGGACAGAAAAATTACATCCACGGGGATGAGAAGACAGCTTTATTAAAGAAAACTAAAAAATGTAAATGATTGGTATCTTTATTAAAACTTACAGTGGTCTATTCTTTTTGTTGATGTTTGTTTTGTTTCAAATTTTAGTTTGGGTACCACTCCAAATGGTGCACAAAGCTTATTCCCGGCTCTGTGCTTAGGAATCACTCCTGGACATGCTCTTTGAACCAGAATATGTGGTGTCTGGGTTTGAATTCAGGTTGGCTCTGTTTGCAAAGCAAAAGCCTGATCTGCTATATCTCTATCTTTTCCCACATCCTTTTCTTTATTATCCAATGCCTTCATTCTACCAAAATATTTTCTATGAAGTTAGGAGTTCAACTTGTGTTGTAATTCAGCATGCAGTAGGATAATCTGCTGCTCACTTGATTTTTAACAATCTCAAATTTGTGATTAAAGGGATTAGAGATCACCTTGGGGCTGGAGCGATAGTACAGCGGAAGGGCATTTGCCTTGCATAACCAATCCCCAGCATCCCATATGGTCCCCTGAGCACCGCCAGCAGTAATTCCTGAATGCAGAGCCAGGAGTATCCCCTGTGTATCGCCGGGTGTGACCCAAAAAGACCCCCCCAAAAAAATTCACCTTAAGATCAAAGAGATGCTTTCAAGTCAAAATATAAATCTGTGAGTTCATCTCTTCCTCCCCCTCTTAGTCTAAAGATTAAAAGAATGATAAACCGAACTTATTATTTGTGTCAGTTTACAAAGACTATTTGAAAGTATCATATATGCAATCCATCACCCAAATCTTTGTTGTTTTTCATAAGTGTCTTGTAATCCAACTGCATGCTGATAACTTTTCTGATGTTTTGCCTATCACCATTACCAGGTAAATGTCAGAGACTATCAGTGCCCACTTTACAGCTGAAAATAGTTACTAGTACATTTATCTATTTGAGGGGGTGTTTTGGCCACATTTGCTGTGCTTAGGGTCTGTTCTTGTATATGTGCAGGGTTGGTTATATACAAGGCAATTTCTTACCTTTTTCACTATCCACTGGGCTCTTATATGTACCTTTAATATTTTTTCACATGAGTCAAGTTCAGAAATGCCAAGTCGAAGACATTAAACATTATTAAAAGTTATTTTATTTATAAAAATATCAGTTTCAAAATGTTAGTAGTTTACTCCAGGGAAGCAAGGATACCTAACTAGCTAGTTATCCAAATTGGTTCACACAATTAACGAGGCAAAGAGTTATCATATCTACAGTTGTAAAGATAGATATTAAATGGGTCAATGGTATAATTTCAACATGCAACTGAAAATTTGAGTGCTGATTGATTTAAATTCTAGTCAATATATATCTGAAAACAAGGACAGTCTATGATGCAGGTTCAATTATACATTTTTAAACTTAAGGTACAAGATTGAAATTCTTGTTTAAAGTATAAGCAGAAAAATCAAATCCTTATCTATTTATATTTTTTTCTTTTCCATGTGGCATATATTACATAATCCCACCAAACTTGAGAGGGCAATTTTCTTTACTCAAGATCATATTATATGTTTTACCAAATTTAAGAACAAAGAAAAAGAAAAGAATCCAAGTATTTGAAAATAAGTGAAAGTAACATTATTTTCAGATAATATAATACATGGAGAAAAGCATAAATATTTCACTAAAAACTATTATAAACAATGAATAAGTACTGCAAAGTGTGAGAGTACAAAATTGTATTTATATAAGCAAAATGAATGAACATAACAGAAATTAAGGAAACAATTTAGTTTATAATCACATAAAAATAAATAGAAGGGTGGATTCAAGATGAGCAAATTGAAAGAATTTATGTTTGAATCCTCCAGCATTCACCACCAAACCTACAGTCAAGCTTGGATTAATCATAGTAATGTTTAACAAGGGACAGGGAACATCCCTGTTTTGAGAGGGAATGTATGTTTTCCAGGGAAGACCTCTAGGGTTCAGATTGGAATCAGAAAACCAGATGGGAAATGAAAGGCCACCAAGTCATCTACAGGGGAGCTAGATAAGCCTGTGCATACTTGACACTTGAGTAATACAAGAATGTGTGTGATGGAGATAGCAGGCTAAGTGCACATAGGACCTACATAAGAACAGGACAGAAGGATTGGAGAGAGAAAGTTCTTCAGCAGTAGAGATCTCAGAACAAAGTACCATGAGCAAGTAGGGGGAGATTCCTATTGGTCATCTAAACCAGATGTGCTGCAGTATCAGCTACAGCATAGCTAATTTTAGGGATTCACACAACAGCGAAGATTGGGAATAATGTACTTAAAGTCATGATAAAAATTCCACAAAAGGAGAGTTCCCAGACAGACTGGAGAAAGAGAGGATATACTCACCATAAATAAAAGCTCCAATATGGAACTACAATCTATATTTAGTAAGATATTCCTAAACCTCTATATAATACTAAGTATATAGTATAAAAACAGGAATTTACCTGCCCTGGTAGATGATGACATAATTCAGAAGTATACCAGATGACGTCAAAGCTTTCCAAATTGCTTGATAAAGACTCCAAAATGACCATCATAATAATGCTCATTCAAATGATGCAAGTGAAATAAAATTGAATAAGAATAGAAAGTATAAAAAAATTCAAACAAACCATTGAACTAGAGAACAGAGGTGCTAGATTAAGCCAATTTAATATAATAATTGTAGCATGTCAAAGATTGAACCAACAAGCTCAAGGATAAATTTGAGGCAATCATAGTGAAATAATAGATGTATATGAAACAAAAACAATCCTATTTGCTTAATCAATCTTGAGGATAAAAAGGAAAAATGAATAGATCATGTTCCAAATTTCAAACAAACTACTCAAGTGATAGTAATCAAACCAATATGATATAAAAATGCATGGATAAACAGAATGAAATTTAAAGCCCAGGGTAGGAAATACATTACCCTACAAGGAAGTATCACCCTACAGTCAATAAAGGAAATTATCTGCAGCAAGTGGTGTTGTGAAAAGTTAATATAGGAGGCATGTCCCATGGTATCTATAAAAAGTTCTCCTTCCTATTGCATGGAACATGGTTTGGTACCTGATAGAGAGACAGGTTTGATACCTGAGAGAGGGGCAGTCATTTACGGGCCTGGAAGATGCAAGCTCAGTGCTTTCTTGTGGACAGAAACAGAGAAATAGTGCATGTAGGTTACAGTACAGGACATCTGTGCCATTTTGTCAGTTATAAGCTTGTATATAGCCACTTTGTACCAAAGACAACACATACTTCTTTGCCATAAACAATCTTTAAGATAGCTGAACACACACAGTTATATAGAGATACATAGTTATATTTAAATTGATTTATCTTTTGTTTTTTGGTTTGGGTCACACCTGAGGGTACTCATGGTTCATCCCTGACTCTGTGATTAGAAATCATTTCTGGTGGGGCGTGTAAGACCATATGTAGCATAGGGATCAAACAAGTGTCCTTGGAAAGTGCCTTAACCCCTGTACTTTCTCTCTGGCCTTGATATGTGACAATTGCATAAATGTTAACATGGCCATAACCAGGTACCCATATTAAACTTTGATGTATCAAGTCCTATAACTGATCAAATATCTCTTGGAATACAATATCAACCCTAAGTTGTTAGGGTTCTGTAGAACTTCAGCAGAACTTGTGGATTGCACCAATACATTTCTGAAAACTTCAATTCCAGTAAGCATTCTGTCACATACTCTTTAAAGAAGCTAGCCTAACAAATTTGTTCCATTCAAGCTTTTGGAAGCATACAACATTTTTGTTGTTGTTTTGGGGCTACAACCAGAAGTGTTCAGGATTTATTCCTGGCCTGTTTGGCTAGCTCTGGGACCATATGGAGTATTGGGGATCAAACCCAGGTCTGTCTTATGCAAGGTAAGTGCCTTAACCACTGTGCTATCTCTCTAGCACCAGGTATATATAGCTTTTAAGAAATACACAGTAAGCTTTTAATTTAGCCAAAAATTATATGTTAACTAACACTATAAATTTATTTGTTTTTGTTTTTTTTTTTTTGCTTTTTGGGTCACACCCAGCGATGCTCAGGGGTTACTCCTGGCTTTGCACTCAGGAATTGCTCCTGGCAGTGCTTGGGGGACCATATGGGATGCCGGGCATCGAACCCGGGTCGGCTGGGTGCAAGGCAAACGCCCTACCTGCTGTGCTATCGCTCCGGCCCCCTATATTCGTTTTTTGAATGGACAAGATTTACTTTTTTACTAGCTTACATCATGGATAAAATATGTTCATCTATGTTAATTGTTGACCTTTTCCCTTGATTAACTAAGGCTGTCTCCAATTAGAACTGGAGACATATTTCTTATTCACTAAATGTAGTATAGATCTGTTTTAAATTCAGAAATAAATGTAATGGGATGAAAGCATAAAAACAGACACTAAAATGAAGAGATTTGCACAAACAGGTCTCAATGTAAGACCAATTGTTTTGACATTCTAATTCATTGCAATGTAAGTTATGAGAACTTTGAGAAACATACCAAGAAACAAAATTAACATTGATGAATTGTTCCAGGCATCCTCAAGAACTAATTCATCTAATTGTTTAACTTTCAATTCTAGGAGACTTTAGGACCAAATTAAAAGAGTATAAAATTGTCAAGATTTAGGGAAATTATTTTCTCAATATACTGAAAATTATTTGTCACACTAAAAACATTGTTTAGTCATGGAATTCACAACTGAAGAGATATTTGCATGCTGAACTTTGTCTAGACAAAAACATATGAATCTTTAAGAGCACATATCATTTTAAGGCCACATATATCATCACATCATTAGGTCTTACAATAACTAAAGATATACATCTTGGAGAATAAGCCGATTAGGGAAAAAAAGACATGATAATTATCTTCAAATATTTGAATGGATATTATATAAAAGGTCAATTAGGATTGTTAGTTAAAACTTTCAGAAAGTAGAGGTAATTGGAAAGATAAAACATTAAATCATATTTTACATCATTTTTAAAAGCTCCTATAATACTCAGAACATCTTAAAATTGTAACAGATTATTTAAGACATAAGTTTGATATTGCCAAGATTACTAAATGGACACTAAACTGGCATTGAATTGTGAGGCTCAAGAGTGAATTTAAAGAACTATTAGAGGGGCTGGAGCGATAGCACAGTGGGTAGGGTGTTTGCCTTGCACTCGGCCCAGCCGGGTTTGATTCCCAGCATCGGATATGGTCCCCCAAGCACCACCAGGAGTAATTCCTGAGTGCATGATCCTGGAGTAACCCCTGTGCATCGCTGGGTGTGCTGCAAAAAAAAAAAGAACTTATAATAGATATTTGACTTAACTCTATAATTAGATTATTATAATTAATAAATAATGTGAACTTGTTTATTTCTGAATACTGATCACAATATTGTGAAAGCAAAAGTTTTTAAATGTGTAAACTCTTATTTTTATTTCAATACATGAATAATTTTCTGTGTGTGTGTGCGTGTGTGTGTGTGTGTGTGTGTGTGTGTGTGTGCATTTGTATGTTTATTTGGTGTTTGGTTTTGGACCATAGTAAGTGATGCTTAGGGCTTGCTCCTGGTTCTATGCTTAGGAATTAGTCCTGGCAGTACTTGGATGACTGTATGTGGTACTGGGTATAGAACTGCTGGACTTCGCTGCATGTTAGTGTAATCTCTATAGTATCAAATCCCTATAGTATCTCAAGCTCTGCAAAATCTAATTTAAAAAGTGATGGCAATTTTTAAAAAACCTTGAAGTAGAGGTGAATTTATCAAAACATACTATAGTCTTCTGACTCTACGAAATAAAAACTAACGTTGAGTCAAAAGAGAGTGACCTAAGGGAAGAGTAAGGCCAAGTTCATACGGTGGGAGAATCAGTGATATTAGGTGTTAAATTTGATATTTTCCATCCATCAATCCATTTATTTGTTTATTGACAAATAAAATGTCAATAAACATCTTTGTAGGAGATGCAAAGAAACATCTTTGCATCTTTGGATATGTCACTTAATTTTTTTGAATAAAGAACAAAACTGGAGAACTTATACTATTTGATTTCAAAAATGTAAAGAGTAGGAAGTTGTTATTTATAGATCCCATGTTTAGGAATTTGCCTACTTGCTAAATTTATTTGTAATCTCTAAATAACTACCCTTGGCACTTTGTAGCCATTTGTCACTAGATTCAGAAAAACAAATATTTTGTCATGTAACTCTGTGTGTTTCCTGTTGATGCAAAGCACCGATCAGGCCATTATTATGGTTCGAATAGAACTGTGGTTTCCTAGTTGCCCTTGCCATGTGAGAATTTCCCCTAGTATGACCCTCAGAACCTCTAAATTTTCTATAGGAGGGCCTGCCGTTTTGCACATGTGAGGTCATGGCAAGTGGTACCTACAGTGCTTTACAGCAAATGGTGTGCAACATAGCAGCAACAAATGTTTTAGTATTACTTTTAGGCACTGCAACAACCCTGAGCAGCCCTGCACTGCCAAACAGTAAAAACAACAGCAATTGCTAGAGAAATATTGGTACTTTACTGAAACTGAATTAAGTGGTCAGCTAATAGAATTCATTGTGATAAGGCTTGATTCTGTTACTCCTCCCATGTTTTGTCTTAAGATTCCATCCAAGGATTTGACAATCTTGATATTAATGATCTAGTCTGATCTTTCTTCACCTGAGAATGGATGTCTTAGGTTTATTCTCTCCATGTTTTTAAGAGTCTCTGAAATATCCTTTTGCTTTTCCTGTTGACTTTTCAAGCTTTTCTCATTTCTTTGCTGTATACTTTCATGTAGCATAGTGGGGGCAGATGATACAGGGTTGAATGTCAAGCTGCTGAGCTCTTGTTTTATCTTGTCCTTGGAGAGACAACTCTGGCAGTAGCAGCATTCACATTTAAATCTCTTTAAATCAATACCATGTGAAGAAGAGCCTTTTCCTCTTTTGTCTACCTGAAAAGAAAACAGAGGCTTAACATATCTCCTTCTGGTATGTTTCACTGGCTTTTTCTCTTCAGAGCAACCTTGAGCTTTTCCACTGCTATCATTCCTCGTCATGTTTAAAAATTAGTTCAAGTGTACACATACTATTGGGTGATTTTTTTTTCCTTGACTGAAATGCAACTTTGGATATGTCATAAGATACAGTTTGGTTTTTTTTTGGCGCATATGCTGCCTGAGCCCATGTGCTGCTTGCATATATGTGGCCGAGCACATGTGTCGTCTGCATCTCCCCGTTTGAGATCTATTGTCTCTTCCACTTATCCCTTCCTCCTTCCCTCAAGAGGCCTCTAAGTAAAATCTGTTTACTTAAAAAAAAAAACAGTTTTTTTTTCCCTTTGAGTGTATAGTAGTTATTTTATCATAAGAAAACTCTTTTGGTGATTAACGTTTGGTTCTTCTATGGGAGATCTCATCTGAATTTAAAAAATCCTCTTTCTCTCTAGATCAGTTTCATGGCAGGGTCTCGATGCCAAGAGTGATCTTCTGGTCACAAAATGAACCTCCTTTGAAGAAGTGGGGAGATAGAGCACACAGTGTGGCAGTTCCCCTGACTTCCTAGAGAAGCCCAGTCCTCCAGCTACTATATGCCCCACGAGGTAATTATCAGATGAGTCTAGTGATTCCTGAGAAGAAAGGAGAATTTTAAGGTAAGTAGAGTATTTCTTTGCTTGTGAATTAGTTAAATAAACAGATAAACTTACCTCCTTTTGTCTAGGTTACTGTAGGAGAAAGGTCCAGGGGTTTAATGGTGATATGCTTCTTGGTGTAACAAGTCAATTACATTTTTTTTATTTCCATGTGAAAGAAAATATGAGTTCCTAATCAAGATGACTGAAATCAACACACATTTATGCTCTCAGACTTCACTGATGTGTATTGGTACTACAGGGGGCCCTTTCCAAGTTTTGCTTGTTCCTGGACCAGCGATTCAAATGACTATAGAAACAATCCCAAGATACTGGAAGTGATGTCACAACTGACTGATAGAAAAATATGTTAAAAGTCCCATCGTTCTGGGGATAAAGGAATAGTTGCAGGGAGTGAGGATGGCCTAGAGAGTAATAAAGCAGGAGGGTTAACAGAGGAGTTAGAAAAAAAGTCTGTCTATCCATGACATTGGCTGGTGATATTGTTTTTAGCATATCCGTTTAAGAATAAAGTATATTTTTCACAAAGAAACACACACACATTTTTAAATATACAGCATCTTACATACAAACCAAGTAGACAAACTGGGATGACTTTTCCCCCATAGTATTATTAAATAACACAGATAGCCAAATAAAGATTGCAAAATGGAACATGGTTTGATGCTAAATGAACACTAAATACTAAATGCATAAGTGGTTTCTGCACACTAGTACCCTCAATTTTTGGATTAAGAAACAGGAACAGATATAGTACCACATATACTAAATGGCAAAGTAGTAAATATATTTAATATTGGAGACTAGTGTCAAGATCATTGAGGATCTTTCCTGCTCTGATGGGATGCTGTCTGCTTGAAGACCAACATCTTCAGGCTTGTCTATTTCTTGATAACTGCCCTAAGTATACAATGGTCTCTGTCATGCCAGATCTAGTCATCTTAAAGATTATTTTTTAAAAAAGGATTCATATCTCACAACATACACAAAAGTCAATTCAAAGCACATCAAAGAACTAGTGACCAGAACAGAACCTATAATATAAATTGAGAAAAATATAGGCAGAATACTCCAAGATCAGGACCTCAAAGCTGTCTTTAGTGATAAAATGCCATTGGCAAAGGAGACAAAGTAAAAAAAAAATGGGACATCTAATTGAAGAGTTTCTTCTTGACAAAAGAAATATGAGCTAAAACTAAAGGACAACTAACTGAAGGGAGAAAATATTTGTGATCAATAATCAGATAAAGGGTTAATATCTAGGATATATAAAGTACTCATAAATATCAACAACTGAAGAGATTTTTTTTAAATCAAAAATTGGGGAGAGGAAATGAACAGGAATTTCTCTGAGGAATACTAACAGATGGCCAATAGGCACATGAAAAAGTGCTCATCATCATGTTGTTAGGGAAATCAAAATCAAAATAACAGTGAGATACCATCTCACACCAGTGATAATGGCACAGATCAAATATAATGGAAACGATCTGTGTTGGCAGGGTGTGATGAAAAAGGAGCTCTCATCCACTGCCGGTGGAAATGCTGTCTGTTTCAACCCTTATGGCAAACAGTATAGAGAGAGGGTTCTCACCCCTAAATATTTTTATCTTCAGTATGCACAAACATAAGCCTGTCCTCTTCCACCACTCACATCCTGCATCTTTTCTAATTTCAGTAACTCTTTGAAGTTACTGAGATGACCCAAGTCTTCTCAGAATCCCCCATTGCACCAAACAAGTCCAAATATTTTATCAATCACCAGGATCTGTTTAAAAAATTTAATCTCATCTATACCTTCTCTTCACCAGCCTAACTTCTGATCTTAAGTGAATGTTCCTGGTTGCATGATCCTGTAGTATAACAACTGCCACAATCACAGAGACTTCATCTCATTGATTGTTTTATTGACCAGTATTCTATAGTTTGTGGTGAGAATGATGCTGAATTCCCAGAGACTAGCACAGTATTTGTATCCCAAGTTTGAATTGATGGAATCATAGTATTTTTAAAACCTTGGGTTTATGGGAGCAGTTGTAGACATGAAAACTAATATAATTTCCTAAACTTCAAAAGAAATAGTTATATATAAAGAGGCAAAAACAAATGCACCAGAGATGTGGAACTTTAACTGCCAGAACTGTAATGGAAGAAGCTCTATGTTTCCTCACTAAAATAAGGTATTTTTCAGTCTTTTAGAAAGAGTTTGACAGAAGATTGTTTCTAGGAAATGATTTATTTCTTTTACACTGCAATATCACTGTGTTTCTGAATATACCCACAAATTTGGCTTGTTTGTTTTGATTTTGGTACATGCCCAGCAATGCTGAGAGCTTATTTCTGGGTCAGTGCTCACTGTGTTGGCCTTAGGTATCCTTATGTTATGTCTGGGATAGAACCCAGCTTGACCACGTGCCAGGTAGCCACACTACTCACCATACTATCTTTCTGGCCACACTAACATATTTTTAATTGTGAAATTTTTTGCTGCTTTTTTACTTTATGGGGGGAAAAGTAATGATCAGAGCAATGCTCAAGGGCTGAAATTCTGACTTGGATTTTGGAAAAGTGGATGTATAAATGGTTAACTTAGCCATGCAAGCCATCCTACACCTGAGTTTTTAGTTTCTCATTTCAGCAGAATTTTGCAGTCTTAATTTTCACTTTGAATAGCAGTAGCTTGTTTTCTGAGGACTTATAGCTTGTAGCAATAGACAATTATATTCCCAAGGCCAGTTATAGGAAACTTCCTACTGATTTTTCTATAGCTAGGTAAAGATGAAAACACACACACACACACACACACACACCTATGTATGCATAACAGTTCATGACAATTTTTCTCCATTGTGTGGGGCCCACTGAATGTAGTACTCAGGGTTCACCAGTCAATGTCTTGCAGTGCTCAGGAAAATGAACAGAGGCCCTCACTATTGAAAAGCATGTATTCTACCACTTGAGTCTTTTTTTTAAATTTACTTTATTCTTTAATTTGTGAATCACCATGAGAGTACAAATACAGATTCACACATTTTCGAGCTTGTTTTACCCTCATACAATGTTCACAAACACATCCCTCCACCAGTGCCAATCCTCCTCCACCAATAAACCCAGTATCCCTCCCACCCCCCAATCCCATCTCTCCTCCACCCCACCCTGCCTCTGTGGAATATTCCCTTTTGATCTCTCTACCTCCAATTGGGTGTTGTGGCTTGCAATAGGGGTATTGAGTGGCCATTGTGTTCAGTCTCTAGTCTATTTTCAGCATGCATCTCCCTTGCCGAGCGGGATCTCCAACCACAATTTACTTGGTCTTCCTTTCTCTATCTGAGCTGACTTTTCCGCTACCATGTCTACTACTTGAGTCTTATTCCAGGCCACAGAATAACTTTTAAAATGGGAATTGTCAACCAGATATTTTAATTTCTGATATTCATAAAATTCTCTAACTTTTCTAGTTCTTTCCTGATGAATTTGGAAATAGGAAGACTGCAGCCCATTATAAAAGTGAAGCAGGACATAAATACAAAGGTGCACTTTCTTTGTTTTTCTAAATTTTGTTTTATTTTATTTTTATAAAGATGTTCACTATAGTTCAGTACAGTTAATATTCAAATACCAATCCCACAACCATGCACCTTCCCACCACCATAAGAGGAAAGTGTGTGAATATTGTTGTATTTAATCCTGGAGCCATTTAAGCTCTTGTATAAGAGATTACAATCATGTATGTTAAACCTAAATAAATTTATGCTACATTTGGTACATCAGTGGGCTAGAGTATAAGAAGTCACGTGATCAATAATGCAGCTGAGCGCTTCAGGACATTCTGTGTCATTCTCTTCTGGAAGCTTTATTTTATAGTCTCTGGATCTTGACTGTTGATGAGATTATATAATGCTGGGGATAGTTTGTGGGTATGACTGCCAAGCTACTGGAAAACTAGGGAGCTGGGGGAAGGAGGCCCAGTCCCAGTCCAAGTGAGGTTGGCGTTCTCAGTCATGGATCCCCCATACCTGGGTTTTCCTGTAGGTTCCCTCATAGGCGAAGCTCGTCTGAGTCTGAGGGGAGTGACTTTGAGCAAGGCTGTATGGTTGGGTTCTGGAAGTTTTTGACTGATGGGGTTCTGCTGGGGTGGGGAGGGAAACCCAACCTGGCCCCCTGCCAAGTTGCCCGCCCTGGTAAAGACAGCCTGGTGCGGGTTCAGGACATTCTATCTGCATACTTTCTTTGTTGACCACACTTCTTATTCATATCCAACCCATGTTTTCACGCTCCAATCTTAGGTTCCAGAGAATTTCATAGAAATAATTTATCTCACTGGTCTCCTTCACTCTTCCTGATCTCTAATTTATAGTAAGCTCATTCTAGTATTCTAAAATCATGCTCCAGGAACCAAGAGATAGAATAGGGGTAAGGTTCTTGCCTTGCACATAACTACACATCAGTCACTGGCACCACATGGTCTCTCAAGCACACTGAGTTCAGGACTGGAGATCCCTGAGCTCTGTTGCAAATGGCCCTGGTCCTGGCGCAGCAACACATATTTCATGACAAACTAATGTTGGCACTGATATCATCCCTATCTCTTGGCTATTCTAATGTACAATCAGTGAATCTTATTTCATGTATTAGTAAAAAGTACCAAGATTCTTCAGAGAAAGGGGGATAATATCATTATATATCTTATCTAAAGTTTGTATAAACTAAATATATACTTGTACATAAAGTATGTATATATAAAGAATTCATATGTACATGTGCATGTAAAGAGAGAGAGAAGAAAGGGATTTATTATGGAATTTGTCTCAGTCACATGATTTGGGAGACTGAGAAATGTCACTGTATGCTTTCTCCTAAATATAAAACCAGGAAAGCCAGTGTGATGATTCTGAGTCTGAAGGCCTAAAAACTTATGTGTGACTGTCAGTCCACATAAGGGGTGGGGAGGGCAATACTGGTGTAAATATAGAGCCTGGAGACCTGAGAATCAAACACATTGGTGTCTGAAGGCAGTAAATGGTGACTGTCTTAGCTCTGGAAGAAAAAAGAATTTTCCCTCAGCTTTTTTGTTTCGTTTGGTCACTCAACAGATACTTCTATAATCTGGTAAGTTTTAATTTGGTCGGGGGATACTCCTGGCTTTGTACTCATGAATCACTACTGGCAGATTGGGGGTACCATATGGGGTGCTGGGAATGAAACTGGGGTGGGCACATGCAAGGCAAGTACCCCACATGCTGAATTGCCTCAGCCCCTGATTTTGATTTTTAAAGACCATTATTCAGGAGCAGTAGTACAGCAGGAAGGGAGCTTGCACCTGACCTGGGTTCCATCCTCTGCATCCCATATGATGGTGAATAAATAAGACAATTTCAAATTTCATAGCACAATTTCTGTCAAAGCAATTTTTTTTTTGCTTTCCAAAGCAAAAAGAAAAATGTAAAAGAATAAAAATTAAACAACGAAACAATTTGTCTATATTCAGATACTTTAAGGGCCTGGAATGAAAGCACAGCGGGTAGGGCATTTGCCTTGCCCTCGGCCAACCTGGGTACAATTCCCAGCATCCCATATGGTCGCCTGAGCATCACCAGGAGTAATTCCTGAGTGAAGAGCCAGGAGTAACCCCTGTGCATCACTGGGTGTGACCCCCCTTCTACTCCCCAAAAAACCAGATACTTTAAAAGCAAATATTAAGAGAAAATAGGATACAAAAATTCCTTTGAAGACATTACTTTAAAACGGTTAGTGAAAGAGTACATCAGATAACCAGTAGAGCCTAAAGGCAGATTTAGATTTAAAACTTGTGAAAGAGAAGAATAAGATAGAACTATTGCATAGGAAGTATTGTAGGTTGTGGCACAGTTTCTATAAAAGTTTCAGGCTGATTAATGAGTTGTCCCTGAGCCAGTGTCACCCATGAAAAGTGTCCACTGTCTCATAAAATGTGCCATTGAAATGGATTCATATCCTTGACACTGTCTTTCATTTGCTGCAATATCCTAAGGGTAAGTAATTTTAGAGTGCACATGGAAGTTTATTTGGAAGTGGAGCAAGAGAGACCATTCATCAACAATTCTCTGCTGTAATCCCATAGTTAATGCAGCAATAAAGACTGAGCATTCTCTTCACAAATTTTTCAGATTTATTTATACTCATTAGTTTTGTAACACTATCTTAACAAAAGTACTACAGTCTGGATCTCTTAAAATAGAAGAAAGCTGTGCTATCAAAGTTCTGGAGGGCTGGAGTGATAGCACAGCGGGTAGGGTGTTTGCCTTGCATGCAGCTGACCTGGGTTCAAATCCCAGCATCCCATATGGTCCCCTGAGCACCACCAGGGGTGATTCCTGAGTGCATGAGCCAGGAGTGACCACTGTGCATCTCCGGGTGTGACCCAAAAAGCCAAAAAAAAAATGTTCTGGAGGCTTTATGTATAAATTTAAGATTTGGGAATGTTGGTTCCTTGTGTGAGTTAAAAAAAAAATGGTTCTGTCTTTCTCATAGAGTCTGTTGGTAGCTCATCATTCTCTAACATGTGTGTATATATATATATACACATATGTATATATAAATATATATGTATATATACATATAAGTTGATATATATATACATATAAATATATGTACAATCTCTCCAAATTTCTTCATACAGCTTATCTATATTTTGCTATATTATCTTTATT
The DNA here is from genome assembly GCF_027595985.1 of Sorex araneus. Classification (NCBI taxonomy): domain Eukaryota; kingdom Metazoa; phylum Chordata; class Mammalia; order Eulipotyphla; family Soricidae; genus Sorex; species Sorex araneus. The sequence goes on along the minus strand of NC_073303.1, from coordinate 149,929,301 downwards.
CTTTATTCTGAGCTAATATTAGTGTTCATATTTCTCTCTTCTTTTAAAGACAAAAATGAATCAGGGAATCTCCTAATTTAGTCTGATTTTATCTTCATTTCATTACATTTATGGAGACCTTTAATTTAAACAAGGTCACATTCTAAGTTTCAGTATGTCAGGAGTTTCAAAGGCTCCATCTTTGGCATATATACCCTACTTCTTTCAACTACGGAGAAAAATAGCCTTTTCTCTGTTAACAGTTCAAATTTTAATTTTAAGCATTTCCAGTAGATTAACCTTAAACATTTGAGAGGGAAGCTGTGGAAAAACCGAAGGCTAAAGGGCAGAAAGAAAGATGAAAAAAATTAAAGGAAAATAATATATTGATAGCTTAGGTAGTTCTTTTGAGGGATAAATTGAAGGCAATATTTAATTATGGAGAAATGAAACATGCCCTGACTGCATCACACTAAAGATGGGCTAATATCAGTTTATAAAATAACATAGAGTACATATCTTGTATTTTTGAAACATAAAGCTATAAAGTCGTAATCCCACAGAGATTTCTAAGCCTGCTGCAATGTACTTCTTGTTCTGTATGGGAATCCATATTTTGTTCACTAGAAATAATAGAATGAAACTTCTCAAATTGTGTGAAACCATAATAGCAGAGGAACAAAGAGAATTTTCTATGATCATGTTTGAAGATAGAAGGTGCTGTCCATAGGTGGTGTCTTTAATTAGAGACTTAAAACATGACCCAGCCCTGAAACAAGTGCCAAGAAATAACATTTGAATCAAATGAAGGAAATGGATAAATGCATAGAACCAAGGAAATAATAAACTGATAATTGATGTCCAAAATTGTTTTATTAATCTATCCTATAATCAAGATTTTTAAATTTACAGAATATTTGCAAGATTTCCATTTCCGTGCACATTGTTACATGCTGAGATAACCTGCTAATTGCTTCCTTAGTAGAACTGCAGGGTAGGGGTAGTAAGTAGATCCTGGCTTAATTTTGAATTCTATATCCTCCAGAATTCAGGAGTCTTGGAAAACTCAGCAGTACTCAAAAGCATTAAGGACTTTTTCTTTAAACTCTTATTCTCTTGAAGATGAAAATGTTCTTGAAATTTAATTGGTATAAATTCTAACAGAACCAAAATGCCAGACCAATGCAAAGTCCTATGTACGAGCCCTAAGCAATACTGCTGGTTATTTACAAATTTTCAGCTGATTAAGAAGGAAAAAATCTGACAATTGTTGTTGTGATGACTTATTATTGCCGATTATCTCAGCAGCAGCTTTTGGCCATATTTGACCTTAGGGAATTTATTGGCTCTCACAGTTCTTGTCTTTACAAGTTGTGAGTGTACAGTAGAGTTACACATGTGTACAAATCTCCACTAAAAATGGTTTATGGGTCCAGTTTAAGCTTTAGAATGCTTAAAGTTACTTGGACAAAATATTCTTAATAGTAGAGGAGTTATTTTTGCCAGACTTCATAAATGTGCTCATTTATATTTTATTTTGACCTATAATTCCTAACTTATTTTTAGTAACTCAAAGATGTTTATATATCCATTGTATCCTTCAAATATAAATAATCTCACATAATTTAGAATATTTCTGTGAGGGTGAGGTGAGGGGACACAGAGAGGTAGGTACTCAGTGATTATTCCTGACTCAGGCACTCAAGAATCCCAGAAAACAGCAGCTCACCAGAGATTTCACCTGACTCTGTGTGGAGCAGAGTTCATCCCAGGGCCTCAGATGGAGTGGGTGTCTCCTCTCCACCCACTCCAGATGAACCCCCGGTGGCCACAGACTTTCAGAATTAAAACCCAGGTACAAGGGAACAGACTTTGAAGATGCCAGGTCACATGGTGGCAGAAATAATTCATCCCTTCCCCTCTCCCCGCCAGTTGGGGTCCTGACTGTCATGTCCAGGAACAGCCTCCAGGCTATATATAAGTGCACCACTGGCCTTGAACCAGAGACTCACAAATGAGTCTCAAAATGGATTAGTTCCTTACAGAGATGTCTCTGGACCCCAATAATTTACATATTTAGAATTCCAGGAGCTCCCCAGCTTTTGCAGCCAGGCGACCCATCATGATATTCATAATAAGCAATAGAAAATAAATTACCTAGAATCTGCCAGCAGCAGACAGGCTTGAACAGCGGTGGGAAAATTCAAAATAATGGTGGTGGGAAGGTGTCAGTGGTGGTATTGGTGTTGATATATTGAATGTATCAATTAATGTGAACAACATTATGAAAATAATTTTTTTTTTGCTTTTTGAGTCACACCCGGTGATGCGCAGGGGTTACTCCTGGCTCATGCACTCAGGAATTACTCCTGGAGGTGCTCAGGGGACCTTATGGGATGCTGGGAATCGAACCCGGGTAGGCCACTTGCAAGGCAAACACTCTACCCACTGTGCTATTGCTCCAGCCCCCAAAAACTTTAAAAAAACAGAATCATGACTGGCAGTATTTAGGGTACCATATGGAGTTCTTGGGACTGAACTCAGGCTGGGCACGAGCAAAGCGATCACCTCCCCAGCTGTATTATTTCTCCAACTTCTAGAGTGTGTTTCTTTGATGGACTTATAGTAAGAAGTCAGTGGTATGGATTTAAGAGGTGTGTATTTGCACATTAATTACAAAAAGTTACAAACACCAAATCTGCATTTTTCTAATTGTGTAAATGTGTGGTGTAAAATTTGACACAGAGAGGAGAATTTGCAGAGGATTTTGGTTCATCTATAAAAATAAAACTTTTCCCGTTTTGACTGTCAAAAGCCCTGAAGTTCCAGTCCATCTATACTCCAGTTCTGCTGCAACCACAAGAAGAGACCAAGCCAGTTATAGAGGCTTTAGCATCAACACCAAAGATACAACTAACTGAGTCTTAGATTCTTAATTTCTTAATACAAATTAAGAACCTAAGTATCATGCTAAGTGAAATGAGTCAGAAATAGAGGGACATAGAAGGACTGCACTTATTTGTGGAGATTAGAATAACTTCACACGAGGCTGACACCCAAGGACAGTAGATACAAGGGCCAGGGGAATTGCCCCATAGCTGGAAGCCTGCTACATAAGCGGAGGGGAGAAGGCAGATGGAATAGAGAAGGGATCACTAAGAAAATGATGGCTGGAGGAATCAGTTGGAATGGGAGATGTGTGCTGAAAGTAGATAAATGTACCAAACATGATGACCTTTCAGTGTCTGTGTTGCAAGCTATAATGCTCCAAAGTAGAGAGGGAGTATGGGGAATATTGTCTTCCCTGGAGGCAGGGGGAGGGTGGGAAATGGGGGTATACAGGGAATACTGGTGGTGGGGAATGTGCACCGGTGGAGGGATGGGTGTTTGATCATTGTGAGATTGTAACCCAAACATGAAATCTTGTAACTATCTCACGGTGATTCAATAAAATTTTTAAAAAATGATGGCTGGAGGAACCAGTTGGGATGGGAGATGCATGCCGAAAGTAGATAATGGACCAAACATGATGACCTCTCAGTGTCTCTGTTGCAAGCCATAATTCCCCAACGTAGAGAGAGAGTATGGGGAATATTGTCTTCCATGGAGGCGGGGTGGGGGGAGGGTGAAAAAGGGGGGGTATACCTGGGATATTGGTGGTGGGGAATGTGCACTGGTGGAGGGATGGGTGTTTGATCATTGTGTGATTGTAACCCAAACATGAAAGCTTGTAACTATCTCATGGTGATTCAATATAAGTTTTCTTTAAAAATGCATTCCTTCATCATTAGAATAACTCTTGATTCAGAGGTAATAATCTCAAATTCAAAATACACACATTCTCTTTGTAGCTAGAATGTTAGTTACCCATCTCCAGCAAAGACAAATGATTTTATGATTTTAATAGCTATTTTAATGTAACTGTTTCCTCTGTTGATAATAGGCTGCTTATTTCAACTTGATATGAGTTGTAACCCACCTTAGGCTTGGAAGGTAGCAGTTAATTATAACCCTTCTTGTGTTGGTTTTTTCCTCATGGCAGTCCTAATTTCTTTTACTTTCTGGGTTACACTTGGTGATGCACAAGGATTACTCCTGGTTTGCACTCAGGAATTACTCCTGGCGGTGCTCAGGGGACCATATGGGATGCTGGGAATCAAACCTGGGTCGGCCATGTGCAAGGCAAACACCCTACCCACTGTGCTATCACTCCAGCCCTTTGGAGTCCTCATATTAAATTCTGAAAAAAAGAATAGAGTTCTCTTTCATTTCCAAATATTTTTCTCCATGCATAACTGATTTTCTGTTTTAACTAACATATAAATAAGGCACTTTAAAAGTTTGGGTTTCAGTTACCTTGCTTTTTAATTTGCTTCAGTATAATTCAATCATTATGAAAATACATATTAGAAAATAGTATAAAAATATAAGACCCGACACTGCCCAAGTGTCCCACTGTTTCAAGTTCAAAACACATTTTTTTTTCCCCACGCCACCAAGTTCATATCTGTTTAAAAGTTCCATAACATGGCGGGCGCCACACCGCTTCCTCTTGGAGGGAAGAAAAACCAAGGGCCGGGGCCAGTGCCAGCTCGCACTCTGCCGAGATTCCACCCGGTGGCCATGCCTTTACACAGCCACTTTGCTGCTGAATGACCAGGATCCAGAGCCAGCTATATTACTTGAGGTCCCAGAGAGTGCTTGCAGCCATGTCTCCAGACTGTGAACTAAGCTTTTGCTCCATGCTACTCCAGGTAGGGAAATGATGCAATTTCCAACTTAAATCTCCCTGGACTTAAATACTAAAATACAGAAATCCTAAACTGCATGGCCGCTACTGCAGCCGTGCAACTTTATATCTTCATTCTCATCAGTGGAAAACTAATTATCAAATGTTTCCTTGTCAATAGAGCTGTATTCTTGGGGGATAAACTCCAACAAGAATAGTGAGTTCTGTGTTGAAACTCCAATAACAATAGTGAGTTTTGCGTTGAAATATGGAATGTAATCAAGGTAAAGAGAAAAGGAAGTGAAATTTATCAGTTATGCAGGGGGGGCGGGGGGCGGGGAGTGGGGGGTGGGAGGTATACTGTTTTTTTTTTCTTTTCTTTCTTTGGTGGTGGAATATGGGCACTGGTGAAAAGGATGGGTGTTTGAGCATTGTACAACTGAGAACTTTGTAACTTTCCACATGGTGATTCAATAAAATAAAATTTAAAAAAAAGAAAAGAAAAGAAAAAAAAGAATAGTCCTAATCTCTAATTTCAACAAAGAAAAATACTATATGTCACACAACTATACACCCATATTAAATTAAATAAAAGTGTGGGAAGAAGACTGTAGATTTGATACTGAAGGTACGGTGCTTGCTTGTTTGTGGCCGACCAGGCTTATTTCTCAGCACTCCTTATGGCTCCACCATTCCCAACATGAATTATCCCTGAGCGCAGTGGAGACAGGAGTAAGCCTTGAGCCCCGCAGTGTATGGTCCCAAAACAAAACAAAAAAACAAAACAAAAAAACAAAACAAAACAAACAAAAAACATAAAGGAGGAAATGATAATAGAATATGTTTAAAGTAAATTATATGGAGTATCCACCAATGTATTGGATAATAGATCTTTTCTTCTGCTTTATTAGCTCATCAAATGTTCCTATTCAAATATTCTAATGGACTCCCATCACTTCTTTTCTTTTTTTTTTTTTTTTTGCTTTTTGGGTCACACCCAGCGATGCTCAGGGGTTACTCCTGGCTTTGCACTCAGGAATTACTCCTGGCGGTGCTTGGGGGACCATATGGGATGCCGGGGATCAAACCCGTGTCGGCCGCGTGCAAGGCAAACGCCCTACCCGCTGTGCTATCGCTCCGGCCCCCTCTCATCACTTCTTAAAGCCTAAACTTTAATGGATGACTTACACATTTCAAAACTAGGTGGCTGGAAACAGGGATGGGTTCTTAGAGTCATCAACCACTTAATCACAATTGCTGTGTACACATACACACACACAAAAACACACGCAAACTCTGGAATAATTTTATACTTATGACACTTAGATAATCTGAGGAGAAACAGAATGACATGATTAAGAATTCCCAAAAGTTTAAAACAGAGTGCTGAGATTATGTTTTTCAACTTTTGAGTTCAAAAGCAATTGGCAACTTTTGATGCTATCACAAGGGCCAGTTGTTCCCAAACCATGTGAAAATAGATCTCAGCAGAAATAATCTCCTCAAGATTTACTACCACTAATTCAATGGCACAGCATGTAGGGCATTTGCCTTGCACAAGGCCAACCTGGGTTCGATTCCTCCATCCCTCTCAGAGAGCCCGGCAAGCTACCGAGAGTATCCTGCCCGCACGGCGAAACCTGGCAAGCTATTGGTGGTGTATTTGATATGCCCAAAACAGTAACAACAAATCTCACAATGGATATGTTACTGGTAGCTGCTCAAGCAAATCGATGAGCAATGGAATGACAGTGCTAATTCAAGGTTTATCTGGCATCATATGATGGTTTGATTTAGCAGTAGAAAGAAAACAAGGATGCAAGGAGCAAATACTTACAGGGAAATTTGCTGAAATAATACTAATGAGCTTTTCTGTATATTAAAGACATGGAATGCATCAGGTTTTGGTCATAGGATTTAAATAGAGATATTGAGAACAGCAATAAGAAAATAAAGCTGGGACAAGGGAATCAAATACTAGCTCTTTGGAATTCTTTCTAACTCTTAGTAGAGAGGACAAGAAGGCATGAAGCTCAGTGTTGAAGTGCATGCTCCTCATATATGGATCCTGAATTCTATCCCTTGTACCCTCACAATAGAGTAGGGGTTCATGTAATTCAGAGCTACATAGTCTCAAGTTTGAACTATACAGTTTAAAAGGTGCAAGATGAGGAAGTTGATGATATTATCAATTATATTTTTTATTCTACTACTAAATTAACAGAGAGATAGTCTCTGTTGATAGTAAATTAAAATATCCTCTAGGAAATAAAAGTATGAGTTGGAAGCTCTTATATAAGAAAATACATTGAAGGGGCTGGAGCGATAGTACAGCAGGTAGGGCGCCTGTCTCGCACACGGCTGACCCAGGTAATATTCCCAGCATCCCATATGGTCCCCTGAGCGCCATCAGGAGTAATTCCTGAGTGCAGAGCCAGAAGTAACCCTGAGCATTGCTGGGTGTGACTCAAAAAAGCAAAAAAAAAAAAAAAGAAAAGAAAAGAAAAAGAAAATGAATTGAAGCTCTTTCTGATGAATTCATGGCAAATATAATTCCTTTTTCATGTAGCTGCAGAATGGCATATATACATATATAATGTGCATATTATATATTAATTATATATGCATATATACATATATAATATATTTAAATTAATGCAACTATTATATGTGTGTAGGGCTGGAGTGATAGTACAGTGGACAGGACATTTGCCTTGCACAGGGCTGACCCTCTTGGAGAGCCCGGCAAGCTACCAAGAGTATCCTGCCTGCATAGCAGAGCCTGGCAAGCTACTTCATGGCGTATTTGATATGCCAAAAACAGTAACAACAAGTCTCACAATGGAAACATTATTGATGCCTGCTGGATCAAACCGATGACCAATGGGATGACAGTGATACAGTGACAGTGATTTTGTGTTTATATACATATATAGATATGTATATAAATTGATACAAATTACCCAACTTATGGAAAATATTTTATACATGCAGAAATGGAGATAGACTAAACTACCTTAATTAGATCATCTATTAGAAGAATTATCAGTTTTCAGAGTCAAGTATCTTGAAGTATAGGTCAAAACAGAAGCAAATACATTCTCTTGTTCCATAAGGACATCCCTGATATTTTCTTTTTTTTAATTTTAATTTATTGAATTGCCATGTGGAAAGTTACAAAGTTCTCAGGCTTATGTCTCAGTTATACAATGCTTAAACACCTGTCCTTTTACCAGTGCCCATATTCCACCACCGAAAAAAAAAAAAACAGTACACCTCCCACTCCCCCATCCCCCACCCCCACCTGCATAACTGATAAAATTCACTTCATTTTCTCTTTACCTTGATTACATTCCATATTTCAACACAAAACTCACTATTGTTGTTGGGGTTTCAACACAGAACTCACTAATCTTCGTGGAGTTTATCCCCCCAAAATACGGCATTATTGACAAGGAAACATTTGATAATTAGTTCTCCACTAATGAGAATGAAGAGATATAAGGTCTGTGTTTTAGTAATTAAGTATATGGAGATTTAAGTGGGAAATGTCATCATTTCCCTTCCTGGGGCAGCATAAAGCAAAAGCTTAGTTCACAGTCTGGAGATATGGCTGGGAGCACTTGCTGGATTCAGAAGGAATATAGCTGGCTCTGGATCTTGGTCGTTCAGCAGCAAAGCAGCCGTGCAAATGCATGGCCACCCAGTTCGAATCTCCCTGATATTTTCTGAAGAAACAATTGTTAAAGAAGTAGCATACCCTACTAGTTTAATACTCTCCCTAAAGTCCTAGTAAATTAGAGTAGCATAAAGAAGGAAGAAACACAAACTCACCATAACTACAGCAGATGAACTTCACTGAAGTTTATAATGCTCAAATGAATTGGCTTTAGAAATGGCCTTACCAAATTTTTCAAAACATGTTTTCCAATAACTAAGAAATTCTTTCTTAGAAAATGTATATGTTCTTAGATTAATTATCACAATAAAATCTTAACACCTTCAGCATTTAGAGTAAATTTTTTTTTTTTTTTTTTGCTTTTTGGGTCACACCCAACGATGCTCAGGGGTTATTCCTGGCTTTGCACTCAGGAATTACTCCTGGCGGTGCTTGGGGGACCATATGGGATGCAAGGGATCGAACCCAGGTCGGCTGCGTGTAAGGCAAACGCCTACCCGCTGTTCTATCGCTCCGGCCCCATAGAGTAAAATTTTAATGATTCATTCACTCTCTTATTTAGAAGTTGATGTGCAGTAATAGTTGATTTTTTGTAGAATTATGAACTTGAGTAGAGACTTGCTCTCAAAAAATCATTTCATAATTAAGAAATATATCTCAAATAAAACTCTTGTGACCTAATTATGATTATTTTTCACTTGGCTTTGAGCATATTTATGTGGACAACATTTATAATAATTTTTTTAGTTTATACTTTCTTGAACTCCAGATTTACAAATTATATAAATTACCTGTCTAGCAAGTGATTTATCTATGATTTACTCATAGGATGACTTTGAACTTTAAGGGAACAATTTTTCTTATAGCCTATATTTTCTAAATCATTCTTTATTGACCACTAAATGTTCACATTAACATATTATTACTACTCATGTTAAAAATATCCATCACTTAACCCGTGTAATTATTTATATTATTTTGTTAATTAAGTGCAACTATAAAGGCTCATCTTAAAAATAGTGCAGGGATAATTTAAGATATAAATAATGTAACACCACAAATAACCATTTAGTGTATAAAATGAAGCACAGGACATTGTAATTTTAAATGACATTTTTAATCTCATAGAAATCAAAATATGGGGCTGGAGTGATAGCATAGCGGGTAGGGCATTCGCCTTGCACACGGCTGACCTGGGATTGATTCCCAGCATCCCGTATGGTCCCCCAGCACCACCAGGAGTAATTTTTGAGTGCATGAGCCAGGAGTAATCCCTATGTATCGCCAGGTATTACCCAAAAAGAAAAAAAAAGAAATCAAAATATTTATTTTTAAAATTGTGTATTTATTCTTAAGGAGTCATAATTTTAATACTATTGGAGTCATTATTTAGAATTGCAGATTATTTCACAAACTCTTCACCAGTGCTCCAAGATCCCTTCACCTTTATCCCCTGGTACCTCTCCCTTGCTTTCCCTCCATCCCATCTATTTCCTGTTCAATTTATCATATCTCAAGACTTGCTTCTGATGGTGACTATCTAAACAAAGAATCTAAACTATTCTTTGTTTCTTTATACTTTGCTTGAGTGAGGTCACGAGGTAGTCTTAATTTATGACTTACTTCACTTAGACAACATCTTCCAATTCATCTAAATGGTAGCAGACTACAAAATCATCTTTATCATAGCTGAGTAGCATTCTATTGTTTATATATACCCCATCATTTTGTCAACCACTTATGTATTGTTGAGCATTTGAAATATTTTCATATATTGGCTACTGTGATGTTGCCATGAAATAGTTATGCATATATACATATATATGAATTTAGTTTTGGATTTAAAAAGAATCATAGAAAATAAAAACATTCCATAAAGCAGCAGAGCTAAATAAATTTGTTTGAGTCACTCTTCCAAAATTGGGAAAAACAAGAATCTTCCCAAATAGTTTCTATGAGACTAATATCAACTTGATACCAAAAACTCACTAAGAAATTATGAGAAAAGAGTATTTCAGACCAATATCCCTCATGAACACTAATGCAAAGGTCCTGAAAAGAAATCTTATAATTAATGCCATAGTTTATTATCTCCAGAATAAAACAACTGTGGCTGTTCTATGGGATCTCTTATTTATATTAATTTTTAAATTCTAAATATAAATTTGCATTTTTTTTGGATTTTGGATGACAACTAACACTTCTCAGGGCTCACTCCTCGCTCATCTTTCAGAGATCATTCCTAGGTCGGCTCTGAGAACCACAGGGCCCAAAGGATCAAACGCAGGATTGTTGCATTCAAAGCAAACACCTTATCTGTTGTAGCTCTCTGCACCCAAATTTACGATTTTTCTAATATTATTAGTAAACCCTATTGCAATTTTTATATCACATTTAATCCTATACACTTTGTTCATAGCTTTGAATTTTTCATTATATACATATACCAAGATTTTAAAAAATCTTTCATTCTAATTTTATGTTTGTATGTGTTTTTATATCTTATTTCATGGACTAATGCCACCAGTATAATAGAGAATGTCTTTATATATTAAGGAAAGGTTGCATATAAATTTTTCTCAAGTTTGAGCTGATGCTGATCTGAATAAAAAGTGATTCAGAAAATGTTTACCTTTTTTATATTGCCTGACAATGTTAGCGTGGAAATAACATTTTTAAAATTTCTTAAATGTTCTCTAGAATTCCAAACTAAAAATTATATTTTTTATGTATGAGTTTCTGAGTTCAATCCCAGACATCAATATAATTATAACAATGATGCTCATGATTAAGTATAATAATTAATAGCATACTAGAAAATAAATGTTAATACAATCATGGTATACTAGACTGTGGGAAAATCACATATTGAGGATACAGGTGCTCCTGAGTTATATAAAACAAGTATATTGACTATTCAACTTTGACATGATCAGAAACAACTTATCCAAGCATCTGTGGAATTTAGAGCCAACACCATTTCCTCCTCTGAAGTTACTGTCAGGTAGATTAGGATCACAGATCAAGAGAACAGGTAGATTAGGATCACAGATCAAGAGATCAGAGAAGTCACAGGGAGAGAAGAGAAGAAGAGAAGAGAAGAGAAGAGAAGAGAAGAGAAGAGAAGAGAAGAGAAGAGAAGAGAAGAGAAGAGAAGAGAAGAGAAGAGAAGAGAAGAGAAGAGAAGAGAAGAGAAGAGAAGAGAAGAGAAGAGAAGAGAAGAGAAGAGAAGAGAAGAGAAGAGAAGAGAAGAGAAGAGAAGAGAAGAGAAGAGAAGAGAAGAGAAGAGAAGAGAAGAGAAGAGAAAGGGGGGAGAGAGAGAGAGAGAAGACAAAGGAGGAGGAGAAGGAGGGGAAACTAAGTAGGAAGAGAAATAGGAGGAAAATGAAAGACCATGTTATTAAAAGGCAAGTTAATTTTATAATTAATTGAACTGTGAAACACATGCTAAGAAAAATAAAAGTTTTTAAAAATTAGCTAATTTTATATGACATTTATTTGCAAGGACCCACTAAGTTCTAAATTAGCAGAAAGATGGACATAGTAAAGGTCAACAAGAAAATAAATGAACACTAAGAAGATTACGAATAAGATTATTGAATCTAAGAAATGATTTATGATAAATATAGAAAAATGAAAAGTCATTTTCTTAATAACAAAGAAAAATGAAGACTCAAATTAAATTATAAATGAATGAAGAGCTATCACAGTTGATACCACAGATTTACAAAAGGTCATAAAGACCATGATTAACAATTTTTGAACCAAAAATTGGAAAACCTATAATAAATGGATATAATGGTAGAATTTATAATGTACCAAGACCAATCATGGAGAAATAAACAATTTGAGAGAATCAATTACTAACCAGGAAATTAATCAGCGGTGAAAAACCTCTTCCAAAAGATAAATTCCAGACCAGATGGTTTCAATGTGTAATCCTATCAAGTATTTAATTAGAATTGATATCAGAAATTCAAGTACATTTAGCAAAAGTCAATTGATAGAAAACATTTATAATGACATGTGAATGACACCAAACTAAATCCCCAGCATCACAGGGCCCTTTGATATCAACTGGGTGTGGTCATGGCAGACCCTAGCTCCCTAATTTTTGTAACTGACATCATAGAAAGAGTACAGCAGGTAAGCTGCTTGCCTTGCATGTGGACAACCAAGGTCCAACCTCTGGTATCCCATATTGTCACCCCAAGCTCACCAGAAGTTATCTCTGAGGACAGACACAGAAATAATTCTTAAATATAGTTATATGTGGTTCAAAATTTAAAATAAACAAAATGATTGATGATAGACATGAGAATAAAAAAACAAAACAAATAAAAAAGATACACACACAAAACACCTAAAAAACCTACGGAATGTAAGAACGAAACTTCCAAATTGTATCTGGTCTGCATTAACCTTCTATCAAAGACAGTAACATAAGGGAAGAATATTGCTGGTCAAGATCATAATGAATATAGGAAAAATGTCAAGTAGCAAAATATTAATATATACATTTTAAATTGCATTAAAAATTCAAATAGTAAAACATTAAGAACCCAAAATTAAAAGCATATTAAAGGGATCCAGCGATATGGTTCTTCAAATTTGAAAATTAAAGGCATATTAAAGGAATCCAGAGATATGGGTCTTCAAATTTGAAGCCCTTGATTTAATCCTGGAACTACATGATCCCTTGATAACTATCAAGACTAGGTACCTGAAAATCACCATCTATAAGAGTGTACTCTCATTTTAATTTCATAGTGACATTATTCACTGTAGTCAATGTATGGACATAGTCTAAGTCTCTGAATTTATGAATGGACTATTAGCTAAGAATAGGTGATCTATCTTGTCTACATATTTCTTGTATACTCAATCTCTCCAAAGAGGTAAATTCTTTTATTTGTGACAATGTGGGTGAAACTTTTTATCCCTATGCTAAGTGAAATAGGCCAGACAGAGAAAAATAAATACTATATGGCCTTACTTAATTGTGCCATGAAAAACAAATGGTCTCATCAAACCTTTTAAAAAGCATTTCAACTGTGGAAGGGAATAGTAAGAAAAAGGGAAAAATTGATAATTGAACAAACATTTAGTTAGAAGATAAATATGGCTTAAGAATAGAATCTATACCATGATGACTATAATTGACAACACTGTATTAAAGTTTTCTAATAAAGCAAAATTAAAATGCTTCACAATAAAAAATATAGTATTTGAATGGATGTACTGTAGTTGGCATCACAGATTGAAATCTTCAAATAGAGTTAAAATCTAAATTTAGTAAAATTCAAAATTTAAGTAAGGTAAATAAGTGAGATATTAGTGTGTTAACTTGATGGAAGATTTCTTTCACAATGCATATTTATATCATCAACACACTGCATGCTTAATTTGAAAATTTACTTGACAATTCTATTTTTTGGTGGGAGGGTGCTTGGGCCACGCCCAATATTGTTCAGTGGTTACTCCTGGTTTGTACTAAGGAATTGTTCCTGGTGGTGTTCAGGGATGTCATAAATCAAACCCAGGTCATCCACATGCAAGGCAAACACCCTACCTGCTGTACTATCTCTCCATGCCCAAAGAACTTATACTTTATTAAATCTGAAGAAAATAAACAAATTGGTGACTATCACATGGGGGAAGTAGATGATAGTGACTACAAAGAGCACAGAATGACTGTGTCTATGTATAACTGGGTATTGGACTAGATAATTTTATGAGAGCCATTCACTCTAAACTACCTGCTTCTTAAATATGTAAGTACATTTGAGTGATATATGTTTATATATACATGTATAATTTATATATAATATACAAAAATTTTGTGACTGCAGAGATAGCAGAATTTACCAAAGAGGTAAAAACAGCGTGTAAGGCATTTGCCTTGCACGCAGCCAACCCAGTTCAATTCCTCCGTCCCTCTCGGAGAGCCCGGCAAGCTACCGAGAGTATCCCGCCCGCATAGCAGAGCCTGGCAAGCTATCCATGGCATATTCAATATGCCAAAAACAGTAACAACAAATCTCACAATGGAGACATTACTGGTGCCCGCTGGAGCAAATCGATGAACAAGGGGATGACAGTGCTACAATGCCACAGTGCTAACATTTATATTTATGTATAGTTATACACGTACATGTAAATATATTAGGAGTTGGATAATAAACTCGAATAAAAGAAGGTTAATCAACTTTTGAGAACTTTTTTATTAGGGATTTATAAATCTAAAAGCAAAAGGAGTTCTAAAATTGTATACTAATTAGTAAATTGGGGTAGGAATCACAAGTTAACAATATTGAAACTGACCTGTAAAATAACGAATAATATTAAATAATATATTATACATAGTTAGACACAGACTTTATAGTGTCAGATAAAGAGTTAAGATTAATGTGCCCAAAATTTCATTCCTCAAAAAACTAGAAATTGAGCTCCCATTAGACCTAGCAATACCACTTCTGGGAATGTACCCTGGGGGTCCAAAAACACACAGCAGAAACACCATCTGCACCTCTATATTCATTGCAACACTATTCACGATAGCCAGAATCTGGAAACTACAAGAGTGCCCAAGAACAGATGCATGAATCAAATAATATGGTACATCTACACAATGGAATACTACACAACTGTTAGAAAAACACGAGTCCATGAAATTTTCCTATATATGAATTGATTTGGATAGTAGTATCATGCTGAGTGAAATGAGTCAGAAGGAGAGGGACAGTTATAGAATGACTGAATTCATTTGCAGGATATATATAAAAACACAGTATGAAACTAATATCCAAGGCCAGGGAAAATGGGCCAGGAGGATAGTAATCAACAAAGGTTGGTCAGTGGTGTGCAAGATTGAGGGTAGTTAAGGGGACAATCTATTATGACAATACATAGCACTGTTCGTCCCATTGTTTGTTGATTTGCTTGTGCAGGCACCAGTAATGTCTCTGTTGTGAGACTTGTTGTTACTATTTTTGGCATATCAAATATGCCACAGGTAGCTTGCCAGGCTCTGCCATAAGGGCAGGATATTCCTGGTAGCTTGCTGGGCTCTCTGAGAGGGACGGAGGAATCAAACCTAGGTTGGCAAACGCCCTACCCCCTGTGCTATTGTTCCAGTTCATTATGACAATAGTAGTTGGAAATGATCACTTTAGACAAGAACTGAGTGTTGAAAGCAGGTAAAGGGATATTGATGATAACCTTTTAGCATCTGTGTTGTAAACTATACGCCTAAATGCAAGAGAGAGAGAGAGAGAGAGAGAGAGAGAGAGAGAGAGAGAGAGAGAGAGAGAGAGAGAGAGAGAGTGAAGAGTGAAAGAAAGGGAGAGAGGGAGGGAGAGAGGGAGGGAGGGAGGGAGGGAAGAAGGGAGAGAGAAGTGCCTGACATAGAGGCAGGCTGGGGTGGGGGGGGTGACTTGAAGAGGTGGGAGGGAAACTGGGGACACAGATCCTGGGAAATTACACTGATGGAGGGATGGGTGTTGGAACATTGTATGACTAAAACGTGATCCTGGACAATTTTGTAATGTTCTATCTCATGATGATTTAATAAAAAAATGTTTTTTAAAATGTGTCCAAAATTCACAGTCAAATTTAATTAGGAAAATATAGGTTAACAACTAAACAACTTTAGTATTTTAATTCATGACTTATTTGAAGATAGTTTCAGAAAATGACAAGAAAATACAGTTACTGTATGTAAGATAGAAGTATATTTTATATTTATACTTACAGATATGAAAAATATTTTTAAAGAGAGCTAATGTCTGGAAATGAAAATATTTTTAAATAGAAGCAAAAGGAAACAATTACATAAAACTATTACCAATATGATTTATTATATATTTATGTCTGTGTATGTATAATCTGTACATATACAGATATATGTATATACACAAACACATCTATATGTGCGTGTGTGTGTGTATATATATATATATATGTATATATAATAGGAATAACCCCATGCTTTTTTTTTCTTTTTGGGTCACACCTGGCAATGCACAGGGGTTACTACTGGCTCTGCACTCAGGAATTACTCCTGGCGGTGCTCAGGGGACCATATGGGATGCTGGGAATCGAACCTGGGTCGGCCGCATGCAAGGCAATGCCCTACCCGCTGTGCTATCGCTCCAGCCCAGAATAACTCCATGCTTATTCTGTGTTCAACAGTGACAACAATACATAGGGGCACAAAACTGTAGTGTGATAAATTTTTGGACTATTCCTATTGTTTAACATACTTTGTAGAGGTAGAAGAACTAGACAAAATTCTGCTGATTTACGCCCACTTGAGTGCTGCTCTCTTGCCTATCAAAGGTCATACTTCAGTGAATTGCAGTGCTTATCAAGTGGACACCTGCACTGATCAGTGAATCCTTACTGAGAATAGATTTGTTTGTGGATGGAAACATCTTAATTTTATAAGTACTCATTGAATTTCTAAGACATTTTCAGCCTCCTCTGAACTGGCACAGTTACTATAGAAACTGAAGAGCAAAGTATACCAGTAACTGAAAAGCAAAGAACACCTTAAAATAGTGCTCTACATTCAGAAAATTATATTTCTGTTCTTCTTTCAGCCTATTTCTCTTGGAATTATAGAGATTGTGTAAATATTAAAAGGGTCATTCATCTTCATTGAGGAGAATTGTACTACATTGTGGCATGACACTTAGCTACAAAATTCAAAATGGTCTTGTCTTCATCTTTCCTATCAAGAAAGCAGAAACAACTAGAGAATAGTTGTTTTCAGAGTTTTATTAATAAAGCACAAACTCCTTTGACCATTTTAGAGGAAACATGGATATAATTAAACAAACAGAAAAAGCACATATCCGTTACTTATATAACCCTTCCATAATATACATGGATTTATTCACCAAAAAGTTCTGGAGAAGTTATGTAGATGCTGCATAGAAGATAAAATGTGGCTTAGTGGAAGGAGTGTGTCCCTAGATATATGAAAGATAAAATTCAATTTTTATAATTACTGGAGAAATCAGGAAACAGAATTAATAGGTGCTAGTTTGATGAATTATTTTTTATTTGCATTTTAAGAGGACTGGAGCCATAGCACAGAGGGTAGGGCGTTTGTCTTGCATATGGCCAACCCGGGTTTAATTTTTTCATCCCTCTCAGAGAGCCTGGCAAGCTACTTAGAGTATCCAGCCTACACGGCAGAGCCTGGCAAGCTCCCCTTGGCGTATTCGATATGCCAAAAATGGTAACACAACAAGTCTCACAATAGAGACATTACTGGTGCCTGTTTCAGCAAGTTGACGAACAAAGGGATGACAGTGCAGTGCTACAGTATTTTAAGAATCCTGTTGGAACACAAAAAGTTCCCATCATTCACTGTTTGCAGGATACATACCCTGGTGAAGGGACGGGTATTGGAACATTGGATGACTAAAATTCAAATAAACAAATTTGTAACTGTGTGTTCCAGGGTGATTTAATTCATTTTTTTAACATGAAAAAAAATTTAAAAAAGGTCTCAAAAAAGTGTTTACACCATAGACATAGTTGTATTTGCCTGATATTCAGAATAAGATATGAAAGTTGCAGAAGGAAATTTCTTTAACTCACTGTTCCAGATGTGGACGCACGAGAAAGACAAGACTGCAGAGACATGGGATAAATTTAATAGTAAGTGCCACTGCTTTGTATTTCATGCCAAAATTTGGGATCAGTGTTGCCTTTACAAAGGGGAAAACAAATGGCAAAGCTTTATTTGGAAATAAAAACACCACTGGCCTCAGGGTAGGCTGTGGAATCACCATCATCTCTGTACAGGATTACACAAAGAGAGCATATTGAATGAGTCCACCTTTGTAATAGGAAGCAGAAGCCATGTGGGAAACAACTTTTGAACACTGGACTACAGCTATATTTGAAATCAAGAATTAAAGTGCAAAAACGGTTTCAAAGTGTGACAGAATGATGTTTATCTATTTAAGGGAAAGAGTTCCTGCTACAGATTCAGGAGTGGTGCTAAAATGTGCTACAGCAAGTCCCTTACCAGCAAAATAATTGGGATAAAGTAATGGAACAATATATTTTTAAGAGACTTACCTCTCAGAAATCTGATGCAAGCATGGAAAGAGTCCACTATTTATTACTGAAACCAGTCAGAAACTGCAGATCTAAGAGTTAGAAGCAAAATAGGATGAAATTCTATTAAATACATTCTCAAAAGTCTTTTATATTTCTACAATGTGATTGTGCTGTAAAGAAGCTTGCATCTATTTGGAGGCTATACCTGATTATATTAAAATTGTCAAATGGTGTCCTAGATAGAAGGAATTTGAAGGTTGTCAGTGAACAAACATAGAATCCAACAATGGCAGATCCATTTATATCAGGAAACTAAGTAAAATGCAGATCAAAATTTGGCGCATCTAGAACAGATTGAGTGGATATCATTTTTATTGATCTTTAATAGATCAAAGCCATATAAAATGGTGACTGCTTAATTTTATATTCATCATTTTTTTCCCTCACATCTGACTGTGCTTCTTATATCAAACCCAAATTTAACTGCTGCATTAGAAATACATTCTGTTGGGAACTATATAGATGAAGGAAACACACAGGAAGGGCAATTTGTGGTACCTTTCAATCCAGAATATGAGGTTCTGAGGTGGAATGGAGACGGATGCTGCCCCCTCAAGCATCCTGTATCTACTCTAGGTCTCCTTCCTTAGAACAACTTCCTGTTCTGAAAGCAAAGATGATGACTACCATGACTTAAGAAATGTCTGAGAGACATTTGACCAAACAACATTGTTCTCTTCTTTGTGATTGCTCCTATCCAGGGAAGACAGTGGGCTCTAAAGCTCAGTAGGCCAGGAGTCCCTAAGCCTGAGCATGCATTTTCTCTCTGTTTCAGTCTCGTAATCCTTGTGATGCCCCTATTCCAGGCTGCTTTCCAGGTACAGGCACCAGTAACATCCAACCACATGACACTGATGCAGGAACAGTGACTGCAGGTCTGTGTGTTGTCACAGGTTCTTCCATATTTTCATCCTGAAAATAATGGATAACAAAGATGCTCAGACTCAGAGAGCAGAAATATTTATTGGGAAGTTGGAGAGGCAAAGTATCTCCCCATGAGCAGAGGAACTTAGTATAGGACTATGCTAACTATGGCTCTTTTTGTGGGGATTTCAGATAACACTGGGTTTTTGGTCTTTGTGTTATAGAGAATGCAGAGAAGTTAAAGTTTGTTACATAGGCCTTTTAAATGAAAAGTGGGCTCTTAGAATTTCTTATCAATTGCCCAGACTGTTACAGAGAATTAAAGGCTCAAACAGCTCTTTGTCTAGCCTTTTGCCTTAGGCATTGCCCATTATTTCAGCCTCCATGTGAAGCTAAGCTCTCTGGAACAAAATTTTATGTTGGACATCTGACTTGACTTCTCACATCTGACTTTACTTCTTGGTAACTCTCTTTATCAGAAAGAGCCCAGGAATTCGCAGTATACCTCTTTTCTCTTTTCTTTTTTTGTCCTGTGCTTTTTGGGAAAACACATAATATGTGCCAGAACTGGTTAACATGTCTACCTTATTTGATGAAACGGAGACTACAAAATGGGCATGTCTTTGATGAATAAGAATATTTGAAGTAAGCAATGTATGTGTACTACCATGATTCTACAGAGTCAATTTTGTCTTCTGGCTTTTGCGTTGACTTTACTTGTTGCATTAGATTGCAATCTTTTTAGTTAAATGATTTATCATACAGTTCTCTAAAAAACTTGAGTCTAAAATAACAGATGCTAACTTCTTTTTCAGAGTAATTTTTCAAACTTTGTTTTGTATTGGCAATACTTAGAGGATTTCTTAAAACAAAATTCAACTCAAGAATTTCTAATCAAAGAGGTATAGGATAACCTGCAATAATTTGCATATCTAGCACTCAAGGACAATACTGATGCCACTTGGCCAAGTGCCACAATACAAAGGAAGCATTTTAAGAACAATGATGTGAAGTTTTCTTTCCAGTAGGGAGAGTGGGAAAACACACAGTGATATGGCTACAATAGAATGATTTGAAAACAGCCTCTAGACTGTCTGGAAGAATAAAACTCTTCAAAACCAGATATTGCAAGTCATTGATTATTAAAGTATATGGCACAATAATAAAGTAGAAATCATAAGGAATTATTAATATAGAATTTTTGGTATTAAACATTTTAACAAGTAAAAGAATGCTATATAAATCAGTAAAGAAAAATAATGGTGCAGAGATAGTACAAGATTTAAGGTGCTGAACTTGTATGTGGCAGACCCCATTTTAATCCACAGAACTGCATATGATCCCCCCAGCACTGTCAAGAGTGACCCCTGAATACAAAGTAAAAGTAAAAAGCATAAGTAAAACTTGAACACAGCCATCTGTAGCCTAATCCCAGAAATTAAATAATTAAAAATGTATTAATAGTTTTTGACAAAATAAAACTGGATTAATTGGCTAAAATTTTGGGGAGAAACCAAAGTGGACCCTAACATTATTCTTTTATCCTTAAAGACTAGTTATATGTATAAAGAAAAAGTAATTAAGCAAAACATACAAAATATCGGTTGTATAAAACTACGGCACACCAACAAGTGTGTGTCTTCACGGGATCTTTGGGTGCTCTGTCTCACCGCCCTCGTTTGGTGCTCTGGAACTGCTCCATATGGACTGTATCGGGACGGCCGTTGGCCAAGGACAGGTGAAGAAAGAACGAGGACCAAGCTGGTTGCTGATTAGTTACCATTTATTCAATCTCCCATCTTTCTCATCTCCCGCACTGCCAACTCAGTCCTCTCTCCGGATCTACCACAGCATCTCTGGATTCTCTTCTTGTCTCACCTCCTACTTGTCTCTCTTCACCTCGCCCTCTAGTCTACACACGGCCAGGTAGCAAAATCAACATAAGAAAGCCCTTCCTTAGGGCTGGGCATTCCAATGCCCTTCCTGATTGCCAGCAGGCAAAATACTTCTTAAGGTTTTTCTCCTTTCCTTAGTCCAAGAAATTATTCACATTTGAATACTAGTTATTTTTGTATGGACATAACAAGAGATACTTTGAGGCTTGCAAGACAGCTCTCCTGGCAACATCTTGCCACAGACTCAGACTACAGCACTCAGGCCAGATTAATCATTCCTAACCCTAGCAGGGTCCAAATCTAGTTATCACTATTTGGATCATGACAGCATTTGTCCATGACCAAGCTCTTAACTTATAGTTAAGCATTAGGCACTTTGACCAGGCCCATCTCGATGCCAGGGTAGCACACAACTCACCGCTTGCCCTGGGTCCGTCTCGTCCCTTGTTGGTACCCTGCTTTTGGGGGTGCTAGGAAGTAAGGGCAGCTGAGGCTTAGGTAGAGAGAACAAATGCCCAGGAGGAAAATATCATGTAGAGTCAAATGACTAACAGGTTACAAAAGCATAGCATTTGCTAAGTCTTCCTGTGTCCATACAAAAAGGACATTGCTCTGAATAAACTATGCAAAGGACTCGAGGAGAAGAGAAAAATAATATTTACAAGTCAACAGAACACTAAGAAAGAAGCTACAAATAAACACAGAGAATGGGAGCAGTGTGATGGGAGTAACCTAATAAACCTAAACTACCTGAGGCTATGTTATCCTACAATCGGTATTAAAAATATTTACAGATTGCACTGTCTTTCGTTGTACATCGATTTGCTCGAGCAGGCACCAGTAACGTCTCCATTGTAAGACTTGTTGTTACTGTTCTTGCCATATCAAATACGCCATGGGTAGCTTGCCAGGCTCTACCTTGCAGGCAGGATACTCTGAGTAGCTTGCCAGGCTCTCTGAGAGGGGCGGAGGGATCAAACCTGGATCAGCCGCATGCAAGGCTACCCGTTGTGCTATCACTCCAGCTCTCAATTACAGATTAAGCAGAAAAAACTAAAACAATAATAATTTTAAAGTTTTCTTATATGAATACATTTTTATTTCTTTTATTTCTCTAATGATTCTGGCTTGACTTCTAGTTCTATGTTGAAATAGACAACCAAATGTAACATTTATGGAATGGATTATTAACCACTTTAGGAATAGGTAAGTGAAAAATCATGGGAAGCAAATTCGTATAGCTGTCTATGAAAACAATTAATTTTCCATTTAATGATCAAATTTTTAAAATTATAAAGAGGAGGCTTCATGCTTTTGGAAAAAGAATTTAATTTCACTTAGTGAGAAGTTCAGTGAGTAATTATGAACTTAACAGAATGACAATTGTATAATAAAGTTCAGAGATAAAGAAATTATCTCCAAATCAATATTAGTGAGTTTTTCTGTTGAAATATTGAATGTAATCAAAGTAAAGTGAAAGTTAAGTGAAATTTACCAGTTGCACATGCGGGGTGGGAGGCTGGGGAGGAGGGGGGAGGTATACTGTGATTCTTGGTGGTGGAATATGTGCACTGATGAAGGGATGGGTGTTCAAACTGAGACTTAAACCTGAAAGCTTTATAACTTTCCACATGGTGATTCAATAAAGAATAAATTAAAAAAATAAATAAATAAAAATAAATAAAACAAAATAAATTTTTTAAAAAAGAGAAATTATTATTATTATTATTTTTCTTTTTGGGTCACACCCAATGATGCACAGGGGTCACTCCTGGCTCTGCACTCAGGAATTACCCCTGGTGGAACTCAGGGGACCATATGGGATGCAGGGAATCGAACTCAGGTCAGCCGTGTACAAGGCAACTGCCATACGCACTGTGCTAGAGAGATAAAGAAATTATTAATGAAATGTATAAACCACTGATTTACAGAATTGCGTATGGTAAACATGTCTGTATGCTTACTTAGCATTTGAAGATAAGCTATTTATATAGTTTGATTAGCATAAAAGATGGCAGAGTAATATTCACTAAAATCTAAAATATAGAAAGTATGTAATGTACCACTTTAGAATGTATACTTACTTTACAATTTATCTTCATAACTAGCTAACAAGAATATTCTGTTGCTATTTGTATATGATGCCCTTGCCACCAAAGTAATGGAACAAAAGATGCAAATGAGAAATTTCTATGGAGACAAAAATATAGAAGGAAAAAGATAAATTATAAATGCACAATTTATTATTTATGAATTTAGCTTGTCTATTACCAGTATGGACTGGAACAATAGCACAGCAGGTAGGGCATTTGCCTTGCATGTGGCCGACCTGGGTTTGATTCCTCTGCCCCTCTCAGAGAAAACGGCTAGCTACTAAGAGTATCCAGCCCACACAGCAGAGCCTGGCAAGCTACCTATGGCGTATTCGATTTGCCAAAAACAGTAACAACAAGTCTCACAATGGAGATGTTACTGGTGCCCGCTCAAGCAAATTGGTGGACAATGGGAGGATAGTACTACAGTGCTACAGTGCAGTTACCAGTATGCAGATCAAGAAATATTTTGTGCTACCCCAGAAGTAATTGTTAGCCTGGCTTATACAGCTATACACATTTTTAACATGACATAACTCAAATCAATGTGTTATTGTCTCGCATTCATTTATAGTACCATTGTTGTAAATGCTCCATTAATTCTTTTTGGGAGACCAGTCATAATTTGTCTATTTGATTGCTGAATATTTGGATATAGTCCAGTATTAAACAAAAATGAATTATATCACCATGAATATACTTTTATATATTTTCAAATGAATAAATGTATAGTATTTAGCAGACTGTATATTTTTTCAATTTTTTTTTTCTATGTTAGTTCAGACGAGTCTCACGCATGGGGGATCCGGCAGAGGAAACCAGGTGTGCTGGACCCAGGGCCGATATCACCAAGACTGCTTGGATCTGGACTTGGCCTCTTCCACTCAGATCCCCCATTTTCCAGTAGCCAGGCAGTCACACCCAGAGACTGACCTGGTCCCATGTAATCCCATCAACAGCTAACATCCTGAGACTATAAAACAAAGCTACTGGAAGAGAGCGATGCAGTCTCTTGCCCCCACGCCTGGCTGTCTTCACCAGGGCCTCTCAGAGGAGATGGATTACGCTTCCCTCCCCACCCCTGAGCAGCCTTGACAGTTGAGGACCTCCAGAACACAGCCATGGCTATGCTCAGGTCACTCTCCACACGTTTGGATGAGCCTCATGCATGGGGGATCTGGCAAAGGAACCCAGGTGTTCAGTACCCAGGGCTGAGATCTTCAAGGCTGCTTGGATTGGGACTGGACCTCTTCCACCCAGATCCCCCATTTTCCAGTAGATAGTCAGTCACACATAAGTCATATCTTATGATGTAAAACTATATAGAGAAACACAGTTTGATGTTGAATATTCTGAAGACAAAAAGAAGTTCTGCTTATGAAAATAGGTTCTATGATTTTGCTATTAATCATTAAAAATAATTATGTATGTGATAAGATTAAATGTGTCTAGGAACTGTTAGTATTTATAGTAATAAAAAGGAAAGAAAATATTGTCCTGGGTTAAAAATATTTTTTAAATTTATTCTTTTATTGAATCACCATGTGGAAAGTTACAAAGCTTTCAAGTTTAAATCTCAGTTATACAATCCTCAAACACCCATCCCTTCACCAGTGCACATATTCCACCACCAAGAATCACAGTATACCTCCCCTCCACCTCTCCAGCCCCCCAACCCGCATGTGTAACTGGTAAATTTCACTTTATTTTCACTTTACTTTGATTACATTCAATATTTCACTTGGCTAAAAATATTTATAGTGAAGAAATGTACTCCAGAAATTTTGAAAGTAAGTTTCCTCTGTCTTGGTATTTAACCTTATGGCAAATCCAGTTTCAGTTAAAATGTAATTATAAATTGCATTGTGGTGTGTATACATAGTAAATAATATATTTTCATATATGTGTTTCATACATGTTTGTGTTCATGAAAAACATGATATTCCACTTTGAGAGTAAAATTTGCATTTAGTGAATTATCTTTTTTTTATCAAAGGGTACACTTGATCAGTGACCATCAAATTTTACTCCTGTTTCCCTGCTCAGGAATCACTCCTGGTAGTTATCAGGGACCAATATGGTACAAAAGCTGGAACCCAGGTGAGGAACAACAAAACAAGTACATTAGGTCTTTATTTTTTCTGAATTATCTTACCTGCATTAACAGATTTTATGAGAAATAAGCTTTTTACAACAGGTTCTTCTAAGTTCAATTTTTAAATCATTACTACTAAGCATAACTGTAGAATTTAAAGTGATGTTGCAAGAAATATGTACTTTACATGAAAGAATTTTATATCTCCGGTTTTATTTACACAGTGCATATTACTGATGATAGGCCCATGTATCACCAAAATATAAACTATAGACTTCAACCATGGCAGCAGATAAGAATTATCTGTGCGACATAAGTGAAAAATGAAACTCACTACATCTTCCATGAGTACTAAATCAGAGTATTCATGTTAGAAGTGGATATTTAAAAAAAATTTTTTTGAGAACTTTGAAGACCAGGAAGTACTTAAATAGACCTTGATAAAATTTTTTATTTGCTTAATATTACCCAAAGATAGGTAAATAGTTTTGGGGCCACACAGAGCTTTGCTTAGGGTTTACCTCAGGCCCTATACCCAAGGATAACTTCTGGTAGTACTTTGGGGATCATGTGGGGTTCCAGGGATCAAACCTGGTTTTATTTCTGTTCAAGGCAAATGCATTATCCACTTTATTATCATTCCAGCCCCAGAAATTTAATTATTTAAATTGGAAAGACCTGGACTGGAGATATTATGGAGAGTAGAGTGTTTACTTTTTACTCAGCCGATCCAAGTTCAATACCCAGCACCCAATAAAGTCCTCTAAGCCCAGCCATGAATGTCCCCTAAACACAGATCCAGGACTAAATCCTGAACAGTGCTCAGCGTTGGCCCCAAACAACAGCACTTGTAACAGAGATATTCAAGTTTTCACTAAGTCAATGATGGTTTACCTCAGCACATCTCCCTGTATTTCTGGAAGACCTGGCAGTCATGCACACACATCAAAGCCCCATCCAGTTAAAAGTTGAACTCTAGTTGCGTCACCCTGTTAAAAATTTTAGGCATCCTGGAGCTCAACCACATTCCTGGCTGTGCAAATCTCTAACTCTATGACACTGATAAAGCTAGAGTAGCACACCAAATTGGATGGGATATAATGTAGAGAGCAACCACACACAATAGCAAAATAGAAACATAGAAGGCTCTAATTGTAAAAACTCCTTAGTAATCCCTTATACAAAGGCTTAGGACACTGTGAAATACGATGCTTTCTCACTTCGTTCTAAGAAAACAGTTGATCATTCTTTTAGCAAGCAATTTTACATTTATTTTACATTGCTTGTTATAAATTATTGAATTGTGTATATATATATTGAAAATATATATAATAAAATATATATTGAAAATATATATTTCAAACAATAAATTATTAAAGGCCTGCTGTGGGGGCGGATTTAAGGCAGGGCTGGGAAAATTAAAGATAATGGTGGTAGGAAGATACAATGATAGTGGGATTGGTATTGGTATATTGAATGTCTGACAAAAAAAGGCATTGAAAAAAGAAAAAAAGCCAGTAAAAGAAAATTTGTGAAACTTGTTATATCTCACAATGGTATTATTAAATTGAAGATTTACTGAAAAAAAGTCTTAAGGAACTTTTGTGTATATCAACTGTGATTAAAGGATTAACTGTTGAAGTAAGTTAACTATATTTGGTGAAAAACAAACAAACAAACATCATGGAGGGGCCACATTGATGATACAAGGGGTTTTGTACTTGTGTTTCACAGCAGATCAAAGTCCATTCCCCTGTACCACATATAGTCACCAGAACCCTCCTGGAGTGAACCCCAAGAGCAGAGCACTGAGCACCATCTAACCCCAAACAGGACAACAACCTCGAAATCAATATGGAGATGTAGAATGTGTTAAGCAGGTAGGTCTTGAAGAACAATTCATTGGAATAGAATATATTAAGGTTTCTTACTGGCGAGTACACTTATGTATTTCAGATGAGGATATGGCTTTGTCACATTCTTAAGACTAAAGAAATGCTATTGTAGGTGGAAAAGATGAAGAAGTAATTTGAATCAAGGAATAATAGTGATAAATAAATATTTTATATTTTCTGAAACATACTCATGTACAGTAATTTATGCAGAGATACTGAGAAGTAAAAAATTTAAAAGTTTTGCATCGTCTTTATAACTGAAGGATATGACAAAAATTGATAATATAGTTATTAGAATAAGATTTTTTATTTTTTGCAAAGAAAGAGAGAGAGGTTATGACATAGACGAGAAAGAGGTGGCAGAAGGTTAGAAGCTTTAAAATGAGAATGAATTTATTTCATATTAGGGAAATGTTTAATGTGATATAAGAATTTTCTACAGAAGAAGCAAGAGAAATTTTAGGGAGATACTTCAGGGCAGAGAACTTTTCTACAAAGTTTTTACAATAATTTATATGTCATTCCATAAGTGGCCTCTTTCTAATGCATTGTATCACTTGTATCACTTGTAGTTCCGTTGATCTTCGATTTGCTCGAGCGGGTGCCAGTAACATCTCCATTTGTCCCTGTCGCGAGCCAGTGTAGCCCAATGATACCTGCTCGCTCCAGGAACAAAAAGAGCCTCAAATCATTCACTGAGAGATTTGACGAAGAAATCTGACCATCTAGTTGGTGGGCGGCCATGAGGTCTTCTGACGTCCCGTGGAATCCAGTCTGTAACAGCTCTAGTCCAACAGTAGTCTCTGAATCACATTAAGTGACCGGCCCATCTGATCTTTGATGCCTTGGCAAACGAGTCAGCATCCCTGATTTTTGACCATTGACGGAGGTCAGAACTCCGGATTCCTTCTCTCACTTGAGTGAGACATGATATTCCCAGCATAGCTCTTTGGATTCCTCTTTGGGATACCCTAATAGCATTCTCATCCTGTTTTCATAGGGCCCAGGTCTCTGAGGCATATGTTAGTGCAGGAAGAACGACGGAATCGAAAAGATGTGCCCGGAGTCGGAGGTTCTTCGTTCTTTTAACCACCTCTTCGACACTCTTGAAGGCATTCCACACTGCTCTCTTCCTCCTGCGCAGTTCTGTCACCAAGCCATTCCTCATGTTGTTTTCTCGACCCAGGTACACATAGCTGCTGCATTCGGAGATGTTCATTCCATTGAGAGCAAATGGAGCTTCAGGGATCAGTTCGTTTTTCATGAACATTGTCTTCTTGAGATTCAGCTGCAATCCAACTTTTCCACACTCGAGGTTGAAGTCGGCCAGCATTTGTGCCGCTTGGCTAATGTTTGATGTTATGAGAATGATGTCATCAGCGAAGCAGAGGTGGTGTAATTGCCGACTGTCTATCTTCACTCCCATTCCTTCCCATTCCAGTTGTTGCATGATGTTCTGAAGGGTGGCACTGAAGAGTTTCGTTGAAATGGTGTCACCTTGCCACACCCCTCTCTTTACATCAATGATCACTTCCTTGTAGAATGGTGAGATCCTGGTGGTGAATCCACAATACAGCTCTCGGAGGATTTTGATATATTGAGTTTGAACACCCTGTTTGACCAAGGCATTTCCAATGCATTGAGACATAAAATTAAGATGGAAGAACATGGATAAATTTTTCACACCAAGTATAACACATGATATTCTCCTTCTGTGTCCAAACAGGATTCTTATTTCTATTTTCAGCTTCATTGGATTGTAATTACTTCAAAATTTCTTAATACAATACATAGTAACAAGTAGATATCTTGTATCATATAAAATAGAAAATTTATCAAGCAGCAAGAATATGCCTGCTTTATTTATTATTAGGCAATTGTACAACCAAATATTAGTACACCTGATATTTTTAAATATCATTGCATTAAAATGTCATCTATTTCTCATAGTTTTATGTACTAAATCATTGACTAATTTTATATTAACTGTAAGATTCAAGCAACAAATTTGAATTGCTTTGTGAATAGTTTTAAGGAGAGATAAGGTTTCTTTTCAAAGATAATTTTGTCTTATTAGATTCTGTTGGCTTCATCAGCATTTGATTTAGAGCTGATATATAATCTCAACTCCAGTGTATTATTGAGCAGCATGGATGGTTTGCATTAATTTCCTTTTGTTACATTTTATTGTTTCATTTAAATTAAACTTGGGGATCATGGTTGAAACAAACAAAACAAGCAAAAATGTTTTGTCTATATAACAAGCAAGCATATGATATTAAATCCTTGACTGATGTTGGATTACTAATATACATAATGGATCTCAGAACCTACCTTTATATAAATCCATAGTTTCATGAGAACTTACGGGCCTTTAATTACTTTTATTTTTTAGCTATTAAAATCTTTGTTCATGTATATTTTGTCTAAATCTTTCTTTTCTTCCACTTAGAGTGTAAGATATGACTTAAATCTTAGGCAATACAAAAGTCCTCTGATAATATTCATTTTCTGAAATTTTATATCTATTAACTCTTATAGTACTTAATCTCCACAATAAAAAATTACATGCTATATTTTACTTAATCTGTCTTCACCATTGCTGCTACCCTTGCTTTACTCATGAAAATTTGTATTTACTCACATTATTCCTAATATTACACAATATTCCCATTGCTCATCAATTTATTCGAGTGGGTACCAGTAACGTCTCTCATTGAGAGACTTATTGTTACTATTTTTGGCATATCCAATACACACTGGTACCTTGCCAGGCTCTGCCCGGAGGGCTTGATACTCTCTGTAGCTTGCTGGGCTCTTAGAGAGGGGTGGAGGAATAGAACTCGGGTCGGTCGCGTTTAATCTGAATGCCCAACCTCTGTGCTATCGATCCAGCCCTACACAGTATTATTCTAATGAAAGTTAAGTAACATGTAATTGGATGGTTTGCATTTTAAACTAAGTGAAATTGATCTGTTTCTAACTTCAGTATTAAAAGTGACAAATATTTCCATAGTTTTATGCTTGAAGACCTTTCTGAAAATTCTAAATGTGAGGCAACTCTTTTTCAAATCCTTATTTTTGTCAAAACTCTGAGTGGCTCATTGCCTACAAGCTCTAGCATAATGAAGGCATATTCTATATAAAAAGTAGATTTCCTTTGTGGAAAACAACACATTTGTAAAATAATCATGGTTTTGTAAATATGCGTGTTAATATAAAACACATATGTTTAAATAATTACAGAGTTGAAGATTGATAATTAGGTAAGCTAAATCTATATTTCCATATCAAAAATACCCTATATGGTACACATTTTAGATGATATAATATAAAATACTGCCTTTTGTTGTACTGGAGTGATAGCACAGCAGGTAGGGCTTGCACATTGTCGATCTGGGTTCGATTCCTCCATCCCTCTTGGAGAGACCGGCAAGCTACCGAGAGTATCCTGCCCACACAACAGAGCCTGGCAAGCTACCTGTGGCATATTCGATATGCCAAAAACAGTAATGACAAGTCTCATAATGGAGATGTTACTGATGCCCACTAGAGCAAATCGATGAACAACGGGATAACAGTGACAGTGATACTGTGATAAAAATATCCTAACATCACCCTTCAGATTATATTATTTGACTTTGAACATGTTTCATTTTCAGTGGGGTTAACAATATTAAACTGAAGCAAATTGTAACAATAATAATTTCAAAATGGACAAATATTTATTAATTATAGAATAATTATCTTTATATGTGTTTAGTCTTGTAATCTACAGTCCTCAGTTCTACCAGCTGAGCTATAGGGAGAACTATATGTTTTTAGTCTTTTGCTAAAAGTATAAATATTTTGAATAGGAAGCATAGCCTCAATGAATTCATCTACAAGAGTGACCTCTTATGTATTTCCTGGCAGAATTCTCTTAAAGAATTTTAAAACTAAGCACTATGGCAGTAGAAAACCTTTTGAGATTAAAATATACACATGGAATGTCTAAGACTGAAGTATTAATAAAATTTATCTAATCAAATTATCAGACAGGGAAACTAAATTTAAGATCTAAAGTAAAAAAAGATTGGATCAATGTTTGTAAAACTGTAATCATTTATAAAAATTAAAGTCTGATCAAAATATTAGAAAGGTCACACTTTATAGGTTTTATACATAGTTTTCATGTTTACAAAGTACGTATAAAAAGTAGTTTTGTGATGGCTTAAAAAGTAGTTGATTTAAGAATAGGTTTCCACATAGTTATGTGGAACTTTGTGACTCAGGACTCTGGGTTCAACAGGACCAGGAGCGAAGATTCTCTGCATGTTCAACTCTGTCTCTGGTGACCCAACAGTCATGCCCATAAGCCACTCCAGCCAGCACCAAAAAATCTCATCATCAGCCACTGTCTAGCTCACATGGCTTTTTCTCCTGGAAGGGAACAACATGCGCCCACCATAACTGTGCCACCAGGACCTGGGCCAGGCTGTTTCACTTGGGACACCCAAGAGTGGGGCAGGTGAGAGCCCTCCCCACCCCAAGAGATCCAATACAAAATACATTCTTTCGGTGGTGCTTTGGGACAGGGCTTGGGGCTTGGGAAGGAAATATCCCAAATATGGTTGTGGGAAGGTGTAATGGTGGTGGCGTTAGTGTTTGAATGCCAAATGTAATCAAATATTGTGAACTACCTTATAAATTTTTTTAAAAAAATTAAAAAGAATGGGTTTTCAGCATTCACTGCATTTTAAGGTGAACTGTTCATGTTTTCATGATCAACTGGATTAATTTATTAAAATATATGTCACTGTCACTGTCACTGTCATCCCGTTGCTCATCGATTTTTTCGAGCGTGCACCAGTAATATCTCTCATTGAGAGACTTATTGTTACTGTTTTTAGCATATCCAATATGCACGGGTAGCTTGCCAGACTCTGCTGTGCGGGCTCGATACTCTCAGTAGCTTGCTGGGCTCTCTGAGAGGGGCGGAGGAATCAGAATTCAGGTCGGCCACGTGAAAGGCGAATGTCCAACCACTGTGCTATTGCTCCAGACCACAATTAAAATATATATAACAAAATTAATTATTTTAATTGTATCACTGTATCACTGTCATCTCATTTTTCATTGATTTGCTCGAGCGAATCAATGAAAAATGATTCATTCCATTCATCCCAGTCTTGAGATTTTAGCAGCCTCTCCTTACTCATATTTCCCAACGATTGGAGGTTCTTTTCAGGGTCAGAGGAATGAGACCTGTTATTGTTACTGGGTTTGGCATATCGAATATGCTACAAGGAGCTTGCCAAACTGTTCCGTGTCCTAATTAAAAAAATTAAAAATTAAAAAAAATACACTGTCCTGAAATTGGGCCATGCCAGCCAAGCCAGGCTCTGTTATAGGAAAGTGTTTCCCAAAGTGAGGGGACGCTGAGATGGGTCGACAGGACAGTAGAGCCTATGTTATTTTAATGGTAGAAATGACAAATATTTCAAATATTTGTCAAATATTTGTAATAAATAGCAATATTAAATGTTAGAATAATGTCACTTTAGCTGCAGTGACTTTTTCTATAATATGCAGTGTGTTGTTCTCTTACCTTTGCTCTATTTTGGTGGCTATTCAAAATCTAACTGCTTTGATCTATGATTCACAAAATACTCATTGTGATGTTTATAGGTGTCTGTTGACACCTCTGCATCTTTCTGGGGAGGGGTTATTTTTATAGAAGTAAACTGTTGTTAAATTCAAACTTTTCTGTAGAGGAGGCGTGTATGTCCATGAACATGTTTATTTGTCCCGACAAGCATAAATCGAATGGTCATAGACTCTTCAATCTTTTCCATTTAAAATGTATTCATTAGTCACTCAGAAGGCTGCTACACTTATATAAACTGGCATATATTTCGCAACTGGGAAAGTAGTAGACTGTAACAGAATAAAAATACCAGTTTTAATGCAGGAGGTCATCAGTGAAGTATGTACTGAAAATGCAGTATTATTCCACAGCTAGAAAATAGAGAAATAATGTAATTTGGGTCAAGTTAGCCTTTAAAAGAATCTGGTTTCACATCCGATAGATAGATAGATAGATAGATAGATAGATAGATAGATAGATACATACATACATACATACATACATACATACATACATACATAAAACTATATACATATATATGACAGTGATACAGTGATATATATACATTTTTAGACATGTAAGCTTAATATAACATTTTAGTTTTTTAAGTTCTGCTATTCAAAAGAGATAGAGCATAATGGGAAGAAGAGGTAAGTGTTTGCAGTGAAACAGACTTCACTTTGATTCATTGTGGTGAGCTATATAATCCGAGTGAATTTGGGGAAGTGATTTAAACCTAGTAATATTCACTTTCTCACTGAAAGATTTAGAAATAATATATGAATATAACAGAAGTTATTTTAGGTTTAAAAATAAAAGACAAAAAACATTGAACATAATCCCTTGAAAATAGTGTTTAGTAAATGTAAAATATTGTTAACTCATTTATGAACTACTTTATAACTGTACAATGATAGTACTGACACATGTACAATAAAGTAATTTTTTAAAAGTTCAGTAATATATTTGTGGACCTGTTATAATATAATATGTAGTAAAAATATAGGTCTGTAGTACAGTCCTTAAAGTTTGGCAATTGAAGCACAAATGTTTCTAAGAAAACTATTAATTTCTTTGTTCTGACAATACACAAATATACCACTTAGGACATTTTATTTAATAGTTTATTTAATTGTTACGTGTAAAACATGTTGTAAGATCTAAAATTTATTAAAGTGCTTTTTGGACAATTTATATTTATTTCATATCTTGACTTATTTTGACTAAAAATAGACAATATTTGACTTAATATTATCAAATGTATTTATTAAATTTCTATGGAACTTAACATGTAGACATCTAAAGAGAACCATTCATCATAACTAATTCTGAGTAAAATCTCAGAAATGCAAGACTCATTCAACATACACAAATCAGGGAGTATCTATAACAAACTGAAAGGTAAAAATCACTTGATCATTGGAGTAAGAAAGATAATCCAAGGACTAAGTTACATTTCTTGCATATAGCTGACCTCAGTTTCGTCCCTGCAACACAGAGCACACTGGGCATCGTTGAATGAAGTCCTTGGATGCTCTTACCTCTGCTGAGAGATGCTTGTAATTCTTAGCACCACAGCATCCACTCAATGCCTCATCATCAATCCCTTATATTATATAGTTGGTTTAATGAACTGAGAAATGCTGAAATTTTTGGACACTCCAAAAAGTAAAACTTTTAATTATGTGATTAATAGAAGTTGAAAAAGCACTAAACAAGATTTAACATCTATTGATGACAAAAACATTGAATGAATTGAGAGTAGAGGGACCGTATCTTATAACAAAGACAAACCTACAGTTTCTTCTTGGCAAGGATATCTACAATATCCTTTTCTTAGCACATTCTTCTTGTGGTCTATTCCAACTTTGTTTTCAGTTTCTATTACTATTTATGTTAAGTGTACTTCTAAACGTACTCACCTGATAATGCCAAATATTCTCCTTCTCTGTTGTGTATAGTTTTCTAACACTTGTTCCATTTAATCTCATCTATTTCTCGATCGTATATTTTAAGTTTTACTATGTGAAAAAACTGAAGGAAAAGTAATGAGCGAAGGAGACAAAGACTAACAGAGCTAACAACATGTTGGATCAAAAACGAGTAAAGAAAGACAGAGTGACAACATAGAGGGCACGGGGTTTGTTTGGCATGCAGTCAACCCAGGTTCACTCCCTGGTACCCTGTATAGTCCTTTGTGCATCTCCTGAAGTGAGTCCTGAGAACCACTGTGTGTGGCCCCCAAACCAAAACCAGAGAACAAAGAAACTAATAAAATAGCAAGCAGGAGAAAAATAAACAAACAAAAATTGGTCAGTGGAACACACCGAGCCACACACATTAGACGTATCTTCTCCATGTGGGTACCAACTGAGTGCCCTCCTCACACAGCTGAGTGTGACAACACTTGGGATTTCTTCAACAAATTTTAGTTTAGTTGAATGCAATAAAATATTCATTTACAAGAATCCATTGGTCACTTTGTATTAATATATACATGATGATTTATTTATTCATTTGTTTGCTATTATGGTGTTTTGATATGATGATTTCTGTAAGTTCTTACATGAACACAGAGTGTGTATACTTTCTAAAGTTAATGCTTTTGTGTTTGAGGCAGACACCAAGGGTCAGTTGGGAACTCTATTCTTACTTTTGGAAGAATATTCATTTTCCATAGAGATAATTCTCATCACTGACATTGAAGGGTTGTCATTTTCATCATATTTATGGTAACACTGGGTGACTATAGACTTTTGGATTATTGCAATACTCACTTGTGTAACATACTTTATTGCTATTATTAAATTTGCATTTCCCTAATAATAAATAATGAGCAGTTTGTCTATGCCAATGGGCTATCTGTATATCTTCTTCCCATCCCTCTAGTACTCTGAACCCGCCCTCCATACACAGTCTCAAAAGGGCACATTTTCTACAAGGCATATGCACCTATTGAAATGGGTTAGAGTATATTCCTTCCACATGAGATGTCAGTACAATCCCCTTTTCCCAAACGTAGACAAGAGTTTTCCCTAAGAAAAGTTTAAGGAGTAAGGTTTGATTACGCTCCAAAAAAGTGGACTTAAAATGTAATATCTATCTAAACCCCAATGATTATTTAACCCCAAATTTGTTTATTCAAAACACAAATAACCACCAATAAATAACCATAAATAAATAAATAGATAAAAAGAACCAAAATTGATAAAGCATAATTAACTGTGAAAAGCAAGAATGAGGCACTGGAGAGATAGCACAGGGGGTAGGGTGTTTTCCTTGTATGAGGCTGACCTGGTTTGATTCCCAGCATCACATATGGTCCACCGGTGAACCGCCAGGAGTAAACCATATACATCACTGGGTGTGACCCAAAAAGAAAAAAAAAAAGATTTAAACAACATGAGATCCATTAAAATATTATACAGGGTCGAAATAAAACAGACAGAAAGATAAATGAAACAGAATTAAAGGACCAGAAATAAATGGATTCAAATAAGAACAGGTAAATTATGATAAAGAAACAAATAACATATAATAAAATAATGAAAGTCTCAGTATCTGAGTTGGAGAATCCCAAATCTACCTTATTTTCTTCCCCATCTTGTTGTTTCTGCATGTGAATTAGAATTTGAATTTTAAAAAAATCAGTTATCCAGGATATATAAAACTTAGAAAATCTCAAGAAATAGTGTAATCATTAGCTTCATCAAAAAATGGGAAATCAAGATTAACAGACATTCATGAAGAAGACATACTGATGGCAAACGAGTTCATTTAAAAAAAAGAGTTATCATCACTGCAGTGAAATTCTAATAAAAATGACAATAGAGCATCATTTCACACTTTATCCTGGGCCCTAACATTGAGTTCTCAGTTATGGTTGGTCAAATATTGCCAAGAAAACCCCTCCCCCCAATTATATTTTGCTCTGTCTAAATTAGCATTAATTTTTCTATTAACAAGATGATATTAAAATATATTTAATTTTGACTTGAAATATTAATATTTTGATTTCTTTAATTCCACACTTTCTCAAATAAATATGAGCAGAGTAATACTTAGCCCTAAATATTGTTCTAAAATTTAAGTTATAAGAAGGTTCAAAGCACTTATTATAGTTCCTGAAATTTTGATGTAAACTTTGTATCACCTTCTCAAATGCAATGAATTAATTTCTTATAATGTAGCCCTTATTGCCTGGCAAGCTTCCGTGGCGTATTCATATCCCAAATACACTAACAGATATCTACATATCTCTTGGAGAGTCCGGCAAGCTACCGAGAGTATCCCGCCCGCGGGGGAGAGCCTGGCAAGCTACCCATGGCGTTTTCGATATGCCAAAAACAGTAACAATAGATCCCATTGCCAAGACCCTGAAAGACCCTCCAATCATTGGGAAAGACAAGTAAGGAGAGGCTGCTAAAATCTCAGGGCTGAGTATTACTGGTGCCCGCTCGAATAAATCGACGAACAACGGGATGACAGTGATACAGTGATATAGTGAATGTAGCCCTTTAATATATATGGAATTATAATAATTCCATTGAATACGTAAATAGACAAGACTCACATAGTAAACTCTGAGAAGAAAAACGTAATTAGGTGCACATCATAAACAGTTACTATAAGTGAATTTTAATTGAGTTTTTGTGTAAACATTTGTTACTGTGAATGCAAACACAGTGAATAAATGAAATAATGAGGGGATCACAACTTTAACTTTCATATTAAACTATTTAAAATATATAAAAGTTAAGATATGCTAAAGTTTTAAATAATCCATATGAAGAAAACTTTTTCATCTATTAATCAGGTACCATAAAAAATTTAAAAATCCGATTCCTTTGTCATAGCAGTGTTACTGAAATTGATAATGAGTATTTAAGAAAAAAATATATAATTGAGTTAAACTTACAAGAAACTTTGAAAATTTTCTTCTATTAGTCCTTCTTATATAATAACATGAATGCTATCTATTAAAGAGATTTAGAAATACTAATTGATTAGATAGAAAAATGACTGAGTTTTTTTTAAATTTGTTTTGTTTTGTTCTGTTCTTTGGGCCACACTCAGCAGTGCTCAGGGGCTCCTCCTGGCTCTGCACTCAGCTCAAGGATTGCTTCTGGCAGGACTTTGGGAACCATAGTGGATGCCTGCGTAAACCGGGATCTGCTGCTTGCAAGGCAAATGTCCTCTCCTCCTGTGCTATCACTCCAGCCCCAAAAGTTTAGAAGTTTTTCTTTCTTTCTTACTCATTTTCTTTTTGCTGAACCATTCTGAGATGCGTAGTTATAAATTGTTCATGATCAGGTTTCAGTCACGCAATGTTCCAACACCTATCCCTTCACAAGTGTACATTTCCTACTGCCAATGTTCCCAGTTTCCCTCCTGCTATACCTCCCTGCACCAAGTCTGTCTCCATGGCAGATACTTTTCTTTTCTCTCACTCTCTTTGTCTCCCCTCACTCTCTGTTTCTTGCTTTTTGGTTCACACCCAGCTATGCTCAGGGGTTACTACTGGCTTTGCACTCAGGAATTACTCCTGGTGGTGCTAGGGGAACCGTATGGGATGCCGGAGATTGAACCCTGGTCTGCCACGTGCAAGGCAAACGCCTCACGGACTGTACTATTGGTCCGGCCACTCACTCTCTTTTTCTTCCTAGGCATTATGGCTCATAATGTAAGTACTGAAAGTTTATCACGTATATCACATTATTTCCCAAAGTTCTATATTCTTAAAAATGAAAACAAGGAGGGATTGGAGCGATAGCACAGCGGGTAGGGCATTTGCCTTGCACGTGGCAGACCCGGGTTCGATTCACAGCATCCCATACGGTCCCCTGAGCACTGCCAGGAGTAATTCCTGAGTGTAAACCCAGGAGTAACCCTGCATTGCCAGGTGTGACCCCCAACCCCCCCAAAAAAGGAACAAAGAAAACAAGGAGGTTCAGAAATAACCTGATTATAAAAGACTAGAGAGATTAAATATGACTGACAATTTTTCTTTGTTGAGAAGCAACAAATCATTTGATATTTTTGCACAATTAAGGCTCATGAAATAAAAGTTTCTGGCAATGAATTTAATGGGCATTTGGTTAGCAAGTATACCTAATCATTTGATTCTCCAGATAATTTTTTAATCTTTCTCCTGGGGACCATTTCTTTATTCCAAAGAGTTGACAACAGAGAGACATGCCCCGCTCTTCTTCACCAGAGGATTGTTAGGTTGTAAATATATTTTTTCTCTCTGGAGGGGAAGAGGATCTGCTCTTCAGCTGTTTCTGTATAAGCTGAAAATTCAATAATTCTGCAATTGTCTCCTCCCACTCAGGTTTCACATTCCCTTTAAAAGGAATAGAAGGAGGATTGAAGAATTTGTGCAGCTATTGTTATAAATAATAATGATCTTATTCAAAAACCTTTCATTTAATCATCATCTATGCCTTTTACAAATATAAGTGTCACAGCTCTAAAGTGCAGAGTTTGATGCTCTCTTATTGTTAATTTTTTAACTTATTGGTGTACTGTTACAGTCACAATAAGTGCAAATAGTATTATCTATTTGTATTGTTCTATGGGTACACTGGAAATTGTATGTCTTTAGGGACTCCCAGATTTTCTAAAGGGAATTGCTAGCAAATTGGAGGCACCGGAGACTAAATAAGAAAATAAAAGCAATAGAAATATGTCTGGGATTTAAAGCAATAGTACTTACCAACATTTTGTAGGCTGAATTTGCAAGGTCCACAGAGAAATAATTTCTAAATAGATTTTAAAAACCATTCATGGATGAGGAGAGAAATTTCAGGGCAATGTTATTGTACTGAGTTTATAATAACGAGAAATTCACTCAGTCTAAAGAAACAGACTTTATTCCAAGATTTACTTTTCACTTTTTGAGTTAAAACATTCTTTGGGGTAGGAGAAATAGCATAGGAGGGAAGACATTTGCTTTGTATTTATTCAGCTGTGGCTGTGTCTGTCCTTGGATGAGCCCCTTCAGGGGTCATTCATGAGCACAGAGCCAGGAGTAGTGCTTGGAGCACCAATAGATGTGGCCTCCACAAGGAAAAAGGAAGGAAGAAAGGAAGGAAGGAAGGAAGGAAGGGAGGGAGGAAGGAAGGAAGGAAGGAAGGAAGGAAGGAAGGAAGGAAGGAAGGAAGGAAGGAAGGAAGGAAGGAAGGAAGGAAGGAAGGAAGGAAGAAGGAAAAGAAAACTCAAGCAACCAAGCATTTGTTTGGAGTCCAGAGAGACAGCAGAGCAGACAGGGCACTTGCATTGCATGTGGCCAGTCACGGTTCAATCCCAGGCACCCCATATAGTCTTCTGAACATAGTAATCCACAGGAATGATCCCTGAGCACAAAAGCTGGGACTAAGTCCTGGCTTCTCTGGAAAAGCTGGGTGTGGTCGAGAAACAAACAAAAAATCTTTTGACAAAAATTATAATGGAAACATAGTTTGATTTATTGCCTAATGGCAAAATATCACTATTCTATTTTGACATTGTGTTTCCTGTGAAAACCTTTCTTGGAAACACTAATTTAAATTATTTGCATTTTTTATGTGGTTTGGTATCTCTAGTTTGTTTAGCAGGCTTGAGTAAAACCAAATACTTTGAGCTGGGATACAGTGGAAGGAAGCTCAGGTTTGGATAAGTAAGAGGAATGTGATAACATAATTAAATCGGTCAGAGAAGTAGTCAAAGGAGGCCATCCCTGGTTTGATCCCTGACACCACATATGTCACTTGAATACTGCCAGTAGTGATCTCTGAGCACAACTATGAATGATTATATAACCACTTTCCCAAAATACATAAAAAACACAATAAAACAAGTATGTCATCCTTCAAATTTAAAATAAATATGCATTGGGGCTGGAGCAATAGCACAGCGGGTAGGGCGTTTGTCTTGCATGCGGCCGACCCGGGTTCAATTCCCAGCATCCCATATGGTCCCCGGAGCACTGCCAGGAGTAATTCCTGAGTGCATGAGCCAGGAGTAACCCTTGTGCATTGCCGAGTGTGACCCCCAGAAAAAGCAAAACAAAAAATAAAATAAATAAATATGCATTCATTAATTAATATAGGTTAAACTACTAAAATGAGTAACTGATTCCATATTATTATTACATGAACATATAAAATACTATTAAATAGAATTATACTACTATGTCAACAATGATAGTAACATGTTGTATGTGTCCTTTTAAAAATAACTTTTTATTCATTTTTTGATAGTTGGTAATATCAGAAAGAAAGTACTTGGGGAAAATATCCAAGAGCCTCATTAGTCTCCATGTATCTTTAAATGTCTTCCTGTTTTCTCCCCATTACAAATAATTTGAAACCAATTAAAAAATAATATTTTACATTTATGTTACAAACTATGATTTGAAAAATTCTTAATATTTAGGGGAAAGAAATATTGAATTTGTGGGAAAATACAATGCATTAGAAACTGTCTCTTCCTTTTGCAGTACTTCTACTTTTATTTCTTGTTCTGACTCCAGTGATCTGATGCTAGGTATTGCATTTATAGCATTCTCGGGGGAAATTTTTTACAGCTATGTCTGAAGCAGGCAGTACATCAAGAAAATAGTTGCTCAGATATGTGTGAAAGAAATAGCAGGTGTGCTAAGATATTTGGGGGAAATGTGTGAATGCTGTATTTCTTTAGATGGAATGTGAGTTAGGTCAACTATATTTAGGATTTCAACTAATTGTGCCCTTTTAATTCAATTAAAATGCCAATTAAAATTTTATTGATCCAAAAGCAGCTTGGGCAAATTAGATTAACTATTTACAGCCAATAAGGATAATATTCACTCCACACAGGTAAAGTCTACGAAGTTAAGATATGTAAAGAATTTTGGCAGGGAATTTTTTCTCACAAGTTTAACCAAATGAAAACTACATAATAATTCTTAGTAATTATATATCATTCATTCAAACACATTAAAACCCTACCACATAATAGGAATAAAAAGTATAAAAAGAGAACTAAAATGAGAAATAAACCAGCCAGGATTTCAATCACTGATTAGTCAGGTAATGGAGTAGCCAACTGAACTCTTGTTTATAACAATTAGGAGTCTTTTGTTTGAAAATGGTTACAAGCTACAAAGAAAAGCATCATAGACAATTAGTATAATGTATTAGCTGATATAATGAAATGGAGCGAAGGACAAGAATAAAGATAAGGCACGTCTACACAGTCTAATATCACTGTTCTCTCTTCATTTCCCCTTCATCTCTTTCTCTTAAACCAGCCCTATTTCCATGAACTTTGCACTATAAATCACATACCTACATATCTTCAATCTCATCAGAAATATACCAAGGAAAATATTTGATTAAACTGGTCTACATCAATTACGTGAATATAAATTGAGGAAGATAGAATAGCACAATCGTGTCACTGGAGTGTAATGGGAGAAGTGAAATGCAGGTCAGATAGAATAGCTATAGTTTTCTGAACTCCTTATGTCTAATGAATTTCCTCTACCTACAGGTAAACTGGAATTACAATAGATCTTCAAAAGTCTTGGAAATTTGTTTGTTCAGTAAAAGGAATTGGTCTCCAAGGTACACTTACAGGCGAGTTCTAATCTAATTTCTGCTAGTTGCTAGCTCTGTGCTCTGGATTAGTTATTAATTTTTCTATAAACCCATCTTTATTAGATAGATATATAGTAATTTTAAAATAAAAGAATAAATAATATTGTTTTATTATGTACTGGATTAAAAATAAATGGTAGCTATTGTTATGAGAGTTCTGGCTCTCCATTCCCAAGGATCCTTACCCGCGTGTTTAGAAATTGATGCCTGAGATATTATGAGCAAATATTCACAAAGAACCCAAACCCCATACCACATACGCTTCAATCACCACCACCACCACCACATATAGTTCCCAAGTACTGTCAGGAATGATCCAAGTACAGACCCAGGAGTAAGCTCTGAGTATTATTAGTTGCGGTTTCAAGCACTGATCCCTAATAATAAAATAAAAAGATTTTTTAAAAAAGCAAATTACTTTCATAGTGGAAGAAATATTGCTTTGCCAAGTTATCTATTAAATTATAAACTTTTAAAATGTACATAAACTCTTTTTTTTTTAATTTATTTATTTTTAATTAGAGAATCACCGTGAGGGTACAGTTACAGATTTATACACTTTTGTGCTTATACTTCCCTCATACAAAGTTTGGGAACCCATCCCTTCACCAGTGCCCATTCTCCACCACCCGTAAACCCAGTGTCCCTCCCACCCTCCCCAATCCCATCTCCCCCCCACCCCACCCTGCCACTGTGGCAAGGCATTCCCTTCTGTTTTCTCTCTCTAATTAGCTGTTGTGGTTTGCAATAAAGGTGTTGAGTGGCCGCTGTGCTCAGTCTCTAGCCCTCATTCAGCCCGCAACTCCCTTCCCCCACATGGCCTTCGACTACAATGTAGTTGGTGATCGCTTCTCTGAGTTGACCTTTCCCTGGAACGTGAGGCCAGCCTCGAAGCCATGGAGTCAACCTCCTGGTACTTATTTCTACAGTTCTTGGGTGTTAGTCTCCCACTCTGTTATTCTATATACCATAGATGAGTGCAATCTTTCTATGTCTGTCTTTCTCTTTCTGACTCATTTCACTCAGCATGAAACTTTTCATGCCCATCCACTTAACTACAAAATTAATGTACATAAACTCTTAACAACTGGTACCTTCATTGGGTTAGCCACACACATCCTGCAGCCTTTCCACTATTATCAAACTAATACAAACAAATTTTTTCACTATATTATTTGGTTCTTTGTCCAATACATCTCTTTCATAATTAGTCTTGTTTTTGTGTCCACTTATTATAAGAAATGCATTAATATAGTATTCAGATGCCTATTTGAATCACAGTCTCTAGTGGTCACATAGGTAGTATAGTAGATAGGATGCTTGCTTTGCATGTGGCCAACCTGAGCTCCATCTTGGAATTCCATATAACCCCCCAACACCAACCAGGAGTGGTCCCTGAGTGCAGAGAAAGGAGTATCACAGAGTACAGTGGATGTGGCCCACAAAAAATAAAGAACTAAATAACTAAATAAATAAATAAATTTAAAAATAGTGTCTCAAGGACTGGAGTGCTAGTTACTATTTATATAGGGATACCAGTATGTGAAAATCATAATTGGATCATTTAGATATTTTCAAAAGGCCTGATAAAAATGACATGCTCATTCTGTCTAGTTCTGTATAAATTATTTACTAATTATAGTTGAGACAGCATCTTGTGCTGCCTCCTGGTTTGGGACTACTTCTGGGATTTTGTTGCTATATCTGCCCATTTACTGGTCACAGAAATACCAAGCTATTTTTCAGTGAATTTCCTATATTCCAGACATTGTCCTCCAGATTGCACTGCCTACAAATGACCCTAGATATTGTTGATGACTAGATGTAACTTCTTCTCCTCCTGCTCCTGACAGTACAGATTGTTTCAGTTGTATGAAGAAATCATAGAAATCAAAAGGTAATTGCAGCTTGAAGTTCAGTGCTGCCCTTGTCCTGGATTCTAGCTGAATATCTCCAGCTGAAAACTAGCACTTATAACTACCTAGATTCTAAGGCCAAAGAAATGAAAACAAAAAATCTATAATTGGTTCAGTAGAAATAAAATCAAAAGAGCCAATACTTCTTCCATCTCTTAACAGCCAGATCCATGTGCTCAATTATGCAGGACAAAATGCCACATACCAGTTATTAGTCTAATGGCTACTCAGTTTCC
Organism: Sorex araneus; assembly: GCF_027595985.1. Taxonomy (NCBI): domain Eukaryota; kingdom Metazoa; phylum Chordata; class Mammalia; order Eulipotyphla; family Soricidae; genus Sorex; species Sorex araneus. Next base: position 149,884,528 of record NC_073303.1, on the reverse strand, counting down.
TGGAATGCAGTGCTCTGATCTAGAAGATATTGTCTCTAATATGTGCATTACCTGAGATTGTGCAATTTAAACAATTGTTTTTGAGCAATGGGCTATATACAAACAATATATCTCATTTGCCCATTTCACTTGTCCATTATTCTTTTATATACTTTAGAATGAGTGTTGGACTTTGTAGCAACAATGAAATATCTTGACAATGATCATCTATTCTCTAAATAATTTAGTTGTACCATTTGTGGCATTGTGAGTTGAAAAGACAGACCAATATTTGTTGTAGGATTCAACTCAAATTTAACCAAATCACTATCTCACCTAAGTCATCAAATATAATTTAACAAATGCACACACACACACACACATACACACATACAATGGCCATCTTTGGGGATGGAGTAATGGGTAGTACAGCAGGTTGGGCACTAGCATTGCATGCAGCTGACTAGGATTCAATCCCTATCACCACATATGGTCCCCTCAGCCCAACTGGGAATGATCCTTAAGCACAGAGCTAGGAGTAAACTCTTAGTATAGCCAGTTGTGGCCCAAAAACCAAAGGAAAAAAAATTCAGTATCAGTGACTAAATAAACATCTTCAGTGGCAAGTCAGGCATTCTGCACTGTCTTGGATTGAAAGAGGGAGATATTGATGTTGGGCTCAAACATGTTCTATAACTCTATGTGTATGGTGATTTGCACAGTATCTTTGCAATAGCAGTATCTGAATAAAGAGAATTTGGTTAGACATCTCTCAAAAGACTCATCCTACCCATTGATACATATCATTTTAAAAAATTCTTCAGTGGTTCATACCCACACAAGTCATAAATTCTATAGCTTTTTAAGAATAGCTTTATCTACATTTTTTTTTTCTTTTAGTCTTTTAGGTCACAGGCGGTGGTGCTAAGGGCTTGCTTTTGACTTTGCACTCAGAAATCACTTTGATGATGCTCTGAAACCAAATGTTGTGTATAGATCGAAGAAAGAACTTGGCCAGTCACATGCAAGGCATACACCCTACCTTCCACAGTATTTCTCTGGCCTTACAACCTTGATTTGCAAGAGATTCTTGTCTCTAATCTTCAAATATTTTAGCCCTGTTTCTTCAAGTGTCTTTATCATCACCAAAAACTATCCCTTCACTAAAAGAAATCCTAATTTTCAGGTGAACTTTTTGATATTATGATCATCTTCCCCACTGACAATTATCTCATAATTATCTTAAGGCAATAATTCTATAGCTTTGCAATATAAGCTAAAGAATTTTTAATTCAAGCTAATGTAATGTGAGAAAAACTAGAACGCATATTGATAAGATAGACTTTGACACTATTGCACCAACCTAAATTAAAATAAATACAAGAGTTCAATAGGTATGTATTTCTAAGGAAAAGAAAAACCTACTTTATCTATATATTAGTCATAGTTATATTTTTCCATGAGGGAAGATGCATAGATAGAAAATAGGTAATATGCAAATTTAAATCACTTATATAAATAATATATTTTGGCTTCCTGTTTTAGAACAATCCAAAATATATAATTTGCATTATATGATGATTCATATGCCTATTGACTTCAAAGTTCAGTGAATCCAATAAAATGACAAACTTCTGTTGTATAACTTTAATTGTTATTTTACTTCATTGCTAACGTATTGGCAACATTAAGAACTTCAGAGTCCTTGCTTTAAGAAATCAGGAAAAGTTAAGGAATTAGAGAAGGGGCCACTGTGACAATGAAAGTTGGAAATGATCACTGTAGTCAAGAACTGAATTCTGAAAGTAGGTAAAGGGTTATACAGGATAACTTTCAGTACCTGTAATGCAAACCATAACACTCAAAAGGAGAAAGAAAGAGAGAGAGAGAGAGAGAGAGAGAGAGAGAGAGAGAGAGAGAGAGAGAGAGAGAGAGAGAGCCTACCATGGCACCATGGAGGCTTGGAGGCTGACTGAGGGTGGGGATTGGATGCTGGAAACTGGCCACATTGGTGGTGGGAAATGTACACTGAAGAAGGGACAGATGGTGGACATTGTATGATTGAAACTCTGATGAACAATTTTGCAACTGTGTATCTCATGGTGGCTTAATAAAAAATTAAAAATAAATAAAATCAGTTTTTAATTCATGTATACCTCAAAGTGCAATGTAATTGTGTTCCTCATCAGATAATCACAAAACTTAATAAAAACATTTATTTCTAATGACAAAAAATACAAATTTATTGAGATCGTCTAATCATTCATGATATGAGTAGAATCATCCAGGACTTGTCTTTTTTTCTGAAAACTCACTGAGAATGACACCCTCCATTTATAAGTGGCAGAACACTGTAAGACTTTCTCTTTCTTCATAGTTGAGTAGTATTCTAATTGTGTATTTATGCCGCTATTTCTTTATCAACTCAGCTGTTTTTAAACACTAGGGTTGTTTCTATATTATGGCTACTCTGCAATGGACTTAAATGTGCATGCAACCCTTCAGATTGATATTTTTGTGCTCTTGTTGAAGTCTCCCAGTTGAGGAATTACTGGGTCATATGGAAGTACAATTCCAAAGTTTTTGAGAAATTTCTAGTCTTTGAGCCTAAAGCTGAAAACAGACCCACAAATAATTATGAGAAATATTATTTTGCCAAGTCCAGACTAGCACTTATTGTTTAAACTTTTTTTAATATGGATTGTTCCTAAAGGTATAGGAGTAGAGTGTTATCTCATTGCCGTTTTGATTTCTCTGATAATTTAATGATGATAAGTATGTCTGATTGGCCATCTTTATGCTGTCTTTGAGGAATTGTTTGTTCATCTTTCCTCACCATTTTTTTCATTCACACTGAGCAGTGCTCAAGGTTTACTCTAGGCTGTGCTCATGGATCACTACTGGAGTTGTTTGGGATGCCAGAAATCAAACTCTTGTCAGTCACACACCAGGCAAGTACCCTACCCATTGTACTATCACTGGTACTTCCCCTTTTTGGATGGGGTTGGTGATTGGTCTGTTTTTGTTGAGATTTCTGAAGGGAGTTAGGCTACACTCAGCCATTCTTGGGGACTGATCATGACTCTGTGCTCAAAGGTTCGTCCTATTAGTATTTAAGGACCATATGTAGTTCCAGGGATCAACTGTGTTTGGGCAAACTCAAAGAAAGAACATTAAACTCTGAACTACCTCTTTGACCCTATCGAACCTTTTTGAATACTTTCTGGGTCTTAAATTGCAGTCCTTTTTCTGATGCATTATGTGAGACTATTTTCTCCCATTCTGTAGTGTGTATTTTTTATTTTAGGCCTCATTGCATTGGTAGTGCAGAGGTTTTTATGTTTTATGCTGTAAAATTTATTTCCTCTTTTCTTTCCACTAGAATCGTATTATTGAAACACTTCTGAGTTCATGATCTTGGAGAGGCCTATATTTTCTCAATGTGTTTATAAATATAGGTTTGATAGTGAGATATTTAATTCATTTTGAATAAATTTTATGTATTGTGTGAGACAGCAGCCTAATAATATAATCAACAGAACTGTGAATTGAGGAAACCAGGTGTAGTGAGACGGGATCTTGAGCTCAAGGTGTAGGGATTTTGACAGTTGGTGTTGGGTAGGATGTAACAGAAATACAATAAAAAGTAGTATCAATATTATTGTAAATTATTACACTTCAATTCAGATTTATAAAATCTGAATAAATAGCTGAAAAAATTTGCTTAATACTTTGCACAATTTTTATGTAAGAAGCTTTAAAATAAAATATCTTATTTTTTTATGTTTTTCTTACTCTTGCCAAAATTCTGTTTCCTGGCTTTTTATTTTTCCCTTTATTGAGAGAGAAAGGATATTACCATGTTTACTCCAAAATGATCAACAACAGAACTTCCATTCAACAGAAATTAGTAAGGCTTTCTGTTTTATAGAATTCTATTCTTTGGCCATGTATATTTTTCAAAAACTGGATGATGATGATATAATCTCATTGGGTCAATATCAAAGTACTTTCATATGTTTATACTTTTGTTGACATTCAAGTAACACAGATATGCTGTCTCATTCTGAAATTATATTGCTACAAAACATTATCTATCTCACTGTCTCTATAATATATCTTTGGTGATTTTTTCCTTTCTTTTCCAATTATCTACATACTTCTAACATTTTTGTAAGATGTTGCAAAGATGAAGTTAATAAAATTATAATGAATATAATAAATGATGGGGCTGGAGCGATAGCACAGTGGGTAAGGCGTTTGTCTTGCACACAGTCGACCCAGGTTCGATTCCTCGACCCCTCTCGGAGAGCCAGGCAAGCTGCTGAGAGTATCTTGCCTGCACAGGAGAGCCTGGCAAGCTACCCGTGGCGTATTTGTTATGCCAAAAACAGTAACAACAAGTCTCACAATGGAGACGTTACTGGTGCCTGCTTGAGCAAATCTATGAGCAATGGGATGACAGATATTTCTTATTAAATTATTTGCATTTTACCTATCCTAGACTTTTGTCCTGATTCAAATGTTAATACCCCTTTTTACGTTGCCACTGAACACTGTCAAATTTTCTTTGTCTCTATTTTATTTTTTAAATTCACTTTTCAGAATATCAAGCTCCCAAATGTTCTATAATCACTGCTTGATGGATGTTCCATTTTCTTATTCATCAATTTCATTTAATAATAATTTTAGATAAGGTTGATACTTTCACACTTTCAAAGTAGAATATCTCTGGGTATTAGATTAATGAATCAATTAACAACTAAATGATCTTTCTGTAAATAATCTCAAAGGCACTATCAAACATGAACTGCTTAAAATAGTTTAAACTAATGTTCACAATAATGCTTTGAAGTAATTAGGTAAAAATAATTGATATACAAGTAGGAAGGGCAATCTTCCTTAAATTTATATTAATAAATATTTCATTTATTAGTATAATAAATGTCCGCTTCATGAGTGTGTATATGAAATTTGTAAGTGAGAATTAACTGTTTTTCAAAACTAGTATAGTATAAAATGAGAAAACATATTTTAAGGTCCTTTGTGGGGCTATGCATGCCCTTCTAGACACAACAAAATTGCTTTGTCCTTTTCTTAGTAGATAAGATTGTCATGGGTCCTTTGAAGAAAATCCAATTTAAAGGGTGGAAACTCCACAGTAGGCAGTGTCTAGGGGTTCTTGTGCAGAAGTTGTTCCTTTAATATTTTAAATGTTCCCTATGTAGCAGATAAATATTTTTCAATTTTGGGCTGGAGCGATAGCATAGTAGGTAGGGCGTTTACCTTGTACACGGCCAACCTGGATTCAATTCCTCTGCCCCTCTCAGAGAGCCCGGCAAGCTACCGAGAATATCCCACCCACATGGCAGTGCCTGGCAAGCTACCTGTTGTGTATTTGATATGCCAAAAACAGTAACAAGAAGTCTCACAATGGAAATGTTACTGGTGCCCACTCGAGGAAATTGATGAAGGAGACTACATTGTGTGACAGTGTGACAGGAGTCTTTTAAAAAGAATTGAAGATGAATGTCATAATTTGCATAATTTTGGATCTTGAAGTACCTAGATTTGTGTATAAATTAGAAAATATATAAGCAGGTACAAAATTTCTATGTTTGGCACAGTAAAAGATTTATAAAGAATTAGGTTAAAATAGCATCATAATTGCTTCTGTTTTATTTTTAACTGGACCCATCAAACTTCCTCTCACAAAGAAGAAAGCTATTTACATTAAAACAAGTTGAAGGACATAAGAGACTCTACTGTGGATAGGATGTTTGCCTCATTTGAGGCCAACTGGGGTTAGATCCGTGGCATTTCTATAGTCCCCCAAGCAGCTCCAGGACTAATTTCTGAGAGCAGAACCAGGAATAAACCCTGCACATCAATTCCCCCAAACAAAACAAAAATAAAATAAATTGAATTTGACTATTTCACTTTCTCTTCATATGTTACAAGACTAGAAAGTTTCCTGCAAATATAATCTATTGATAAACATGACAATGATACCAGATGCATTAGCCAATTACACTAAAGCAAGACAATTTTGAGTAAGAGTAATTAATAGTTGCAGATGTGTTGGTTATTTTTTGTTAGCTACATTATTAAAAGCAAGTCAAGATTAATAAAAAGTGACAATCCAGTACTACCGTTACTTTTATATCTTTAAAATAATATTATAATTTACATAAAACTCTATAAAGCACTTCCCCAATGGTAAATAGTATTTAACACACATTAACCTAATCCAAATATCATTGTAAAATTTAATTTATTTAAAATAGACTTGTTTCCTTTCCTTCCTTGGACATTGCAGTAAATTTATTTGAAAATTTGTTAAGAAAGTAAAAACTACTGTTTTGGAGCCCAGATTATAGATCTGATTAGTATTTATAAATTTGGTTAAAAAAACCATAAAAACTAAAGCTAAAACTAATTTTTTTAGGATTCTGATTTTATCAAGTGAGATATTTGCTCTAAATTAATTTCTTGCTTTTTTTTTTTTAACAATGCTTGTGTGTTTCATGTCTCCCTTGTTTTGAGGATTGAAAAAAGACTGAAAACTGTAATAAACTATTTTGGACACAATTCAAAATTTTTGGCAGGCTCCCTAGAAACAGAAACCAGTACTTAATCAAATAGTTTCTTTTAGCCTCTGTTTTTCTCCCCTCCAAGCTTTAAACCAACTCTATTTAACTTAACTGCCTATGACTCTTACAAAAAATATTATGGCTTTTAAAATGATGTTACGAAGAAAATAATTTATCAATAATCTAAATGATTCTTCTTTAGGTTATTTATATGCATGTCAATATTTTCTTTTGTGTCATAAAACCAAGCAGTAAAATAGATTTACATCCCCCCTTTTTATCCACACTATTGAATTGTTTTCATTTTTGAGATGATTATTCCCTTAACATCTTGTGCATATAAACATGCCTTGCATGATTAAGTGAAAATGAGGTATAAAAGAACCTGGTATATGTAAGTGAGAAGATAGATTTTTAGATTGAAATATATCATCATTTCTATTCTCCATATATTTGAGCTTGAATTTTTAAAGGCTATATTTTTTTTAGTCTAGATATCATTTTTTTTTAGTCTAGATAGAGCAATAGTATGGATTTTAGAAGGAATGAGATGAAGCAGAAAAAGCTCACAGATGCTTGTCAGAACTGAAACCCTTTGGTATAAAAAATGTCAATTTTGCATTGTAACTCCAAGGACATGAAGTCCACTGTGATTGTCCACATGATTCCTATTAGACCCAGCTGGGATACTGTTGCCATAGCATTGAGAGGCAAAATAATCCAGCAACTGTCTTTAAATACCATTTGCACAATGTCCGCCAGTTATGTACCTTTTAAAAAAATCTAAATATGTCCCTCAAATTCTGTATTCATTTCATATTGATTACCAAGTATCAATAATTATTTAAAATTATTTAGAATAGTATTTTGACACGGACATTTATTTCTGTTTGTTGCATTTATGTTGTTTACTATAAAAAAACAGTTTGCTTAAGTTTAGAGTAGACTTGTTTAGTGAGAAAAATTAAAAGTCGTGTCTAAGACCATTTATAAGATAACTTATTAAATTCTTGCTCTTATGCCCAAGTTTAAAAGTTTTTAATGTTATTCAGATAATAATGAGCATCAAATAATCATCTTACCAAGTTAGTGCATAAATTTGTACTTTTTTCTGAAATATCAAGAATTGATAATGTTGTTTTTGGTATTTAATGCCTAGTAGCATATGTAATAAATATTACAATTACATACAATTAATTATCTAAAATTAAATTCCTAACATTTTTTACATTATATATACAAAGTCTAACTATATATTAGGTTCTTAAGAAGATAGCTTCTGAAGATATGAAACTATTTTATTTATTTATTTATTTATTTATTTATTTATTTGCTTCTTGGGTCACAACCGGTGATGCACAGAGGGGGTTACTCCTGGCTCTGCACTCAGGAACCACTCCTGGCGGTGCTCAGGGGGACCACATGGGATTCTGGGAATCGAACCCGGGTCAGCCATGCGCAAGGCAAACGCCCAACCCGCTGTGTTATTGCTCCAGCCCCAGATATGAAACTATTTTCCATACTGTGAATGAGAAAAAAAATGAGCAACTCATATATCCATAGATATTAAATACTATATTACAAATCTAATCATGAACAGCATTGTAAGGGTCTGTATCACAGTGATTCAATAAAAACGTAAAAAAGAATAAAAAGGAAATTTTAAAACTCTTCCTCTGTCTCCTCAATTACTTGTGCCTATGCTGATTTATGCTAATTGCTCCTAAGTAATTTCAAGTAAGAAATAAATAAGCCCTCCTCTGGATTTTTAAAAAATTAAAGTTAAATTTCAATCTTTGTTTCATAAAATAGCAACTTTATATCCTGAATATACTTCATTATTTTAGGTATAGTCACAATACTTAATTGTGACAAATCACAAACTTTGCACTTAAAATAGAAAAAGTTAAAAAATATCTATCATCCAGAACATATAATTCAATATGCTTTTAAAAAAAAGTCGAAAAACTCTCTAGATCAAATGAAGATCACAGCAAATTTTAGTTTTACTATTAAACTAGGCAAAAATGGTATATTCTCTGATATTTGAGGGTTACAACATTACTTACTTTTTATCACATGTTTATACATTGATAGATATTTCCTCTCTTCATTTTTTATGAGGTTGTCATTTTCTGTTCACTTTGAAAAATTCTGTGTTATTGTAACTTGATTATTAATCCTATACCAGATGAGTAGTAGACAAATACATTCTACTATCCTGTGGGCTCTACTTTTATTCTGGTCATTGTTTCCTCGCAGTGTAGACACTTATTATTTAGATATAGTCCATTCATTTATGTTTGCTTCCATTTTCTTGGCCAATGGCATTGAGTAACTGAAGGTACTACTAACTTCAATGTGATAGTGCGTTAAATATGTTTTCCTCTATATAATCTATGGATTCAGTTTGATATTAAGGTCCTAAATCAATTTTTGCTTGCCTTTTGTGCATGGTGTTAAAAAGTGGTCTGAGTTAATTTTTCTGCTTGTGACTAGATTTCCCCATACCAATTGTTGAAGATATTTCATTTGCTCAGCTTCATACTTTTGTCTCCTTTATTTAAGACTGTCCATATACACAAGGATATGTCTTGAATCTCAATTCTCTTCTAGTAGTCTGAGAGTCTATTCATATTCTCATACAGTATCATAAAGTTTTGATTATTATAGCTTTATAACATAGCTTGAATTTCAGGAAAGAGAAACTCCCATCTTTTCTCAAAGTATCACTTTAACTATTTGAGTAATAGTTGTTGTTGGTGGTTTTATTATCCACATAAATTTCAACAGCATTGATCTATATTTTTAAAAATGATATTATGGGTATTTTATAGGGACTGCATTGCATCTTCATAATGATTTGAGCAGTATTATATTTTTCACAATATTATTCCTCCCGATCTATAAATAGGGGGTTTATTCCTATTTCTGCATGTCCTCTTTTATTTCTTTTAGTACTGTTTTAAACTTTTTTTGCCTTTAAATTATTTTGTTAAGCTGATTCCTAGAAAGCACCTATATTTAAACAAGCTATTCGCCTATATACATACATTCATTTCCATATACCTAACTATCCATCTAGATAGCTAAATAATAGAAGGCCACTTTCTAAATCATTATTACAACACATTCTACTTCAGCAACTACCATTTCTCTATTCCACATTTAAGAAACCAATGTTGTGAAAACACTTTTGCATAAAGATTTATTTTAAATTCACTTTTTAAAAATGTTTTCTCATATTATTTTTCAGATAGCAAATATAAATAATATTAACATTCCAACAATTACAGCATACTAAAATGATAAGATAAATGCTATAATATAAATATATACACTTACTTACAAATATTATAAATAGAAAATCACTCCTGGTAGTGCTCCATTGACCATATGCAGTGCTGGGATGGAATTGGGGTCCAACATGCACCTCCAAGTGCCTTAACCCTTGTACTACTGTTTGTTTGTAAAATAAACATCTGTCATCAGTTTTCCTGGGAAGAACACCTGGGTCCATGATGGGGCAAGACCAGAAGACAGAAGAGAGATGTGAATTGGCTGGACAAATACTGAGCACACAGGAGTCTTGCTGTTCCCAGCACCACATGGTCTCCCAAGAACAACCAGAGTGACCCCTGAACATGTTGCAATGAGTAGACACCATTGAAGTTATCTTCTCAATTTTTATATGCATATTTAGAGTCATCATTCCTTAACAAAACCAATATGGCTGAATCCCCTTGACCCCTCTCATTGCTTTTCATCTGCTTCTTGTCTCCATTGCCTTCACTCAATTTCTTTTCTATTTAATTTGCTACTTAATACATACTATATTTTTATTAATCCTTTCAGTAGTAAAATAATTTCACACATGACAGTACTCATATTTGGTATATAGAAGGACAAACAAATAAGTAAAATAGAACAAAAAATAAATTTTAGATTATAAAAATCATGAATTGTCACCACAAAGGATGGGAGAAGGGAGGTAATCAGGTAAGGGGTGTTCAGTTGTATGTTGGAGAAAATAATTTGGTAGTAGAATTTTAGTAGTGAAGTCAATGGATTTTTAGTGGTGAATTTAATGTAGTTTATGCAGATATTTGTAAATATACGCTTATTTTTTTAAACAAAAAACCCAAAACCATCTTATACTTCGGGCCAGAAAGATAGGGCAGGGATAAGACACTTACTTGTCCAGCATGTGGCACACCACTATTTGATCATCAGCAGCAAACATTAACTCCAAGGCTCTTTAGGAGAGCTCCCTAAAGATAGAGCTACGAGTGAGAAGTCAATTACTCTTTTTGCTGTTGGTTTGGCCAGAACCACATTGCTCCCTGAGTCCCACCAAGAGTGATTCCTGAGAATAGAACCAGGTGTGAGCCCTGAGTACCAACAGGTGTGACTCAAAACCAACTACAGAAAAGATCCCAAAACCCTGAAGATCTCCAGTGCACAACATGATAATCTTACAAGCAGTCAAACCCTTGGGTGTGATCAGAAAAAAAAAAACACAAAGAAACAAAGAAAAAGGAGTAATGATGTGGGGGAAGGAAGGAAGGAAGGAAGGAAGGAAGGAAGGAAGGAAGGAAGGAAGGAAGGAAGGAAGGAAGGAAGGAAGGAAGGAAGGAAGGAAGGAAGGAAGGGAGGGAGGGAGGGAGAGAAGGAGGGAGGGAGGGAGGGAGGGAGAGTCAGAGGAGGGGAGGGAGGACTAGAGGGAGGGAGGAAGGGAGGGATGAAGGGAGAAAGGGAGGAAGGTAGAAAGGGAGGGAGGAAGGAAGGTAGGAAGGAAGGAAGGAAGGAAGGAAGGAAGGAAGGAAGGAAGGAAGGAAGGAAGGAAGGAAGGAAGGAAGGAAGGAAGGGAGGGAGGGAGAGAAGGAGGGAGGGAGGGAGGGAGGGAGGGAGAGTCAGAGGAGGGGAGGGAGGACTAGAGGGAGGGAGGAAGGGAGGGATGAAGGGAGAAAGGGAGGAAGGTAGAAAGGGAGGGAGGAAGGAAGGAAGGAAGGAAGGAAGGAAGGAAGGAAGGAAGGAAGGAAGGAAGGAAGGAAGGAAGGAAGGAAGGAAGGAAGGAAGAAGGAAGGAAGGAAGGAAGGGAGGGAGGGAGGGACAGAGGGAGGGACAGAGGAGGGGAGGGAGGAATAGAGGGAGGGAGGAAGGGAGGGATGAAGGGAGAAAGGGAGGAAGGGAAGAAGGAAGGTAGAAAGGGAGGAAGGAAGGAAAGAAGGAAGGAAGGAAGGAAGGAAGGAAGCAAGCAAGCAAGGAAGGAAGGAAGGGAGGAAGGAAGGAAGGAAGGAAGGAAGGGAGGAAGGGAGGAAGGGAGGGAGGGAGGGAGGGAGGGAGGGAGGAAGGGAGGGAGGAAGGAAGGGAGGAAGGGAGGGAGGGAGGAAGGAAGGGAGGAAGGGAGGGAGGGAGGAAGGAAGGGAGGAAGGGAGGGAGGGAGGAAGGAAGGAAGGAAGGAAGGAAGGAAGGAAGGAAGGAAGGAAGGAAGGAAGGAAGGAAGGAAGGAAGGAAGGGAGGGAGGGAGGGAGGAAGGAAGGGAGGGAGGGAGGGAGGGAGGAAGGGAGGGAGGAAGGAAGGAAGGAAGGAAGGAAGGAAGGAAGGAAGGAAGGAAGGAAGGAAGGAAGGAAGGGAGGGAGGGAGGGAGGGAGGGAGGAGGAAGGAAGGAAGGAAGGAAGGAAGGAAGGAAGGAAGGAAGGAAGGAAGGAAGGAAGGAAGGAAGGAAGGAAGGAAGGAAGGGAGGGAGGGAGGGAGGGAGGGAGGGAGGGAGGAAGGATTATTGCAGAAACAAGGAAGAAGGGAAGATCAGGAGAGAACTATGAAGAAAGGGCCAAGTCAGGATAAAACAAAGTGATAGAAGCAGAACAAAGAAGAATTGAGGAGGGAGGTGCTGGATAATGGAGGCTGTCAGTGCCTCAGACTCAATGTAATTGGCAAGTCCCAGAAACCAATCAAATAGTAGAAATAATTTATGGGTGGAGTTCTTGACCATGGTAGGGGAGGAGTGACAGTTATAGCAGTTGGGAATTTCAGTTAGTCTATAAGTAATTTTACTGGATATACACAGGCAGATTGTTGAGCAGCTAAGAAAACAGAAGAAATAATCAAGGGATGAGGTTGTGATTGTTACAACCAGCAGAGAAAAACGATTTTGAACTGTTAAATAAAAGAAAGTGTGAAGGGGCTGGAGAGAGAATACAGAGGGCAGGGCACTTGCATGGCCCACCAGATTTTGCCAGCATTAATTATGGCCCCCAAGCTCCACCAGGAGTGAACCCTAAGCACAGAACCAGATAAAAGCCTGAGCACCAACAGGTGTGACTCAAAACCAACTACACACATACACGTACACATACATACACACAACACCAAAGAGCTCCAGTGCTCAATACAATAATCTCACTAGCAGTTCACATAAACTCAGAGCTTGTCCCAACATGCAAGGAAGGAGGGGATACAGGAAGGGAAGCAGAAAGGGAGGCAGGGGTGGAGGAAGGAAGGGAAAAAGAAAGGGAGGGTAGGAAGAAAAAAGGGAGGAAGGGTTGAAAGGAGGAAGGGTATTCTATAAGATAATAAAAGCAAAATAGAAAAAGATTTAAGATTAATAGGGTAGCTCTTAATTAAGTTAAAATATGACATACTTGTCATCCTGATGATCTTCAATTTGCTCTAGCAGGAGCCAGTACCATCTCCATTTGTCCTTGTTGCGTGCTAGTGCAGCCCAATGATATCTGCTTGCTCCAGGCACACGAAGAGCCTCAAATCATTCATTCAGGGATTTGATGAAGAAATCTGACCATCTAGTTGGTGGGTGGCCACAAGGTCTTCTGATGTCCCGTGGAATCCAGTCAGTAACAGTCGGTAACAGGATCGTCTCTGAATCATATTACATGACCAGCCCATCTGATTTTTGATGCCTTGGCAAATGAGACAGCGTCCCTGATTCTTGACCATCAACAGAGGTCATAACTCTGGATTCCTTCTCTCACTTGAGTGAGACATGATACTCCTAGCATAGCTCTTTCGATTCCTCTTTGGGATACCCTAACAGAGTTCTCATCCTATTTCCGTAGGGCCCAGGTCTTCTCTGAGGCATATGTAAGTGCAGGAAGAATGGTGGAGTTGAAAAGATGTGCCCGAAATTGGAAGTTCTTTGCTCTCTTAACCACCTCTTCGATGCTCTTGAAGGCATTCCATGCTGCTCTCTTCCTCCTGCACAGTTCTGGCACCAAGTCGTTCCTCATGTTGATATCTCGACCCAGGTACACATAGCTGCTGCATTCGGAGATGTTTGTTCCATTGAGAGCAAATGGAGCTTCAGGGACCAGTTCATTTGTCATGAACATTGTCTTGTTGAGATTCAGCTGCAACCCGACCTTTCCACACTTGTGGTGGAAGTCGGCCAGCATTTGTGCTATTTGGCTAATGTTTGGTGTTATGAGAACGATGTCATCACCGAAGCAGAGGTGGTGTAATTGCTGACCGTCTATCTTCACTCCCATTCCTTCCCATTCCAGTTGTCACATGATGTTCTCAAGGGCGGCACTGAAAATTTCAGTGAAATGGTATCACTCTGCTGAACCCTTCTCTTTACCTCAATGATCACTTCCTTGTAGAATGGTGAGATCCTGGTGGTGAATCCACAATACAGCTCACAGAGGATTTTAATATACTGAGTTTGAACGCTCTGTTTGGCCAGGGCTTCGATGACCGCCTCAGTCTCAACAGAATCAAAGGCCTTCTTTAAGTTGATGAATGTTAGACAGAGCAGCATTGAACTCTCTCGAGACTTCAATGAGTTTGGTCACTGTGTGGATATGGTCTATTGTGCTGAAAACCCTTCGGAACCCAGCTTGCTCATATGGTTGTCCTCTGTCTAGTGTTCTGCCTATTCTATTCAGGAAGACACGAGTGAACAACTTGTAGGCGACAGACAACAGGCAGATTGTCAGATAGTTGCCAATGTTGTGAATATCTCCCTTCTTGTACAACAGAACCGTCCTACTGGTTTACCACTGAGACAGAACCTTGCACTCAGACAGGTACCATATGAAGAGTCGAGCCAGTGTATTGATGAGTACTGACAGCAGGTTTTTCAGGTGTTCAGGTCTTACCTTGTCGGACCAGGTGCTGTATGCATCTTTACCAATGAAATGGCGTGTCATTTCAGAAGGGAGACCGTTGGGAACGACATATCCATCCTGTGGAACTTGCTATGTGGGGAGGTGGATATCGCTGTCAAAGAGATCCGAGTAGAAGTTGTGAATAATCCTCTCAATTGCCTTTCTGGAAGATGTGATAGATCCATCGGGACATCGGAGGGCAGTCATCTTGTTCTTGTAGCTTGCGAAGGGCAGGCAAGCATTGCAAATACTTTTCCTGGCTTTTGCTGCACTGGCCAACACTGCTGCTCTTCTGTCTTTGAGGTATTCTTTTGTCGCATCTCTGCACAGCTTTGTGAGCTCGGACATTAGCTTGTGGTTGCCTGAGGCTCATGCCAATCTACGTTGACAAATGAGCTCGAGAGTTTCCGAAGAAAGGCCTCTTTTTGTGGCTTTCTTACTCTCAGCATTCTTCGCACAGTCATGGAGGTGCTGAAACAGTCAATGGTATTACTCATTGATGATGTCATGGACGGCATCTTCCCACATTTCTGCTATAGTGCCACAGAGCTCCCAGTGGTGGTCATTCTGGGAGTTGCCTTCTTAGACTTAAATTTTGCAGACTTTTCTCACCGCTCTGTGAAGTAGAATTTTGCACGAAGGAGATGGTGGTCTGATCCCGTTTGGAATTTTGGGACAACAGTGACATTAGTCAGGCAAAACCTTTGAATATGATGTGGTCAATTTCATTGTGGAACTGTCCACTGGGATACTCCCATATCCAGCATTTAGATTCGGCCTTCTGGAACTGAGTTGCCATGGATGGTCTTGGTCGACATGATGAATTCAGACGGTCTCTCACCCTGATCGTTCCATTCTAGGCCATGTGTCCCAATGTGGAGTTCTTTGGGTGACCTTCTCGGACCTATCTAGGCATTAAAATCACCAACAATGATCTTGTAGAAGGTGTGGTCTTCTTTATAGAACATCTCCAGTTCCATGTAGAACCTCTCAATTTCTTCTTCATCATAGTTGGAAGTTGGTGCATAGACGACGAAGATGGATGCTTCTGATGCCAGCGTACATGCGTTGAAAGTACAGACAATCATTTTAGTCTTTCTTCGTTTTGGCAGTCTAGATTGTCCCCGAGATTTTTTCAGCCTTTCCTTGCTCATCTTTCTTAACACTGCCGAATTGGGGGCTCTTTCGGTGACAGGTGATCGAGGCCATTTGTTGTTACTGTTGTTGGCATATCTAATTTGCCATGGGTAGCTTGTGAGGCTCTGCCGTGTGGGCAGGATACTCTTGGTAGCTTGCAGGGCTCTCCGAGAGGGACGAAGTCTTCTAGGGTAGCCTCCAATCGCCCTTAGAGCTGTTACCATGGTTCACACCAAATTTAAACCCATCAAATATAGTGTGAATAATGGGTATTAAGTGACTTTTGGTGTGTCACACGGCTGCAAAGTGATCATACTAGTATTATCACTGTCATAAAAGTCTAACATATTTCTCATTCTCTATTATTTTAAATAACTATTACTTTGAATATGTTGGTTTTTGATGTTTTATATGCTGAAAATTTACTGGAATCTTGAACAAGTCCTTAGAAATTCATGTGTATAAATTGGTTGTATGTTGAGAAAAGTAATTTTTAAATATATCTTCTGTGTAATATCATTTTTTTATTCAATATCTTACCATATGGTCATGCCCACATTCAATAACCATCATTATAAAAAATGCTTGTCTCTTTAAACTAGTATTATCATAAGATTCTGTCACTGTCACTGTCACTGTCATCTTGTTGTTGGTCAATTTTTTTCGAGCATGCACCAGTAACATCTCAATTCGTCCCAGCCCTGAGATTTTAGCATCCTCTCCTTACTCCAACGATTGTAGCTCTTTCAGGATCAGGGGAATGAGACCTGTCATTGTTACTGTTTTTGGCATATAGGATATGCCAAAATGCTAACAGTGCTTAAATCACACAAGCTTTTATAAAAACTTTTTGAACTGCTTTTGACAGACATGATATTAATGCGTATTTTTTCCTTTTTCTCCACCTGTATAAAATCTTAAAAACTTAAAAATTCTTTGAGAATAACTTTAATTTTAGTGCTGTAACATGGCTTCTTTCTTTTCTTTCTTTCTCCTTTTCTACTCAGGAGAATTTGTCAAAACTTTTAAGAGAGCTATAATGAAGCTGTGAAAAGTTGTAAAATACTTTATGATAACAATAAGACTACTAAATTTAGAATAATTTTAGGAAAAAGCTCACATTTTTCTATATGATTTGACTAAAATTAGATGCTGTTGATGGAACACATTCCCAAAGTCCTTTTAGTTTTATTATCCATTTATATGTTTGGGGGCCAAACCCAACTTTTCTCAGGGCTCACTCCAGGCTCTGCAATCATGTATGTAAGATTTGGAGGACCAAAAGTGTTGAAGGGAGTTTGAAATTGGGTTTGTTGCATGTAAGGCAAGTGCCCTCCAGCTGTTGTAAATTGCTGTAGCCTTACAAGAGACCTCATAAGTTGGGAAGTTTAGAGAAACTTTATTGCATGCAAAAAGCTAGAGGATTAAACTCAGAAATTCAGTACTATTTAAACTCAGGACTCTTTTACCTTAAATCTTTTTCTATTTTATTTTATTAGTTAGAAACAGCCCTAGGGCTCTTTCAGGCACTGGACTGTACTCCCAGTCCCTGTTCCTAAATCTTAATTGTATGTATCATTCCTGAGTTGCATGTGGTTATATATTTTAGATTTTGGAGTAAAAATTTATTTAAGTAAATGTTCCCACATGGGCAAACATTATTGTCAACCATTTTATTTTTCTAGAAGTTATTTTTCACTTAATTGAATTTATATAAATGGAATAAAGCAGAATCATAGTTTTGTCCCCTGACTTCTGCCACTCTATGCCCTTGAGACAGTCCATGTATTCATGTATTTAATGTGTAATTTGTTATTTTGTGTGTTTATTTTTATTAGAAATTATCAATTGGAATTAAACTTGATAAAATTTGTGTATGCACATGGTGAACACAACACTTTTTTTTCAGTTTTAAACCATTACAAATAAAGTATGCTTTGAATATTCCTGTACAAATCTTTGTGTGATATATGCTTTTCTGTATTAAACAAATTCCATAATCATGAAAAAGCAAATAAAAGTTTGACCTACTTAATTGAAAATCAAAAAATTTAAATGTTAAGTGCTTTTTATTATTTTAAAATTTCACTCATTTGTTTACCAGAATGGTTGAAACCTTTTATGCTTCCATAAATATTATAAAATTCCTGAATGTTCCAATACTTTTATAGTTTATCAATGCATTTCCATTTGCCCTCTCTAATGACTAATGCTTAAAATATTATTTCATCAATTTTCTGATTACAAATTTTTTAATCATATTTAGAATGTAATTTCTTTGCTTTTGTAAATTTGTTATATAAATAAATGAACATAGTATGGATTTCTCCATTTTCCTTGCCATAAAAACTTGTTTGCACGCCTCTGCTAATGATGCTGTGTAGGCTGAGACAGTTTTGTCCTGGTGTGAGTAGGGAGGATGGTTTTGCCTGCAAGTTCAGTTGCTGTTTAGGGCCAGCTTGAACTCTTGCTCTAAAAAGTGGCCTATTATATGCCTGACCTGTTATGGCTGGGCTGTCAAATAAATCCAAGACCCTGAACGCTTTAAACAGCAAAACGTTTATATAGTGGTACTGTTAAATTTAACAATTTAAATGAATGTTAAATGAATCAATTTGAGAAATAATTGCTCTTTTGCATAAAAAGATTAATCAATCAATAAATATTTTCTTTATTTATAGTTTTTACTTTAATTTTGGACTGGAGCAATAACGCAACAGTTAGGGTGTTTGTTTGCCTTGCACGCAGCCGACCTGGGTTCAATTGTTCCATCTCTCTCGGAGAGCCCAGCAAGCTACCGAGAGTATCCCACCCACATGGCAGAGCCTGGCAAGCTACCCATGGCGTATTCGATATGACAAAAAAAAGTAACAAGTCTCACAATGGAAATGTTACTGGTGCCCACTCAAGCAAATCAATCAGCAATGGATGACAGTGTGACAGTGCTACAGTGCATTTTAGTTTTTATTAAGGTTTATAAATATGCTCATAATAGAGTTGTTTTAGGCATTTGTTGTTCCAAAACCAGTCTCAGCACCAATGTCGTCTTCTTTCTACCAATGTCCTCAGGTTCTCTCCTGCCCCATCCAATCTGCACTCTAGACAGACATATAACAAATTCATTTCTTATTATTTGCTCCAAAGAAACTTAAAGGAATGGCAAATGGAATTATCAGAAAATAAATCAATAAAAGTCAATTTGTGATGATTGATTGTTATATGTTTTCTCCTATGTAAAATAAATCCAATTATTTAATACAATATAGTATACTGCACATTCTCATTTACATAACTAAGTTTTTTACTCTAACATCTAAAATGCATTGCATTAAATTTTATTTTGTATTTAAATCTATTATGGTAACTATCATGTCTTCCCTGTCATAAATAAACATTTTTTGTGCTAATATATTTGAGTTTATATCTAATAGGCAGAACCTACAAATGTAAAATTTAGTCAAAGTGAAGAGAATTAATAAAATTTAAATGTGAATATATGAATAAGTTTGTAATAGTACAAAATATTTTATCCTAAGAAAGGCAATATTGGTTTTATATCAGAAAATATAGCTACTGCTTAAGTGTCTGTATTAATGAGAAAAATATTACAATATGGTATCTGGACCTAAAGAAAATAATCAGACATAGAGCAATCAATATAAATAAGATGTGATTTCATTATTGAAAAATGTATAAAATCTCTTAGCATGTTAGGAGTGAACATGCCCTTCTTAATCTAGTAGAATGCAACCTTATTTATGTACTGTAGTTGAATGCTACAAGTTAGGAAGTTTGTCCTGTCCTTTATTTTTTTATTTTATTTATTTAGTTTATTTATTTATTTATTTATTTTTTGCTTTTTGGGTCACACCCAGCAATGCACAGTACTCCTGGCTCATACGCTCAGGAATTCCTCCTGGCGATGCTCAGGGGACCATATGGGATGCTGGGAATTGAACCCGGGTCGACCACTTGCAAGGCAAATGCCCTACCCGTTGTACTATAGCTCCAGCCCCTGTCCTGTCCTTTATAACAGCTCTGTTAATGCTTTTATGCAAAACTGGTTTCAAGGCCACACATTTCCTAAGCTGTCCATCCATAAAGTTCTGTATTGTTCTTTTAAATCAGTTGGATAAAGTATTATTGGTGAGGTGTTTATATCATTGAGTTTTTGTACTATGTCCCTTCATTCTTTTCTAGCTCATAGAGTCTCATTTGATTCATCATGAATCTTATTAACATTCCCTTGTATGTAAGTTCCTTTTTTTTTTATTTTGCTGCTTTTAATATTAGGTCTCTATCTTTGGGTTTTGCCATTTTTAGTACAATGTATATTAGATTATTCCTAGTTGAGTTTATTTTTGCCAGGACGCTTTGGCCTCTTGGATCTCAGTGCCTGTATTTCTCAACTTGGAAACTCTCATGAATAATTTCATTAACTATTGGTTTATCATCACATGTGCCTTCCTGTTCTTCAGGAACTCTGGTGATTCTTATATTGTTCCTCTTGAATTTCCCCCAGAGATCTCTAGTATGCTGTTCATTTCTTCTCAGACTATTTTCCAATTTCTACTATTTCCTACCAGCTTCCACCTTCTCATCTTGGAGCTCCTTGATCATTTTTTTTTTTTTTGGTCAGCTGCTGCTATTGTGCTATTTAGGGCTTCTATTGAGTTTGTTTTTTTCTAATCACTTGCCATGCTCTTCATTTTTTTCATTTCTGATTATCAGAATATTTATTATTTATACTCAAATTCCTTGTGCTTTGCTGACCACCTGCACCTGCATTTTCTTGCACTCATTAAATATATTTTATCATGTGTCATTAAAGATATTGTCTGAGCATTAACTAAGCTGGTTGGTATTGTTTATATCTTTGGAGATATAGTTTTTGCTCATTGAACTTGGTGGGCTTCTAGGTGTTTTTACCATTGGTTTTCTAGTGCTCTTGCGATGCTTGGGGTGAGTGTTGTAGTTGGATGAGGCTGAGGGATTATGCTGGGGGTCACTTTCTCTATCCTCTGTCCCTCTTTACCAAATGACAGGAAGCATAACAGTGAGAAGCATGAAATTTTTTTCATACATCTCTCAGTCAACAGAACCCTTTCTTTCCGGCTAGGCCCAACAGCCTCCAAATCCAATTTATTTCTTATTACCAGATCATGCCACAGCTTCTGACCTTCTGTTTGCTGCTCCACCACTCCAGGTGAGGCGGTCCTCTGACTGACATCACTGGACCTGTTCTGGAACAGTAAGGAGAGCCTTTCTTTCTGGCTAGGTCTAAGCAGTCGCCACACTTGACCTGTGCAGTATTAACCAGCCCACAACACAATTCCTGAAGTCTCACATCCACCTGACATACGCAAATAAAGTACCTTGACCTCTGTACTATCCCTTCAGCACCTGCTCCTATTCCTTGAGTCAGTCAAGTTGATTTATAAGAATTGAGTCTATCTTCATAAGTAGCTGAACTCCTTACAAAAATAAAGTCTAAATGAATTTATGTGAAGTCCTAAACATTCTTTGAATGTTTTTCTGAATTCTAAAAATATATTTAGAGAAGTGAAATATTAGCAATACAAATGCAATAGTGCATTAAAAAGAAATTAATTATAAGTAATGTTGACATATAGAAATTCAACTTTTCTTAATGTTAATAAAATATTCCATATAATATACCTTTACACAGGTTGGTTACAATTGCACAAACCATAAAATGTATAACGGTCAAAAATTCTTTCTCTTGAAAGAAGGTATTTTGGTCAGTATATTTTTATGAGAAATATGATATTTTCTTATGATGTTAGATGCATAATTATGTCAGGGGAAAATGGCCTAAAATTTAGTTCAGAGAATGAAAAAAATTCTAGGCAGACTACTTCATTGTAAATAAACTTTCTCAATGATAAATGTAAAGACATGCAATGAGAAATTGGTGTAATTGTACAATAGGGTGAGTGTGAAATGTAATGTTGCAACAGCTGCCCAGAACAAAGACTGAAGAAAAGCAAGTGATTTTTCTTAAAAAGGAAAAAAATACAGCAAAGTAATGTTATCAGAATGGCAAAGGAGGAATATGGGAATAATACAAAGTAAAATCACATAGGAAAATTTGAGAAAAAGGCAGTGACTTGGTTGCTTAGTCTCTAAACACCAAGAGAATAGCACTGTGGATAATACATCAGAGTAAAAATGTGAGAGTGATAATAATGATAGTGACCGGAATTGTGCTTTTAAAGTGATATATATATAAGCCTACACAAAACTGATATATAAAAGCATACATAAGCCTACATAAAAAGTAATAAAAATTAAACATATGCTTACTGGGGATTGACAAATAGTACAGAAGATAAATTGCCTGCCTTTCATATGGCTGACCCCAGTTCAATCCCCAGCGCCACATAGAGTCTCTTCAAAACCAACAGAAATTATTCCTTTGGACTGAGCCAAGAATGACCTTGGAAAACTACTAGATAAAACCTAAGATATAAAAGCAAAACAACAAAGCAATGAAAGACAAACGTGCATATAACAGTGCCCCCACCCAATTCAATTAATTCAGGCCATAAAATCTAAAGGGAATGCATTTGAAAATCTAGGGAGATCAGACATACATAACATTTTGAATGTCGGTGACTTAGATATTTCCAATAGAAGCATGTTGTTTTGTGTCATCCATCACATTTTATGTGATGACATAGACAAAAAGTATCAGAAACCTAAGAATTCCATACTGATTTACCATATGAACATTGATGAAAGACATTCAACAAAATCTTAGCTAGCAAACTTCATCATATATTAAAGGGATCATATACCATTTAGTGAGATTCATTAACAGATTCAAGAATGGTTCAAACAGGAAGATTAATTAATGTAAGACACCATATCAGCAAAAGGAAATATAAAAATAAAATAATCGTGTCACTTGATGCAGAGAAAACTGTTCACAAGATTCAACATATATTCATGATTAAAAAAACCTATCAACACATTCGCCGCTGCTGCCGTCCCAGTATGACCGAGGAGGCCAAAAGAGCTACTTTGGACACCAGCAGCCCACTGAACAACTTGCAGCATGTGAACTGAGCGTTTCTGCCAGGCTGCCCCTGCGGGGGCCCGGTATTTCTCTAGGTTTTCCCATCTTATGAGCACCATAAAAGGGTAAAAGATTGTAGCAATCGAATTTCAGGCAGAATTTTCCCTGGACTTTATACAGAAACCCAAAACCGCGCGGCGGAGGCAGTGGCCCGCGCGACCTAATATCATCCAATCATCAGCAATATGAAATGATACCTATTCAACGGATCGGACTTTGGTGGGAAATCCTAACAAGAATACTAAGTTTTTTGTTGAAATATTGAAGGCAATCAAAGTGGTAGGTAGCCATCTCTCTAGATTGAACTAAGCCATATCCCCATGCCGGCTGAGAAGAAATATCCTTCTTTCTCGGGAAGAATCGCGGCGTGGCATTAACCATAGTATGATGTCCATTAAGTTGACACGGACCTTGGGGCATGGGAATGGGATACAAGGGAATAAAGTATTATGTACAGGGAACAGCGGGACACTGGTGGAATCTTGAGCCGGGGCCGATACCAGCGCACTACTTTTGGTTCCAGAAACTGCTTGCAGACTTTCTACCAGACTATCAACTAAGCCAGAGCCCCACGCCGGCCGATGACGGAAAATAACCATCTTTTTCGGTTTTTTTTCCCTTTGTCAGGCAGCGTGGTGACTACTAAACAGGCGTGAACTCGGTGGCGCGGGACGAGGAGGAAAAAAAAATAGAAAAGTTATATAACAAACAGCGGGACTTAATATCTCTACATTCTCAGCAATGGAGAACTATCAAATGCTTCCTTGACAGTAGGACTGTCTTATTCTTTTGGGGGGGAAACACCAGCAACAATAGCGAGTTATGTGTTGAAATATAGAATGTAACCAAGATAAAGCGTAAACGAAGTGAAACTTATCACTTACAAGGGCGGGGACGGGGAGACAGGGGGGTGGCGGGAGGGGGCGGGAGGTATACTGGGGTGGTTGGTGATGGAATAGGGGCACTGGTGAAGGGAAGGGTGTTTGAATATTGTATAACTGACATAATCCTGAGAATTATGTAATCCTCCACATGGTGATTCAATAAAATTAAAAAAAAACCTATCAAGCAAATAGTACTAGAAGAAATGTACCTAAGATAGCAAAAACAATTTACAAAAAAAGCACTGCCAAAATCATATTTAATGATGAATACCTAAAAATCTTATTGCTGTGATTGGGCACATGACAAGTTTGTACATTTTCAGCATTATTTCATGTAGTCTTAGAAATATTTTCCATAGTTATTAGGCAAGAAAAATAAAGTTTTCTAAATTGGAAAAGAATTTAAAGCATCACTATTTACAGATGACACACTTTTTACACATAAAAGACCTTAAAGACTACATAAAATAATTCTAAAAATCAAATAAAAATTAAGTAATGCATTTATATATGTGTGTATATAAAGAATAAACTGTAATGGAAATAATTTAAAACATAGCATTTAAGATAGTATACAAAAACATCAAACTCAGGGATAAACTTAAGATATGTGAAAGACTTATACATTGAAAAATGTAAGTCATTATTGAAAACCATAGAATGTACCATGAAATTGAAAAATATCCCCAGATTTATGGTCAATCTATAAAGCAGTTCTGTAATATTAAAGTGCAACACATTAGCTATGACAGACAACTCTATTTTATGGACAATTAATATATAAACAGTACAGAATGATATCCTAGTCCTACTTTTTTGCCAGTCAGACATTTCTGGAGTTATTTGCATGCAGTTTCTAGAGAGATTCTTTTGAATGGGAATTGAAGCGTTGTAATATCTTGACCAAGAGCAAATACAGTTACCAGAAACATTCACACTCCAGGAATACTCCAAAGTGAAGTTAGAATTTTAACCAGAATATAAATCAACAGTATAGTATTTATTTTCAAATTATTTAAATTCACTATATGGAAATGATTTTCTCATGTTCCCATGTCAGATACAGACTAGGAACAATTTGAGGAAGTAACTAACTAACATAAGAACACAGACTACAGGATATATAACCAGGATTTTCTTTTTGCATAATCTACATGGGGTAAATAGTAAACACTAGAAATTTTCAAATGCACACAGAAAAACTTTGTAATGTCAAAAACTTTGATCCCAAAATATATTTTGTAACATGGAAGAAGCTCTTTCTTTAAATCTGTCCTTTATGATTGGATAAAGAGAGTGATGCTGTGATAATTTTCTGACTCTACCAAAGAAACTGGCAACTTTTATTTTCTATCTCTTGAGACATTTGATTTTGGACTCAATAACTAAGAGTATAGAAGCTGAAGCTGAACATGGAAAGTTCTATACAGAGAAAAATTGATATTCAACACTTACTTTCAAGCTTTATAAATTAGCAAATTTGAAAGTAGGTATTCAAGTTCCAGTGTACTGCTTAAATATTCACATATTTTTCTCTACTATCCCTGTTATTAGAAACAAAATTCTTGTGATTTATTTCTTTTTGGTTGAAATAAAAATTTCATTTCAGTTTATATTCTATTGCGAGATTGTCTTTCTCAGGAAAGAAGTATTTACTCGATTTTTTTCTATCATACTTTTCTTTATTAGTGTTTAAAACTTGATGAAATTGTACTGTTCCTATGTATTCTTATAATCTTCTCAGGTCATATTTGCATGTGGGTTCTTTTTAAGCTTTTCTTGTTTAAAAGATCTCTTAATTTTATTTCTCTTAATTTTCTGTAGAAGTATGTGGATTTGGGCTGGGTTAAATAAGAACTTAACTAGTCAAAAATTCAATTCAGTACAATTATGGACTGATCAAATATCTGTATTTCTTTTTTATAGTTACCATGGCTACACTATCTGAAAATTTTAGAAAGAAGATGACATTTTTACTTGGTGGTTTAAATTTTCTTATGAATATACACATTTTATGCAAAGGCAGTATAGCTATGAACTACCATCACCAAAATTCTTATTAATATTGATTCTAATTAATTAGAATTATTTTGAATGCAATGATATTATGGTAAATGGAAAAACAATAATTTGTTTTGATTCAGAAAGAACTTGGTTTAATTCTACATTTTCTACCTACTGGCTGTATTGCTTCTGGATTTCACTCAGTTTCATTTGAAAGTTGTGAATAATATGACCACTTTGTCAAATAAATGAAAATATACTGAGATAATTATAGAAAGCTCAAAGTACCATTTATAAGTCAGTTAAGATTTTTTTTTGTGAATTACACCTGGAAATGCTCAGGGGTTATTCCTGGATCTGCATTCAGAAATCGATTCTCTTGGCACTTTGAAGACCATATAAGGTGCCAGGGATGGAACCAAGTTGATTGTGCACAAAGTAAGTGCCTTACCCACAATGCTATTTCTCCAACCCCAAGTCAATCAGTGTTTTAAATTATCACAGCAAGATTTTCAGAGTAATACCTTTGTGGTAGCTTTATATGGTAAGTTAGATAGAGCATCACAAATATGCAAAGTAATAATATAAATATAAAATGATAAGTGATGTTTAAGACATGAGGAACACATGACAAAAGTCTACAAACTTATTATTTAGAAATTATTACAAAGTAAATTATAAATACAAATATAAACAATTACAAGATAAATTACAAATATGTAAAGTTTATAAGTATATGTAGATCTATAAATATATGTTTCCCTAAAGGAGTAACACATAGAATGATGCATAATAAAGTTGAAAGATTTTCTTGATATGTTAGGTATAATAGTAATAAGAAAATCATTTAAGATGGATGCCTCAAAAAGTATACAAATGTGGGAAAATCTAAGAATTAGAAAAATGAGCTTTAGTATAAATAAGAAATATATTCTGCAAAAATATTATTTGCAATAAAAATACAGTAGTTTTGTGCCTTTTTGATTCCTACAAATATTTTTAATCATCTTCAACCAAGGTATATAGTGTTTTGAGTAATTAGCTGGTCCAATATTTATTACAGAAAAATGTAAATTCAAATATTATTATGGGTAACTTGAAATTAGTTCTTAATTCCAGAGTCTTTATGAATAGCTTTGAAATTAAGTTTGATTTTAAGAATATTACTTTGAGGCATTTTATTGGAGTACAAGCATAGATGGAATCATAACTCATGTTTTATATCAGCCATCATTGTAATCACCTATGAATAGCAGAATTACCCAGAGTGCTTTCCACACATATGCATACACAGTCTTGCTTATAATTAATAAATATGAAAATGAAGCACACTCATGACAAATGAAGTGCTTATAATATTATACCATCTGGTGTAATTACTCAGTTCAAGGGATGGGTAATGAACTGTGAAATATATTGTAAACATACATCGAACATCTACAATAGATTATGATATAGATAAAATTGTGAAATTTAGGAAACATAAGAGTTCTTACAAAAGTATAGCTTTATTGTATATTATGATTGTACATTTAAATATTTTCTAGAACTCTAAAAAAATTTTGAAAACATCATACTATATCTTTAGGGTGTTGGTTGGGTGTTGTGGTGGATTTAATTGATATTACTGTTTTTTAGGAATTAATTCTAGCAATGCAGTTTAGCAGTTTGGACTCAGCTATGGTCAAAACAAATCTGCTACACATTGGTAAAGCATTGCTTTACTTCTGCTTCTCTTAAGAACATGATTTTTACCTATACATGCTTGGTTATGAATATCACTGTTTCTATATGATCCAGAATATTTGTAGATTTTACTGATTGAAACTTAGTAAGTATGCAGGTTCTATTTATCTATCATATTTTATCAGTGATAGATAATAGGGATCACTGCTATTAAAAGAATCATACCTTTAGAAAAAGTCAATAACAATTTGCTTCATTTTCTTTTTTCAAATTATCAAACAGAAAATTAATATCTGAGCTTTATGAGACAAGAGTTGTCCCAACATTCTGTTTTCTGAATTAAAGCTAAGTAAATATAAATAATAATCAGAGAGATATTGTACAATCATAGTGATTATATCCAAAGGCAAATGCTGTCATTAATTAATTAAACATTTCTCATTAGTGAAACATCATTGGTTAAACTGCCTTTGCTTGACATTAATTTATACATGTTAACATTTTAAAATAATAATTATTTTAATAAATTTTATTGATATTAGGATAACTCGAAGGAAATTTTGCATTCAAATAAAGTTAAATAAATAATATTAATAATTTTCTGTGAGAACCACATTATTCTTTTCTGCTTTCTCCCTCCCCTTCCTCCTTTCCTACTTTTCTCTTTCCTTTCCTCCCTCCTTCCCTCGCTTCCTTCCTTCCTTCCTTCCTTTCTTCCTTCCTTCCTTCTTTCCTTCCTTCCACCCTTCCTTCCTTCCTTTATTTTCTTTCTCTTATTTGGTACTTGGGGCAAAGCCAGTGGTGAGGGCTTACTCCTGACTTTTTGTCAGATATCATTCATGTGTAGGCTCAGAAGAACAATATGCAGTGGCAGAATTTAATGGGAATTGGTGGGGTGTAGACAATCACCTTAATTCCTGTGCTATCCGCCAAAAATATTTCTAAGAATAATTACCTTAGATCCTGTGTACACCTGTAAAATATTTACACAATGTCACACAAGTTTCAGAGATATGAACACATTTATCTTTGCAAACATTGTAATTTAAAATTAATTATAAGTAAGATAAAAAGTATTAAAAGGGAGAGAAAATTAAGAATCATATAGAATTTAGTATCTACTTTAGGATATAAACAAGAGTGAGTGAGAGGGAAGCAGGAGAAAATGTGGGTTTCTCCATAGAAGGGAGAACATCCTAAAATTATAACAAAGAGATAAACATCTCAAATAGTGGGGCAATACCCAAGTAATATTCTCCAATTAAATTTTTTTAGAGAATTTTTTTCACTTAGATTTTGAGAATTTGCATAGTATTTAACTTAAAAGTGGATTAAATGGCACTTAACCAAATACACAAATTCACAGTACATGTATCCAAAGCAGTAGCAGTCGTAGATTTGTAGGAGGAGGGAGACTTTGGTAATTCTGTAATTCAGTAGGACAAATGCCCTGCAGTGTACACAGATGGTAATTTTCAATGAGGTATACCTGAAACATATTCTAGTATAAGTCAATATTTCTTTAAAAAGTTAAAATATGGGGTGTAACAGCTTGCTTTCTCCCTTTCCACATAGAATAGTTCTGCTTCATTAGCAATGACCTGCTCTGTTATGATGGCAATTTTTTTTTTTTTTTTTTTTGCTTTTTGTATTACAGCCAGCAATGCTCAGGGGTTACTCCTGGCGGTGCTTGGGGTACCACATGGGATGCCAGGGATTGAAGCTGGGTTGGTGGCATGCAAAGCAAAGGTCCTACTCAATGTAAATCACTCTGGCCCCATAATGGCAAATTTTAGATGTTGTAGCAACCTTCTTGAATAACTGATGTGCTAGGTAACTTCACATCCTCTCTCACCACTGTCTCCCTCACCATTCAATACAAATACTTATTATTTTATCAGAACGTTGTTTTTATTATTACCACCTCAATCGAAAGTGTTGATTACAAGTCCACATGCTATTATGCTATTAGAAGCAAGATTTATACATACATGCATATGCATGTATATTTATTTATCTACTCATCCTCTTAACAACTACTTTGACTTCTTGTAGGCGTTCCATGCCAATCTTTTCCTCCTGCAAAGCTCAGGTGCCAGGTCGTTCGTCATGTTGAGTTCTCAACATAGGTACACATAGCTGCTGCACTCGGAGATATTCGTTCTGTTGAGAGCAAATGAAATGTCAGGAGTGCTGTACGCATCTTTACCAATAAAATGGCAGGTCGGATTTCGGAAAGGAGGACATTAGGAACGACATATCCATCCTGCGGAATTTGGTATGTGGGCAGGTGGATGTGGCTATCAAAGATATCCTAGTTAAAGTCGTGGATAACATTTTCCATTGCCCTTGTGGAAGATGTGATAGATCCATCAAGACGCCGGAGGGCAGTCATCTTGATCTTATAGTGGGCGAAGGACAGACAGGCTTTGTGAATACTTTTCTCGGTTTCTGCTGCATCATCCAACAATGCTGCTCTTCTCTCTTTGAGGTCTTCATTTATAGCTTCTCTGCACAGCTTTGCAAGCTCAGACTTTAGCTTGTGATTGCCTGAGGCTTGCAGTAAACCACTTTGTCGAATGAACTCGAGGGTTCCTGAAGACAGACCTCTTTGTGGCTTTCCCACTCTCTGTGTTCCTTGCACAGTCATGGAGGTGCTGAACCAGTCAATCGTATTCCTTGTCAATGTTGTCAAGGACAGCATATCCCCAGATTGCCAGAGTAGTGCCAAAGAGCTCCCAGGTGGTGGTCGTTCTAGGAGTTCTCTTAAATTTTGCAGCCTTTTCTCCCCACTCCGTGAAGTAGAATTTTGCATGAAGGAGACGATGGTCTGATCTCATTTGGAATTTTGGGACAACAGTGACATTATTCAGGCAAAACCATCAATTGAATATAATGTGGTCAGTTTTGTTGTGGAACTGTCTCCTAGGAGACTCCCATGTCCAACATTTAGATTTGGCCTTCTGAAACTGAGTTACTATGGATGTCTTTATCAATCTTGGTCAACATGATGAACTCACATAATCTCTCACCCTTTTCGTTCCATTCTAAGCCGTGGGTCCTGATGTGCCAGTTCTTCGGGCGACCTTCTTGATCCTATCTTGGCATTAAAATCACTGACAATGACCTTCTAGAAGGTGTGGTCTTCTTTACAGAACTTCTCTAGCTTCATGTAGAACTTCTCAATTTCTTCTTTTTCATAGTTGGATGTTGGTGCCTAAGAGAACAAATAATCTCTGGCTCCCAGCACATCTTTTTGACTCTATTTCAGAGACCTGGCCTTACAAAAACAGGATGAGAACTCTATTCGGGTCTCCCAAAGAGGAATCAAAAAAGCTATACTTGGAATATCACGTTTCACTCAAGTGAGAAAAGAAATCTGGAGTTCCTCACTCCATCAATGATCAAGGGTCAGGGACACTGTCTGGTTTGTCAAAGCTTCAAAAATCAGATGGGCTGGACAAATAATGCGATTTGGAGATGACCGCTGGACTAGAGCTATTACCAACTGGATTCCATGGGACATCAGAAGACTGCATGGCCACCCACCTATGAGATGGTAAGACTTCTTTGTCAAGACCCTGAAGAAATGGTTTGAGTTTCTTCGTGTTCCTGGAGTGAGCAGATGCCATTGGGCTATACTAGCCTGTGACAGGGATGAATGGAGATGTTACTGTCACCTGCTTGAGCAAATCATTGAGTAATGGGATGACAAATAATAAAAATGATTTATTTATTTAGATGGTTTTGATTAATCTGTCATTTAAAAGTTGTTTCTAAACCAGTCACACTGTCACTGTTACTGTCATCCCATTGCTCATCGATTTGCTCGAGCGGGCACCAGTAACGTCTCCATTGTGAGACTTGTTACTGTTTTTGGCATATTGAATACGCCGAGAGTATCTTGTCAGGCTCTGTCGTGCAGGTGGGATACTCTTGATAGCTTGCCAGGCTCTCCGAGAGGGGTGGAGGAATTGAACCCAGGTTGGCCTACTGCTGTGCTATGGCTCCTGCCCTCTAAATCAGAAAAAACAATAAATGAAACAGAAATACCTGAAAAAAATACGAGTTTTATGGTATTCTGTAACTGATATAAATCTAAAAAGTGAAATTCAATAACTATTCAAGTTGTAAATATATATGGGAAAAATCCTTAAAATGGTTACAATTTCATAGCATCTCTTTAGAATTATTTCTCTGTTACCATTTTTACAAACTATCTTGAGCTTAAGGAGAAGACAAATACCTGTTTAGCTATAATTGAGGATGTAAAACTTTATATTTTAACCTAGTTTTTAAATTATGTGCCTCACCTCCTTGTTGCGTATTTTATCATGAGCATACAGATGATCTCAATGAAGTGTAGAGAATCAAAATTTCATAATCACAAGAAACCTGTCTTAAGCAGCATTTCAAAAAAAATAAACAAACTTCCTTCACCAGTGATGACTGCTCGGTGGATCTTCCTCAGAAATTTGTCAAGTCAGTATGCTTTGTTTTGATATAAGCTACACAGTGTATTGCTTCTTAATTGAAACCTGAAAAAATTTGAGTCACAAGAGAATCCTTGCTTTCTATGTCTAGAGCAAGAGGCAGAACTGAGAAAGAACAAAAGCAAAGGCAGTACTGTAGTCTAAGGAAAATTGCTGCGGGGTAGGTCTGCCTTTGGCACACTATCTGCTTTAGGGAGTCTATAGCAGATGTTGTACTTCCTTTGTCTCACGTGAAAATATAGTGTTTTGGTAATTGGCAGGCCAAAAACTAATTATAAAACCATTTTGAATTATTGTTTGCAGTTGTTATGTTAAAGATTTTTTTCCTCTTCTCCTCAAAAATGCCTCTTTATCTCTCTTTCTCTCTCACTCACACATACAGTCATGTATACACAGAAAACATACATAGATTTATGAATCTTAATAAGTAAAACCTCAAACTATTTTTATCATTTTTATTTTGGGGTCACACCCAACAACATTCAGGGATCACTTTTGGTGGTTTCTCAAGAGACCAGATGTGGTGCCAGAAAGTGAACCAGAGCCAGCAGTATGCAAGGCAAGCACCTAAACTTCTGTGTTATCTCTCTGGCAGTGTATTTAAAAAGGTGTTTGGGTTCTATAACCATGTTGACAAATGTATGCATACGTGATACAGAATGAGAGAGAGAAAACAAAATCATTGCTTTCTGATTCAGTAGAATACATAAGGAATATATAATATGTCTAGATGTGATTATGAAAGAGATAACCTAAAACTAATTTTTTTTTCATAGCATCATGGAAAACTTGAGAATAGGAGACTGCTATATCAAGGAAGATTAAAATTAGTCATCGGTGTTGAAAATCTGTGGTGTATTCATGTCCCAACAACCTCTGAGCATTTGACTATAGATTTCAGAAATGATAGCAAGTAAGCCAAAGTTGAACAACACGAAAGAGGACAAGCATTTGGGAATACACTGTGGTAAATAGAATATTTTGGAGGAGCTCTGTTTATTTATTAATGGTCCATATTTCTTTGTCCCCACCTTATTCAACAAATTTTTAAAAATATTTATATCTAAGAATGCATAAAAGGAAAATGTTTTAATTTCTTTAAAAAAAGCCAAAAAAAATAGGACTGGAGTGATAGTACAGTGGGTAGGGTGTTTGCCTTGCATGCAGCTGACGTGGGTCCGATCCCCAGCATCCCACATGGTCCCTCCAGCACTGCCAGGAGTAATTCCTGAGTGCAGAGCCAGGAGAAACCCCTGTGCATCGCTGATGTGACTCAAAAAAGCAAAAAAATAAAATAAAATAAATTCAAAAAACTAATTTGAAATTATGGTGCTGGGAATGTCTAATGGTGGTGGGACTGGTATTAGGATATTGAATGTAAAAATTATTGTGAACGACTTTATAAAAATAAAATAAAATTAAAATTAAAAAAGCCAAAAACCTAGAATGCTATATTAAATACTAATATATGAGAATATAATAAAATTTATAAAATAAAAAAATTCCAAAAATAAAATATACATATCTGCCATATTTACCACTCTTCACTCAATCCTGGTAGTCAGTAAATTATATTTATCCAGAAGGTCATTCTATAAAATGCTTCCTTGTCTCACTCACATACACACATAGAACCAAGACTCAAAAATTCATGGAGCACCCCTAAAAGCAGAAAGCATAAACTAATAATTTCCTAATAGAAACTTAGAGAAAACAAAATCAATATGGAAAGTAGACATAGAAAGTAATAATTATTCTCAGTCAGATAGTGTATTTCAATTTTAAAATGAAACATACTATTATAAGAAAGGAAGAATCAAGAATAATAAATATCTATTGTAATAGATTTTAGGATAAAAGTTATATCCCAAAAGGATCAAAGGCAAAAAAGAAACAGAAGATTCATAGTACAGAATTCTCACTGCAAATTTATAATCTCAACAGACTTTGGTAAGACATCATATTGACCTTTCTAAACAGAATTTTATAACTTAATCAATGCAAGAGAATATACAATATATGAGGGAAAATAAAACTACATATTTATTTCTTAAATTCCTTCTCATAGTTACCAGATAATAGGCTCCAGAGAAGAAGATATGCATATCAAAAAATATATATGTCAATGCCAAAACAATACATCCTACTGAATGGGAGAATTTCGTTGTACAGAGTGCTTTAGTTGAAGGACTAATATGTAAAGTATAAAGTACTCACAGTACTTTGCAACAAAGAAACCAATAAACCAATATGATATGTGTAGTTATGAACAGACGTTTTGATGAAGAGGACTCGTTCCTGTCAAATCAGCATATGAAAGAATTTGTCATGAAAAAAAGAGTTCATCATTGGTGTATTGGAGAAATTGAAATCAAAGCAATAATGAGAAATTATCTCACACCAATGTATATATCATGTATCAAAAATAATTAAGGGGGCTGGAGTGATAGTACAATGGGTAGGGTATTTGCCTTGCATGAGGGTTCAATTCTCAGCATCCCATATGGTCCCCCATGACTGTGAGAAGTAATTCCTGAGTTTCTGAGTGCAGAGCCAGGGCTGATCCCTGAGAATCGTCAGGTGTGACCCTAAAAGGTAATAATTAATAATAATAATAACAAAAATAATGACAGACACAATGTGTGTTAGCATGTATGTGATGTGTTGCTTGAAATGTTTGTTTTAGCCTCTATGGACAACTATGCATATTTTTCAAAATACTAAAATGTTAATTTTTCAAAATAATATATAACCCAATAATTCGATTTCTTAACATCTACATTAGAACACAAAAACACAAATCTGAAAATGTATATGCATGTTTATGTTCATTGCAACACTTAATACAGTAGGAAGGATATGAAACCTAACCAAGTATCCAAATGTCAGATAACAGATAATTTAACAAATAAAAAAGAATTTGTGGCACATATACACAATAGAATACCACACTGTCGCAAGGAAAAATGTAATCAACCAGTTGTTGCAAACTGGTTATAACTAGAGGGTATCATGTTGAGTGAAATAAACCAGAAAGAAAAGAACCAGCACCAGATGCTCTCACTCATCTGAGGTGCATGGGGAGGGAAACAAAGCAATGGTAATAAGTCCTAGCTACTGGAGTACAATTGATTAGGTAGGAAGTAGGTAGAGTGAAGGTGACACAGGGGCAAGCATTGGGAGTCTTGAGAACTTTGATGGTGTGGTGAGGTGAGTAACTTTCTACACCAACACTGTAAATGTCAACACTGTTATAAAAACATAACCTAAATCATAATACTCTTTTAAACACAAAAGTGATGGCGAGCAATAGGATCTTTAGCATAGGGCATGAGACACAATAGAAAAGAAGAGAAAATTGCTATTATGAAAGTTCACTGTCATCCAGTTGTTCATCGATTTGCTCAAGTGGGCACTAGTAATGTCTCCATTGTGAGACTTATTACTGTTTTTGGCATTTGAATATGAGAGAGTAACTGATTAGTTTGTGTATGAAAATTCTTTATGAGGGTTATTGCTGAAACAAAATGAATATATTACACATAATTTGCCTATGTATGCATTTGGGATAGTTTAGATACACATATGAAATGCAGATAATTATTTATTAGTGATACGAAGGCATACTGGGAAATAAATGTAGTCATAGTCATAGCTTGATTACAACTTATAAATTATACACATTAGTCACTGTTAAAATAAATATGTTGAGGGAATGAGATGTGAAAGAGTAAAATGTACATCCACAATAGGATGTTAATAAGTTTAAAAAAGAAAAACCCTAATACATAGAAGGAGATTCTGGTTCCCAATCAGATGTTCTCACTAATCAGAAGAGACAGACCTGATTCATATTCTGCTAGGAACATATTCACTATTTGTTTTATAGCTATGAAACAGATTTGCTGTTTTTTTTATCTTTTCTCCATGTTGACCTCACTGATGAATTCCAGCCTCTTTATTTTCTTTCAATACTTCTTTATAAAAAGTTGTCCTGAAACCAGTAATGTGGCTTTTATCAAACAAAACCTAATTTTGTTGATTTTAAGGACATCAAATTTCTCCTGATAGTCTATTATAACCAATATATATATGTATATATATATATATATACACACACACACGGTGTCGGGAGCAGTTTCTGGGTGTGGCTACTTAAGTACTTGAAAATAGGGAATCTGGGAGGAAGAGGTGCAGTTCCCATCTGAAAAGCCTTGGAGATCTTGGCCTCGGGTCCCGCACACCTGGTTTCCTCTGACTGTTCCTTCATGCGTGAGGTTTGTCTGGATGTGTTGAGAGTGGCCTTGAGCATGGCTGTGACTGGGTTCTGGAGGTCTTCAACTGCCGAGGCTCTGCTGGGGGCAGGGGGAGGGAAATACGAACTGCCCCCTTGTAGGAGCCCGGGTGAAGACAGCCAGGTTAGAGGACAAGAGATTCTGTGTCGCTCTCTTCCAGGAGCTTGGTGTTATAGTCTCTGGATGTTGGTCGTTGATGGGATTACAAGGCACCGGGGGCAGTTTCTGGGTGTGACTGCCTAATTTTCCATTTTAATTTACATTTTCCATTTTTAATTTACATTTTCCAATAGCTTGGCAGTCACACCTAGAAACTGTCCCCAGCACCATGTAATCTCATCAATGACCAACATCCAGAGTTTATAAAGCCAAGCTCCCGGAATCTGACATCTGATAGCCTAGTTCTCCCTCTTGGAGAACCTGGCAAGCTACCTAGAGTTTATTGCCCGCACGGGTGAGCCTGACAAGCTCCCCTTGAAGTATTCATATTCCAAATACAGTAACAGATATATACAAAGCTCTCGGAGAGCCTGGCAAGTGACCAAGAGTATCCCGTCCACATAGGCAGAGCCTGGCAAGCTATCCATGGCGT
The DNA here is from genome assembly GCF_027595985.1 of Sorex araneus. NCBI lineage: Eukaryota > Metazoa > Chordata > Mammalia > Eulipotyphla > Soricidae > Sorex > Sorex araneus. Next base: position 149,847,637 of record NC_073303.1, on the reverse strand, counting down.
ATTCAATATGCCAAAAACAGTAACAATAGGTCTCACTTCCCTGACCCTGAAAGATCCTCCAGTTGTTGCGAAAGACGAGTAAGGAGAGGCTGCTAAAAATCTCAGGGCTGAGAGAAATAGAGACGTTACTGGTACCCGCTTGAGTAAATCGATGAACAATGGGATGACAGTGATACAGTGATATATATACACATATACATGTACACACAAATTCATAGTCTTATATAGTAAACAATTCAGACATATAACCATATACATGTGATTCAGTTCTTTATAAAATAATATTGGTGGTTTATGTGTAGTGAGGTATTATCCAAATATAATGAATGCTAGGACAAAACTGTAGTGTGTTTTGTACCACACTGTATTAATCTAATAGTACTGAGCAATAGAGAAAGAGAAAGAAATTGAGGATTCCAGAGAAAACAGAAAGATAAATAAATGAGGAAAGTAAAAGGTAAAAGAGGAAAGTATATGTTTTCTAAATGTTTACAAAATATAGAAAACATAGTTCCCTATAGCAGTTTTTCACAGTTACTATATTTTTAGCCAAGATTGAAACAGAATCCTTAATGTTTTATGTCAGAACTTTCAAGAGTAGGTGCTGGTTAAATTGTCTTGGCCAAGGGTCAACAAAAAATATATATAAATTTTCTTTATATGTCGAATTTTACTGCATAGTATAATTATGAAATAATATAAAAGGGATTTGAAATCAATATTTTAAATTACAGAAGAATCTAGAATATATAATGATCAATGAGTATATATTTTAAAAAAGTGTTTTTCTCTAACACATTTCTTTGTAAAATAGCTATCATAGGCAAGAAATTATTTGTGAGTCTCAATCATTCCCCTTACTTAACCAATTTATTTGTATGTTAAATGACTTTCATTTAAAAGTAGGCTCCCTAGAGGTTTATTAATTGGAACTTCGTTTATTTTATTTAATTATATTAAAGCATTCTGCCTCAATCAATTTTTATTATAAAGAAATAAAGTACTTAGTATTAAGCAAATATCTTAAAATACTGCTGAATAAAGCAGTGATAACTTTTAAATAATGCAGTCTGATGATGTGCAAAATATAAGCAAGAGTAAACATTGAAAAATCTATAATTTTTAAAAAAACTAAAAGTAAATTATTTAAAGTCAGTGGAGCTCCTAAGACTTTCTCTCAGCATGGCATTCCTCACACCATTTCCTCTCATATTTCTTCCTAGGGAAATTAACCAGCCTTAAATCTTTAAATATATTTTGTTCTTAACAATTTTAGACAACAATTTGGGGGCAGGGAGGTAGTACAGCTGATAAGGCCCTTGTTCAATCCCTTGCATCCTATCTGGTACCCTGAACATTGACAAAAGAGAGTCCTGAGTGCAGAGCCAGAAGTAACCTCTGAGCATTGCTATACGTGTACCAAAAACAAAATTATATGAAAAAATTTAAAAATTCACTTAAAAAAGGAGTGTGGAATGATTGTACACTGGTTACTGTGCTTGCCTTGCATGAGGTCAACTCAGGTTCAATTTCTGTTATTACATGTGGTATCCTGAGCATGACCTAGAATATTCCTGAGTGCATAGCCAGAGTAAATCCTCATCATTCACTGAATGCGGCCCAGAACCAAAATAATAAGAAGAAGAATCACTGTCACTCTCATTGTGTTGTTCATCAATTTGCTCTAGCGAACACCAGTAGCATCTCCATTGTGAGATTTGTTGTGTTAGGGTGCGGATCGAGATCTCCCTTTAACGACAAAGAGACTCCAGTGACTGCAAACAGCAAGCAGGGTTTATTGTAAGACTGGCTAGCCAGGGTCCAGCCGTCTACGCCAATACACAGGTCCAGCAGGTTGGGCAAGACCCCGAGCTTCTCCAAAGGAGATCTTATATAGGCCTTCACTGGCCGTTACAGCAGAGCCTGCGCATTTCATAGCCAATAGATTTATAATGGTACATATTTTCCTAACCAATCTATTTAGAAGGACATCACTCCTTAGCCTACAGTTTTAGAGATCAGCATTTGCGTCAATGTTTAGGAATGTCCTGGTTTTTAGGGCAGTCAGGAGTCTTGTGACATCTGATTATCTGGTCTGACCACCCTTCTCCTGACTTGCAACTCCGGGTGACTGTATCTGAGTTCCTTGCTCAGGGGCAGAAAAACCAGCTACTTTACAATGCCTAAATTAATTCTTATGGTCTGTCCTGGGCCAATTCCTCAGAGTTGTTACTGTTTTTGGCATATCAAATACGACATGGTAGCTTGCCAGGCTCTGCCATGAAGGCGAGATACTCTCAGTAGCTTGCTTGATGGGCTCTCTAAGAGAGACGGAGGAATCGAACCCGGGTTGGTCATGTTGCAAGGCAAACACCCTACCCGCTGTGCTATCGCTCCGGTCCATAATAAAAATAGTAATAATTTTAGATAACTTCAAATTTAAATTGTGTTCCAAGGTAATCCTTACACGATACTTAATAGGTATAGATTTGTGTATGTATGATTATGTATTGAGAGTTTGGAAAAGTATGTAATTTCTGGAATAGAGAGTTTATCCAGTAATTTAGAAGGAATGTGTGGTGTGAACTATATCTGTCCTTTAAATAACAGTACATTTTTATCATTGAATATGTAGGAACATTTCTGAATGTCCTCTAATATGTATAACAAATATATGACTCACATATTATTCCTATAAATTGAAGCACAGAGTGTAAAGTTTCTTATCTGTTTTGAGTCGTTAAATGGTTCTAGTTAGGTTCTATTTTTAGTTAATTTATTTAATTCTGGTTACAGGGCCACACTCAGTGGTACTCATGAGGCTATTTCTAGCTCTATGCTTAGGAGTAATCCCTGGTTGTGAGAGAAGTCAGACAATTGGGCACATTTGCAGACAATTACCTTAACCACTGAACTTTCTCTCTGGTCCCTATAGTTAAGTTCTAAAGAAAATTTGGTAATTCTTTTTATCCTAAATAACTTAAATATATTGCTTTATTTGAAACACTAGTTTATCAAGAAGACATGGATTTTTTAAAAGAGGAAAATGTATGCATATTTAAAAAAGGGCTTGAGGGATAAATATTAAACGTCATTAGTATGAATGTGATCTCCTTAAATAACATCTGAATTAAGTCACAAATGCAAAATTTTTATTAACAATTAAATTTGACATTAGTGTAATAACTTTATACAACATATCAAGTGTTATACAACCAAATTAAATATGAAACATGTGAATCCAATTGTCACTTACCTATGACGATCATAATAATGCTGTTTTACATTCCTCAGTGCAGTTTCTTGACTTTTGATGGCTATTATTTGTTAGATTTTGTTATTTGTCTTTGTCAAATCTGTTTTGATACTGTAACCTTTGTAATAAAAAAATGTAAACTTTTTCGAAATCTTTATCACATAAGTTTATACATGAATTTTTGAAAACTTTCGAGTCATGATGGTATAGTGGTTAGTACTCTGCATTGTGAAAACTTTTGAATTTCCCTCCCAATATTTTGACTTCACACATATTTAGAAAATGAATCTTTTTTTTTAATGTCTGTGCTGACTGAACATCAAGCAAATGGGAACCCCTCCCCCAACATGCCATTTTGATCATCTTCCTCTCTCTATCATCATCATACAAAACTTTTAATCAGTTTGGAGAAAGACTAGAAACTAACTCAAGTAAGCAAAATTTGAAAACGTGTTAAAGGAGTATCAAGTAAAATGGAAAATAGTAAGTGGTAAGGGCAGATATCCTCAATTTAGAACCTAATGTCAAGTATAAAATCTCTAATCCAGAAGCTTGAGGGCATGATATTTTGATGACTAATTACTGACTTTGCATTAAACACCAGTTTTTTTGCTTATAAACAGTGATGACTAGCTAGTATCAGACCAATTTATCTTAAAACAATATTTAAAAGGGGCTGAAGCGATAGCACAGTGGGTAGGGCGTTTGCCTTGCACTCGGCCAACCCAGGTTCGAATCCCAGCATCCCATATGGTCCCCTGAGCACCACCAGGGGTAATTCATGAGTGCAGAGCCAGGAGTAACCCTTGTGCATTGCTGGGTGTGACCCAAAAAGCAAAAAAAAACCAATATTGAAAAATTTAAATGGAGGGTTCAGAGGAGGAGTACACAGGGTAAGATATTTTTTGATATTTTGTCATGCATGTGGCCAACCCAGGTTTGATCTTTGGCACTACCTATGTTTCTCAGAACACTGCCAGGAGTGATCCTAAAGGATAGTCAGGTATATGCACTGAGTTACTGGGTATGGCCAATAATATAAAATTAAAAATTTAAAGGGACTACAAATTACATGTTTTATAATATTAAGGACCTCCTAAGCAAATGGAACTGAAGCCAGATTTAGCATTATTTAACATTATAGGATAAATTATGTCTCCCTCACTACCAAATTTATTTGTTAAAGGTTTGTTGATGACTTAGAATGTGATCTTATTTGGAAATAATGCTGTTTCAGAGATAAATATTTAGGATGAGTTTGCATCAGAATAGAAAGACCACTAATCTGACTGATGATCTCATAAAAAAGGAAACAGATGCACACATGGAGATGCTATATGAAAACAAAGGCAGAAATAGAGATGATTTATATTCAAACCAAGAGTGCCAGCAAACTGCTGAAAGTCAAAAGAGAGGTTTGTAACAGAGGGAACTAAAACTTCTGAGGCCTTGACCTTGGATTAAAAGCCTTCAAAATTATAAACTAATGCATTTTGATTTTTATCCCACTTAGTCTGTTATACTTTTTTAAAGCAAATCTACAAACTGATATCAGTGGGGAAGTTATATTGAAGGGCCATATTTTGATTCAAAATATTTCTTAAAATTTATATTTTATTCAGGCACTGTGATTTACAATATTGTTAAGGCTAGAATTTCTAGTAAACAATGTTTCGTGTCTCCCGCCCCATTGGTATCATTGTCCCTCCACCAATTTTTATTTTTTATTTTTATTTATTTTATTTATTTTATTTTGCTTTTTGGGTCACACCCGGAAATGCACAGGGGTTACTCCTGGCTCTGCACTTAGGATTACCCTTAGCAGTGATCAGGGGACCATATGGGATGCTGGGATTCGAACCCGGGTTGGCCACATGTAAGGCAAATGCCCTATCTGCTGTGCTATCGCTCTAGCCCCCTCCACCAATCTTTAAATGATTAATAAATTGTATGATGTCAACAAGACCAAAACCTGAGCCCAAAGTAGTAAATAGGAAACTTAAAACAGAGTCAAGTTTTTAAAAAAGTTATGTATTTGTGAAGGGAAATTTTATTTCCGAGGTCTTCCAAAAATAGCCTATTTTGATGTGGTACAGTTCAGATCACAGAGGGAAAATAGTGATATCACCTAGTATTTCACTTTATTTTTTGCAGCACAGTGCTAAAAAGTCAAGAAGGTCTTACAGCATTAGAGAGATCCAAAAAAAGAATTTGTGGACAACAGTACAGTACAGTGAAAAGGGCACTAATTTTCAGTTATAAATAAAACAAAATAAGATGGACAGGAAACAGACTCTTCAGATTTCAAAGTGATTCATTTCCAGCAGAATTTCCTATGATTCCCCCTATTCTAATTATGCCAGCAGTAAAAGAATATCCTTTATGGAAGAATATAACATGGAACAGAATCTCTATAATTTCTCAGATGGTATACCCAATCACTGTCACTGTCACTGTCATCCAGTTGCTTATTGATTTGCTCCAGCGGGTACCAGTAACATCTCCATGTGAGACTTGTTACACGTACAAGGTGTACCCAGTATTTAATAAAAAAAATTAAAAGAAAATCAGAGGAACATAAAAGTGATTGAAAATGAGAAAGTTACACAACAAGAGAAACAAATCAAGATCTCAAACACATTAAATTTACCACATATATAGATTTATATAATCTGGATTAGTCATTTAAAATATGACAAGATAAAAATTTTCCAGAGAATTAGATTCACTACAAAAGACCAAATGAAAATTCTTTACTTGAAATGTCTATAAAACATTCTAATTAAAACATGAAAGACTAGAGAGCTAAGGAATAGGCAGGATGCTTGCTTTACCGAGGGCTGACACAGTTTGATCTCCAGCTACTCATATAATTCCCTGAGCCTACCAGTCATAAACTCCGAGTGCACAGCCAGGAGTAAGCCCTGAGTATGAATTAAAAAAAAAAAAACAGACAAAAAAACAAAGAAGTAAGAATAAAATAGATCATGAAAGTTAATATAAGACAAATATGAGAATGCAAAAGTTAATAAACAGTTCCCAATTAAAATTACAACAGGAATCAAATAGTATTTTCAGAGATATTGGCAAGTTTGCTAAATAAAAAAAATACTTCAAGCCACAGAAATTCTATGAACTCAAAATAAAAGAAAAAAACAAAAATACATCAGAAGTTAATTTATATAAATCATAAATTTAGAATATAAAGTAAAATCAGTGGGGGTAAGAGATACAGGTGTCTTAGTAAGAGAAACATTACTGTCACAGTATACACAATGAAAGTAAGAGCCTTTCCTTAAAAACATAACTCAAAAGTTGAGAATAGTTTGACATTACCAGTAAGCTGAAATACTATATCCAGAAAAAAAACTTTCAAAAATAAAAACATTTAGAGAAAAGTACATAAAGTGATTTTAACATTTTTCTCTAAAATAATGCAAAAGCTATAACATCAGAGTAATAAAATAATGTTTAAGATCTAAAAATATAAGAAATAATATGAATAAGAAATTCATAGGTTTTGATGTATTAGAACAATAGACTAAAATGATAAACTATATTAAGAAGAATTGGGGTTAACTCCTTACCTCTATTGCAAACCACAATACCCCAAATGAGAGAGATGGCAAAAGGGTATGCCCTGTCACAGAAGCGGGGCAGGGTAGGGGAATGAGGTGAAGACAGGGGGAGGCTCACTGGGATCATTGGTGGTGGAGAATGGGCACTGGTGGAGGGATGGGTGCTGAGCATTTTATGACTGAAACAGAACCACGAAAGTTTGTAAGTCTGTAAATGCACCTCATGGGGATCCATTACAAAAAATAAAAAAATAAGAGAAGAAGAATTGGGGTCAGAGTGATATAATAGTACAGAAAGTAGGGCACTTGCTTTACTTAAGGACAACTCAGGTTTGATTCCAGGTAGCCCATAAGATCCCACTAGACTATCAGGAATGATCCCTGAATGAGGAGCCAGGAGTCAAGTCCTAATCATTATCAGATGTAACTCAAAGAAACAAAAATATTGTAAATATTAACATGCTTCTCATCATTCAATGTAATGATTGATATTTAGAAGTTTATATAAAAAGACTCGCCATTGATTTTACTTAATGTAGCTTTTTATCTTTAAAAAAAATCTTATTTCAGAATGAGTAAGACATTTTATCATCCTCTATATCTCCCCTACTAAGTGTGAAAAGTTCTAGTTAGGTGTGACATACATGATTGTTATTTATTTTACTCTTCTTTTGGTAACTATAAATCATAATAATCATTATGAATGTAATAGATTGAGAATAAATGATTACTACTATTTCATCTGTCAAAATAAAGATATATTAGAAAACTATACTCTCTTATTCCTTTACACCTTTTGTATTTTTATTCTTTGGGTTTTAATTCCCCATATATTTTGAAGCAGTCTGGACAATACTAATTTGATATAGCTTATGTTTAATTTTTAAATATTTTGGGGTACTGGAGAGTTACACCTTGTGATGCTCAGATACTAATACTGGTTCTGTTCTCAGAACCAGCTCAGGAGATTATATTTGATGCTAGGAATTCAGACTTCAGTAGGTGAAATGTGAGACAAATGTTTTATCCTCTGTTCAATCTCCCTCAGATAAAGCTTATACTGTATTTTCCCACACATTTATATATTTTATTGGCTTCCTTCTTCTTCAGTTCTGTAATGTTTCACTGGGAAAAAGTTTATTTTGTAGTTTCATCTGAATACTTTTATTTTTGATGATGTATCCAAAATAAAAAATATCAGCTATTAATGTTTTCCCTTATTTATATGTTTTTATTTTTTCTTCCTCCTCATTTCATTTTTCACTTGCTATCTTTTACTTTCAATCACTTTTTTTTCTTGAGTTGCAGCTGGAGCTATAGTAAAATAAGCTAGGTGCTGTTCTTACACACAGTTAACCCAGTTCAATCCCCAGCACACCATATGGTTCTGTAGCTTGCTAGGAGTGATTCTTGAGCACAAAGCCAGATAAAAAGCCCTGAGTACCAGAAGTTGTGACCCCAAAACAAAAATAAAACAAAACCCAATTTTTTTCTTGAGTTTTCTGAGGTCAAAGATATGTCATTCTGATTGTTTATTCTTTAACATATTATGCTTCTTTATTATCATAATATTATCATTGTATACCTACAAAGTCTAATGTTTTAAGTGAATATAATATTTTAATCCATTTGTTTTAAAAAACATTTCCAGTGGAACAAATGATGCCATTTATAGAACTCTTTTCTCTATGCTACACAATTCAGTCTAGGAGCAGGTCACTTGGCCTCATGTCTCCTTAGCTTTCTTTACTTTGGCATATATTCACAATTATTCTTTGTCTTATTAGTTTTGATGGATTCAGAGAGATCTCCTCCAAATTTTTTTTGATGCAGGTGGCCCCCAAGTGATTTTTATGTGATCCAGGCTTAGGTACGAATATGCTGGTCCAATTAAGCTTGAGAGTCAGTGCAAAGGCCCATGGTCTAATGCAAAGACCCAAGGATATGGTACCAGAAATATGTGGGCGACCCTGATAGTTCTGGAGGACTCTATGACTGCAGAAATGCACAGGGAACCACGTGATACCTAAAATCAAAGTAGGACATGCACAGTTATAGCTCCAAATCACATTATTAAAGGTTGCAAGTTTTACCTTGCATTCAATTTTGCATTTTTTTCAAGGAAAACTCTTAGAGTTGCAAGTAATGATGACGTAGACAAGGAATGAATCCAGTTAATTCTACTTGTCACCTTGTTGATATATCAACTCTTTATATCCTTAAAGAAATTATAAAAAAATTGGTTATCTCAGGAAGTGAATGCTAGATATAAGAATTCAATAGTTTGTAACTATTGAAAGATGATAGCACTGCTGTCTAGTCAGCCTTCCTGAGGTAATAAAGTCATTACTCAGAAAAAAAGGAGTGATGTAGTTTTCTTTCATTTATTTTTTGCTACAGCCATATGTCATTGGTTACAAGTAGTTTAGAGTTAATATGTTTGCAGTTAGAATTATAAAATATTTTTATAACATAAGACAAATCCTATTGTTTTATAATCATATGATAAATAACTGTATTTTTTCATATTCTAAAATTGCCTTACATATATAATGTAAAAAAATTTTATGGCATCTTAGATTAGTTTCAATACTAATATAATAAAATCAAATCAATATTACTGAGATATAATATGTTAGTATTTTAATCTTTTGTAAATGATTATTTGATTATCACTAATCAAATAATGATTAATGATTATTTGAAGTTTTTCTTAGTTCTGTTCTATTTTATCTTTCTCCAAGAGAGAAAAAAAAGCAAATGATATTCTTTGAAAAAGAAGAGAGAAAGATGAAGTAGTCTGCCTAAATTCTTCCAGATTTATTTGGGAAAAATAAAATGAATTTATAAAACATTAATATACTATTTCAAATTTCATGAAATAACTAATTCAGAAATAATATAAACATATTTTTAACTTATAAAGTCTAAGCTACATGTGTTTAAATACACATTTATTTTAAACATATTCTTTTTAATATATTTCTCTAGTTTTACCTCCATAGATTGTTGTGGAAACTCATTGGATGCTCAATATTTATATGTAAAATGAACAGTTGAATTTTACATAAATGAATCAATTACATAAATGAATTCATCTTACATAAATGAATATGTAAGATGAAGAGTTGAATGTTATTACCTTTTATGGTGTGTTACAGTCAGAATAATTGGCAATACTCTAAAACCTAGGTTTCTAAACCCTATATGGGGTTGTATAACTAAATAGGTAGGACCTACAAAAAAAATTAAGTCAAATCATGATTTATTAACAGCTAATATTTTATGTAAACCAATTTTGTATACTGGATTTATGGAAAATCTTTTAGGATATAAAGGGGTGGAAAATGTATAAGCAGACATATTTAAAAAAATGAACAAATCTTTAAACAGGATAGGAGGATAAAGTTCTAAAGGGAAATATGAAAGGATAACTTTATTCAATGTAATTCCATTTTAGGTACAAGTTAAGAGAGGGGCTGCAGTTTCAAAAAAAAAGTCACTTGTAGATGATAGCATCTGGGATTTCTTCATTTGGTCATTTGAATTAGAATTTTTACTAACATTTTCCACCATATTTTGTTCTGCCTCTTTCCTTTGTGTCTATTAATTTCTGAATCATTATGAAAAAAATCTGGAGCTGACCAAATACTATTCAATGCACTACATTTGAAATCTACTCATTAAAACAAACAAATAAACAAATAAACAAAAATCCTAAACACAACTTGACCTGGAAGGTGGCTTTTTTGTTTGTTTGTTTGTTTGTTTGTTTGTTTGTTTGTTTTTTGGTAGAATCACTGAATTACAAGTTATTCATGATTCAGTTTCGAGTGTGCGATATTCCAACACCAGTCCTTCAGAGGAAGTCTGCTTTTTCCTTCTGCCAAAGTTACCAGTTTCTCTCCTGCCCACATCCTTCCTAATGGTAGGCACTTGATATCTCCTTTCCACACTCTATTCTCCTCCAGAGTATGGTACCCTTCCCTGACCCCCTTTGCATCAATCCCAAATTCCTACTGGAAACCAGTTCTCATGATATTTATTTCTACTGGTTTGGAAATTTGCTATTCCTCTATTGTGTTTCCTTATATTCTGCCTTTGAGATATTATTCTGTGTCTATCCCTCTCCCTCTGACTAACTTCACTCAGCACAATACTTTCCCGATCTCTCTGGAAAATGTAGCAGCAGCAAATGGTATAACTTTATCTTTTCTTGTGGCAAGTAGTATTCCATTGTATATATGTATCATAGTTTATCTGTTCTTTGTCACCTGCTTTGTTTTCATATATTTGTTTACTGTGAATAATGCTATAATAAATATGAGTGTTTGGATCTTGTCTGAGTCACCATGCTGCAGTAACAGAGGTCCCCTGGGGCATTCAGGGCTGATAACCATCCCCCCTGAAAATGCCCGAAGGAACAGTTCCATGGGCTGGTAATCATGGCACTTTAATTAAATCTATCATCTTTATTCTAGAGAAATTATGAAGGACTGGGGGCCAGGAATTACTTATAGGCATCGTAAAACATTAACATAAACAATGAACATGCATAAAGCTGCTCCTTCAAGTGAAATTCTTCTAGAAGATCTAAACAATGACAGAATTCCATCTAGAGGCTCCCTTACTCTACATTCCTTTTAGGAGATCTGCCCAAGTGTGGAATTTCATCTAGGGGCATATTGCTTTCTTCTTTCCTTTATTGGTAGCACTGTAGCACTGTCATTCTGTTGTTCATCAATTTGCTCGAGCGAGCACCAGTAACATCTCCATTGTGAGACTCATTGTTACTGTTTTGGCATATTGAATACCCCACGGGTAGCTTGTCAGGCTCTGCCTTGTGGGCGAGATACTCTCGGTAGCCTGCTGGGCTCTCCAAGAGGGATGGAGGAATCAAACCCAGGTAGGCTAAGCTGCGTACAAGGCAAAAGCCCTACCCACAGTACTATCGCTCCAGTCTCTACCCTTTATTGGTAATCCATTAAAACAATCATATTAAATTTATTTCTTAATAATATTTCTAGTCATTTTGTGTGAACACAATAGGAGATATATACTTTTATCCATACTCTAGATTAAGTTTAAATGGTCCCTCTGAACTCTTGGTAAAAGGTGACTTTTCCTGGGGATATACCATTTTATTTTCCAATCTACAATCCTAAAGTCTGGTTAGTTTTTCCTAATCAACAGGGTCCTTATTCATTTACCTTATTCAGTCATGTCAGAGTTTGCTTCATGACCATCCTCTTAACTTATTATACTTCTTATGGTGCTTAGGCTATCCCACATAGTTTACAGCTTGACTTGGGTCCATCCAAGCCCCACAGCATGATACTCTTTTGGGGGTATAAGGAATGAGGTCAATTAAAGGGCAAATGAGGCTTAAGTAAATATGACAGATGCTCTGGAATAAATATTTCAGAGTCAAGTACAAAATTATAGCATTAACTGTCTTCCTGTGTCTATGTAAAAAAGGACATTGCACTAGAATAAAAATGCGCAAAGGATATAAAAAAAGAGTAAAGCAGTATTTCACTCACATATACAATATCCAGAGCCATCAGAAGGTTTGACCTTGTAAGTTACCATGTCTGATTTTGAGATATTTGTGACTAACAGAGAGGGGAGGAAGAGTACAAGGGGAGGTTAAAGATAAACACAGAGGATTGCGAGTACCCTTGGAATTGGGTGTGCCCCCAGTAGCACCGTAATGGGCATAATTCAATCAACCTAAGCTCTCTGCTGGAGAAGAAAAGACAACCCCATGTGAAGCCTAAAATGCTTGGAAACATAATCCAACAGGATGTTCCTATAGGAACCAGCTTCTCCATCTGAATTCCCTCAGCATTTGGTTCTTCTATTTAGCTATTGAATGAATTAATGTTTCTTTTTCCAATATTTTAAAAATTCACCATGAAAAGTTACTAATTTGGAAGAATTATATCTCATAATTGATATGTAACTTGTTCTTTATCAGAATTAGTATGAAATATCTAACTAATTAAGCTTACTTTAATAGTTTAATCTTGGGAGAGCTGTTTCAATTTTATTCATTTTTTAATTTTATTCACTTTCAGTCAAGTTTATTCAGATAGAATAATTTAATAATATTACTATTTTATACTTAAAATACTACTGAACAATACTACACACCCATAACCAAATAACCCATATCTTACCACCATTATCCCTACCTCACTTTGCAACCCTCCTCACTTTGAAGGCCTCAATTCTTGGTTCTGTTTACTGTGTCTCAGAGTTTGTTTAAATTGGGCATTATTTATGCCCTTACTTTTTCCTTTTTATTCTACATATGAGTAAGATAATTCAGTTATGTTCTTTATCTTTCTGACTTACTTCACTCAGCATGACACCTTACAACTCTATGCAAGTTGTAGTACAATGCTAGCTTTTGTTTTTTCTTAAAGCTGGGAAAGAATCTATTGTGCATTTATTTATACCATAACATTTCATGTACATACTTATCTCTTGTTGGACACTGTGCTTCCAAATATTGGTTGTGCTTGGTTTTTAATAGAAAATTACTCAAATTATTCTGTTTGGCGCAATAAACTTGAGAGTTCAAAAGTGTGAACAACACCAATATTATTTGTAAGCAGAAGAGATAGTAGAGATGATTAATCCCTTACTCTGTATATAGGCAACCCAGATAGGGTACTGGGGTGTGCTCCCAAAAAAATATTTTTTTTTCCTTTTTGGGTCGCACCCGGCAATTCACAGGGGTTACTCCTGGCTCTGCACTCAGGAATTACTCCTGGCAGTGGTCAGGGGACCATATAGGATGCTGGAAAAAGAACCTGGGTTGGCCATGTGCAAGGCAAACACCCTACCCCTTGTGCTATCACTCCAGCTCCCCAAAACAATTTTTTAAAAATTAAAAAATATCTAAAGGAATGGGTATACGACAATAAAATGATAATAGACAGTTTTGGGAGGGATATTGGTAATGGTGATGAAGATTTTAGTGGTAGATAATATGCAAGTAAAAAAAGATTAATGATATTCATGAATTGTAAATTATTAATTAATAGAAGAATTGCAAATATGTTAATGATGTATATTTATGAATTTTATTTTATGGCAAGGCTATGAAAATATGGATGTTAGAAAATTAAAGCAAAATTTTAAAATTATGCAATATTTCATAAAAATTAAAATGAGGAAAACATGACTATTTCATAGGAAGTTTTTTAATCACAGTAGTATTAGTTCTTTGTTCTGTTAGACTTATAGGTTGAACAGCTGGAATAAGAAGTATGAAAATGAGATCATAATTTTTTCTTACAAAACAGGAAAATTAACATTTATTTTTAGCTAAATTTTAAAAGATTAAACAAAATTAGGAAAACTTTACTTGTCCATGAACAAAGGCCTTGCTCTGAGTTTGAAAGTAAAAAATACAAACCTTATTATGGACAGAAGATACTGGTTAAACTTTATCTAAAATTCAGAGCACAACTCTGCTATTTTAATACAAATAAAATTAATCAAAAATGAATTTATTCCAAGAGAATTATTTTGAGGTCTAGTGAAGGAGTAACTACGTAGAGATCTGGACTTCAGTTTAAATCCCAACAGAGGGAAGTAGGGAAATCTGTTTTCTCTTTAACAGTAAACTTGTCCTGTAGCACTGTAGCACTCTCACACTGCTGTCCCCCCCGTTATTCATCAATTTGCTTGAGTGGGCACCAGTAACGTCTCCATTATGAGACTTGTTGTTACTGTTCTTGGCATATCGAATATGTCATGGGAAGCTTGTCAGGCTCTGCCTTGCGGGCAAGATACTCTGGTAGCTTGCCAGGCTCTCCGAGAGGGACAGAGGAATCAAACCCGGATGGGCCGCTTGCAAGGCAAACACCCTACCCTCTGTGCTGTTTTTTATCTTTGTTTTAAATTTTGTGTTTAGCTATTCTTATGTGCTAATAATGATGATTCTTTGTAATGGTTAACCTTATTATTCCTCTTATGTTTCAGTTCTCAGTAATCAAACCCAGGCCCCATGAATGCATGCTCTAGCAGTGAGTGGCATCTCCACCCTGGAATCACAATTGTTGATCATATCATTGTCACTGTATTACTGTCATCCTGTTGTTCATCGATATTTACTCGAGCGGGCACCAGTAAACTCTATTCCACTCAGCCCTGAGATTTTAGCAGCCTCTCCTTACTTGTCTTTCCCAATGATTGAAAGCTCTTTCTGGGTCAAGGGAATGAGATCTATCGTTACTGTGGGGCTCAAGTTGATGAAAATTGTCCTAGAAAAAAAATCAGAATTCCCAATATTCAAGTTGCTAGATATGGACCAGAACCTAAATATTTTAAATTTTCTTTCTTATATGATCAATATAAGGGGCTGGGGGCTGAGCTCTCCAAGCCTGCTTGAATTGGGACTGAGCCTTCTCCATCCAGAATCCCCATTTTCCAGTAGCTTGGCAGCCATACTCACAAACAGTCCCCAGCGTTGGTGGTGTGATCCCACCAACAGTCAACATCCAGAGACTATAAGACCAAGCTCCCAGAAGCACATGGCTGCAAAGCAGCGGCGTGATATCTAATAGCCTTGTTCTCCTTCTTTGAGAACCTGATAAACTACCAAGAGTCTATTACTCACATGTGAGAGCCTTGCAAGCTCTTCGTGGCTTATTTTTATCCCAAGTACAGTAAAAGATATATACACACCTCTCAGAGAGCCCGGCAAGCTACCGAGAGTATCCTGCCCACACAGAAAAGCCTGGCAAGCTACCTGTGGCATATTTGATATGCCAAAAACAGTAACGATAGGTCTCATTCCCTTGACCCAGAAAGAACCTTCAATCGTTGGGAAAGACAAGTAAGGAAAGGCTGCTAAAATCTTAGGGCTGAGTGGAATAGAGAGGTTACTGGTGCCTGCTCGAGTAAATCGATGAACAACGGGATGACAGTAATACAGTGAGAGTGATATGATCAATAATTGTGATTCCAGGGTGGAGATGCCATTCACTGCTAGAGCATGCATTCATGGGGCCTGGGTTTGATTACTGAGAACTGAAACATAAGAGGAATGATAAGGTTAACCATTACAAAGAATCATCATTATTAGCACATAAGAATAGCTAAACACAAAATTTAAAACAAAGATAAAAAATAAACTCATTGTCATAAATTAAATTACAGAATTTGTATAATTTATTAAGGGGGTCTTTGCACTACTTTTTACTTCATACACTTACTCAATTTATACTTATTCACATACAAATTAGTTTATTTTGTTTTTTATTTCAGAGCCATGTCCCATAGTTCTCAGGACTTAACCTAGCTCTGTGCTCAGGGTTTACCTCAGAGGTGCTCAAGGGATCATCTGTACAGGGGAAAGGAATCTGGGTTGATTGTAAGCAAGGCATATGTCCTACCCAGTGTACTCTCTCAGGACCTGTTTTATATTTTTAAGATGTCAATTTGGGAAGAAAATTTTATCTAATTCAATATTATGTATATATATATATTCTGGGAGCCTACCAACAAGCATCAAGAAGATCCAAGGAGCTCCTCACAGTAATTCTTGGCAAACCAGACTAGGAGTTTAATGCAAAAACCTGAGTAAGCTGTGCTACTTGGGCCCTATTGCCTGGGAGCTACTCAGAGAAAGCTCTCGAGACCACATCCTCTGGGTCTTGACCACATCCTCTGGGTTGTGAGTCTCAGCGTTGCAATGATGATGTTTTGAAAGTTATGTGGCACTAAACATAAGACTGTGATCTCACTCTATGTTCTATCTCTAGCACCCCCTAGGCAAACTCTTGACCTTTCACAATAGAATACCTAATCCATTATCATTTTATTTTATTTTATTTTATTTGAGGGAAAGGCTACACTTGCCTATGATCAGAACTTACTCCTGACTCTGTGCAGAGGGATCATTTCCAGAAGGGTTGTGGGGGAAGCTACTAGCTGTCTTGGACTGAACCCAGGTCAGCTGTCTGCAAGACAAGTGCCCTACTAGTTCTCCTATGGCTCCATTCCACCATTGTTTCAATGGATTATAAACATGTCTCTGCCTCAGTTCTTAGTCAAAAAAATCTAGATTATATATTGAAATGCTCAATTAAGATACATATCTTGAACCTAGGTGTGATAGATAATACACTTTTGCAAAGTTTTATATTTAAGAACTTTATTTTTCTGTGAGGGAACAAGTGTGTAAAATATATTCCCTCCATGCCCCTTTTCCAGACTGAGCCTTCACCTGATATTATGAGATAAAATATCAGGGGAATCAAAGGGTTTCAACAGAATCCCACTGTTTTTGTTTTAGAGATATCTCTGCTTTAAGTAACAGTATTAATGGCTTGTGTTTATACCCTCTCAAACATGTCATATAGCTGACAAATTCAGAAGGTCAAGCCCAGAAGTTAGGTTTTGAAGTGCAAGTGACTGTTATTAAAGTGAAATCTCTCATTCTATCAATAAAACTGGAAATCAGAAGTTTTGAAGGCAATGTTCATAGCTGGAAGAAGGTACAGCACATTTTCAAAGAAATCCGAAAGAAATAAAATCAAACTCCAGGGGCTGGAGCAATAGCACAGCAGGTAGGGTGACTGCCTTGCACACGGCCGACCCGGGTTCAATTCCCAGCATCCTATATAGTCCGCTGGGTACTGCCAGGAGTAATTCCTGAGTGCAAAGCCAGGAGTAACCCCTGTTTATCACTGGGTATGACCCAAAAAGCAAAAAGTAAAATAAATAAAATCAAGCTCCATTGCATGATTTGATCAATTTGTAAGAGGCAAGGAGACACCAGGGCTATTTTATTTTTGATTTATTGATTATTTTTTGTTTTTGGGGTCACAGCCGACTATGTTCAAGGGTTACTCCTGAATCTGCACTTAAGAATTATTCATGGCAGTGCTTGGGGGAACATATGGGATGTTGGGGATCAAACCTGGGTCAGCCACATGCAAGGCAAAAGCCCTACCTGCAGTACCATTGCTCCAGCCAACTAGGGCTACTTTAAACATATACAAATAAATTATTACTAAGAAAGTTTTACAAAGAATATTTAGAGTATGCTTCCACATGCTTTTCATTGTCTTCTAAAAAAACAGCAGCAATTCCTAATCATAACATAAACCACTTGTCAGAGCCTGATTTTCTCTTGAAAGTTGAGAAACACTGTAACACAGTTGCCATAACAAATATTTTACCAACAATTCCATATGTTAATATTTTGTAATTTTTTTTGTATATTTGGAATGTTTCAAGTTGCAAAACACATGCCATGAAACTGACTGAAAAGCTCACAATCTTAATGAAAAGGGGTTCACATGATGAGTTAAATTAGAAATTGATCACATGTACCACTTGCCATCCTGTTCATCAATTTGCTCGAGCGGACGCAGTAACATCTCTATTCGACCCTGTCGTGAGCTAGTGTAGCCCAATGGTGTCTGCTTGCTCCAGGAACGCAAAGAGCATCAAAACATTCATTCAGGGTCTTGATAAAGAAGTCTGACCATCTCATAGGTGGGTGGCCAGGCATTCTTTTTATATCTCATGGAATCCAGTCAGTAACAGCTCTAATCCAGCGGTCATCTCCAAAACTCATTACGTGTCCGGCTCATCTGACTTTCAACGTCTCGGCAAATGAGGCAGTGTCCTCATTCCTTGACAGAGGTCGAACTCCTGATTCCTTCTCTCACTTAGGTGAAACATGATACTCCAAGCATAGCTCTTTTGATTCCTCTTTGGGAGAGTCAAATAGCTTTCTCCTGTTTTTGTAGTGCCCAGCTCTCTGAGGGATTGTGCAGGAAGAATGTTAGAGTCGAAAAGATGTGCCTGGAGCTGGAGGTTCTTTGTCCTCTTAACAACTTCTTCGATGCTCTTAAAGGCGTTCCACGCTGCTCTCCTTCTCCTGCACAATTCTGGGCCAAGTCATTCTTCTTGTTCAGTTCTTGACCCAGAAACACATAACAGCTACATTCAGAGATGTTTATTCCATTGAGAACAAATGAAAGTCAGGAACTAGTTCGGTTCTCATGAACATTGTCTTCTTGAGATTCAGCTGCAGTCCTAACTTTCCACACTCATTATCGAGTCAGTCAGCATTCATGCCACTTGGCTAATGTTTAGTGTTATTAGAATGATGTCATCAGTGAAATGTAGGTGGTGTAGTTGCTGACTGTATATCTTCACTCCCATTCCTATCTATACCAGTAGTCACATGACATTCTCGAGGGTGGCATTGAAGAGTTTTGGTGAAATGATATCACCCTGCCGAACCCCTCTCGTTACATCAGTGATCATTTCCTTGTAGAATGGGGAGGTCCTGGTTGTGAATTTGTAAAACAGCTCACGGAGGATCCTGAGATACTGAGTTTAAATTCCCTTTTGGTTAGAGCTTTGATGACCACTTCAATCTCAACAAGAATCAAAGGCCTTCAATGAACATTAGACAGAGCAGCGTTGTGAACTCTCACAAAACCTCAATGAGCTTGGTCACTGTGTGGATATGGTTGATGATGCTGAATACTTTTGGGAACCAGGCATGCTCACATGGTTGTCCTTTATCTAGTGTTCTGCCAATCCTATTAAGGATGACTCGAGTGAACAACTTGTAGATGACAGACAACAGGCAGATTGGGAGATAGTAGCTGATGTAAAGGATGTCTCCATTCTTGTACAAGTGGACGGTCCTGCTGGTTTTCCATTGGGACAGAACCTTGCATTCAGACAGGTAGTGTGTAAAGAGTCAAGCCAGTATATTGACAAGTACTGGCGGCAGATTCTTCAGGTATTCGGGTCTGACCTCGTCTGGACCAGGTGCTGTACGCTTCTTTACTGACAAAATGGTATGTCAGATTTTGGAAGGGAGAATGCTGGGAACGACATATCCATCCCACGGAATTTGGTATGCTGGCGGGTGGATGTGGCTATCAAATAGATCCAAGTAGAAATCATGGATAACCTTCTCCATTGCCCTTCTTGAAGATGTGATAGATCCATCAGAAATAGGAGGGCAGTCATCTTGGTTTGGTTGTTGGTGAAGGACAGGTGAGCAATGGGAATACTTTTCTCGGCATCTGCCATATTGGCTATAACTGCTGCTCTTCTCTCTTAGAGGTCTTCCTTTATCACTTCTCTGCAGGACTTTGCGAGTTCGGACATTAGCTTGTGATTGTCTGAGGCTCGTGCCAAATATGTTGACAAATGAGCTCAAGAGTTTCCAAAGATAGGCATCGTTTTGTCTCTTTCTTACTCTCAGCATTCCTCTATAGTCGTGAAGGTGCTGAACCAGCCAATCGTATTCTTCGTTGATGTGGTCAACGATGCCATCTTTCCCATATTGTTGAAATAGTGTCAGAGAGCTCCCAGTTGGTGTTCTTTCTGGGCATTCTTAAACTTTGCAGCCCTTTATTCCCGCTCTGTGAAGTATAAATTCACATGAAGGAGATGGTGGTCTGATCCCGTTTGGAATTTCAGAAAAACAGTGACATCAGTCAGGCAAAACTGTTGATTGAATATGATGTGATCAATTTCGTTATAGAACTGTCCACCCTGGAGAGTCCCATTGGCAATGTTTAGATTTGGCCTTCTGGAACTGCGAGTTACCATGGATGGTCTTGGTTTACATGATCAACTCAGACAGATGGTATCTGTCTGGTGTCCCCTCAAAGGATCACCACCTCATTGTGGCTGGCAACAGTGCCAACCAGCAAAGAGTGAACTAACAGTTGCTGCCCAGAGACACAGGCAGGTGTGTATTTGTCAGTGTGCAGATCATTACAATGTGCCAGTCGACCAAAATCTTGCATTCAGTAGACTGGGAGCATCTGTAAGGACGATTAAAGGCTGCCCTAAAAGCCTCCGTCCCTCTCCGAGAGCCCAGCAAGATACCAAGAGTATCCTGCCCACACAGCAGAGCCTGGCGAGCTACCTGGGGTATATTCAATATGCCAAAATCAGTTACAATGATGGGTATCATTCCCCTAACTCCGAAAGAGCCCCCAATATGGCAGAGTTGGGACGGATGAGAAAGGAGAGGCTGATAAAATCTCAGAGCCGAAGTAGGCTGCCAAAACGAAGAAAGACTAAAATGACTGTACTTTCAAAGCACGTACACTGGCATCAGAAGCATCCATTGAGGACGTGATGGTGCAAGCGAAGAAGATCAATTACGATGTCATTGGACTGACTTAGATGATAAGGCATCAATCACATTATGCCACTTTCAACACTGGAGAAGAACTATTCCTGGAACATGTGACAGTAGAGATGTCGGTGGTGTCAGTGTCCTCGTCAACACAAACTTGGCCGCCATGAGCATTGGCTCATTCGAATGTCTAACAACCCGAATTGGACGCTTACATTTGAATAGATGCCGGCAGTTTCTATCTTCATCGTCTACACACCAACATCCAACTACGGTGAAGAAGAAATTGAGAAGTTCTACATGGAGCTGGAGAAGTTCTATAAAGAAGATCATACCTTCTACAAGGTCATTGTTGGTTATTTTAAAGCCAAGATTGGACCGAGAAGGTCGCCCAAAGAACTTCATATCAGGACCCATGGCTCAGAATAGAAAGTAATGAAAAGATCATTATTAATGAGAATAGAAATTAATGAAAAGATCATTATTAATGAGAATAGAAATTAATGAAAAGATCATTATTAATGAGGAATAAGTATATTTTGTATTTTTTTCATCATTTTACAACCAAGTTTATTTTATTTTGATTGCTAAACACATGTTTATGTTCTTGGTACAGTTGGAGAAAAGAAATTAAAAGCACACTGAAAAATCAAATATATAAAAAATAGTAAGATTTAGATAGTTGTATGCCATTAATACTTTATTCCAGGAAGGCTCCTATACCATGGATTTCAGCTGAAAGTGCCCTTATCATGAGACATATTGTTCCTTCTGTTGACATTTTTTCCTGGCCAGCTATGGCACACATGGGTATATAATTTTAGGTTTCTTTTGAAGAGATACTTTGTATTTAGGGATGCCAGCAGCTTCAACTGCCATAACTTTAGAACCCAGCCCAAAATTCACATAAATATTATACTTCTCCTGCCTTGCTCTCAGGCAATGGCTGATTGCTGCCTTACCGTAATGAAGAATCTTTATTCTGATATTCACTTATCAACCTGACCAGGCTTTTTCAGAGCTCCACTGAAAGTGACGTTTCTTTCTACTAAATCCTCTCACCTAGTCTTTCTTTTTACATAGGGATTTTTTTTCTGCATCATTTGCTAACAGCTCTACCTACTACTTCCACTACTTTTCCCTCTCCACAGATAATGTCTAACAAAGCTCTCCCACCTTTAAATTTCTCTTGGTGCTGATTCTAAGAGTGAGTCCACTGGTACACATTCCAAAACTGGTCATGTTCACTGATTAAAAATTAAAGCCACCTTAGATACTATGTCCTGGAGAACCTTATAATAATTCTAATTGTAACAATATCTTATTCATTGGCCCTCCTACAAAAAAACATACTTATTTTTGTAAAATTTTAAAAAACTTACTTCCTTTATTTTTGAATGCTTTATAAAATGAGAAAATAGACACTATTATATTACTTCAAAAATATTTATGGTTTCCATTGCTCATAGTACTGGCATAATGGAAATATTCACCCATGCTTATTCAACAAAACATTCTTTTATTCTTCTAGGATATTCACATATTTTTCTAGTGAGAAAGCCACTTTAAAAATTGTTTGCTCTTGGGGCTGGAGCAATAGCACAGCGGGTAGGGCTCAATTCCCAGCATCCCATATGGTCCCCTAAGCACCGCCAGGAGTAATTCCTGAGTGCAGAGCCAGGAGTAACCCCTGTGCATCGCCGGGTGTGACCCAAAAAGCAAAAAAAAAATTGTTAGCTATTTTCGACACACATACTTGTATGTGTGTATATATCTGTATATATATGTATATGTACATATGCATACATATATATTTTTATATTGCTAAGTAAGCATTGGGCTGGAGCAATAGCACAGAAGTAGAGCATTCGCCTTTCATGCAGCCAACCCGTGTTCGATTCCTCCGCCCCTCTCAGAGAGCATGGCAAGCTACCAAGAGTATCTCGCCTGCACGGCTGAGCCTCAAAATACCCATGGAATATTGGATATGCCAAAGACAGTAACAATAAGTCTCACAATGAGAGATGTTACTGGTGCCCACTTGAACAAATTGATGAACAACAGAATGACAGTGAAGTAAGCATTAGTTCAAACCTCTGTATGTGTTGTAGAAGTATAGTTTATACCATTTCAAAGGCTGTGATATTATACCACCACGACTACTGAATGAGCAGTATGCCTGAGCCCATATCACTGAATCCATTTTTATCTCCCACCTCTGGAAAGCACAAGTCTGAGACCTGAGTACACAGGTTTGTTTTAATCATTTGTTTTCTCTAATTAATTCTATTTTATTTATTTATTTATTCTTGCTTTTTAGGTCACCATATGGGATGCTGGGAATTGAACCTGGGTCGGCCGAGTGCAAGGCATACACCCTACCAGCTGTGCTACCGCTCCAGCCCCAAATTAATTCTATTTTTAACTGGTCAGTTTTGGGGTAGTCTCTCATTTGGTACTCAGGAGGACCAGGGAGCTCCTCTGAGTGATTCTCAGCCAACCAGGCCTGTAGTTCAATACAAACTTCCAACCATGCCATGTTTCTTGGATCTGGGCCATCCTGGAGGTGCTCTGGGGTCAGCATAGCCATAAGCACTATTGCTTGAGGGCACCCAGAGCTGTACCCAGCAGGATTCAGGAGAGTATGGTGATAAGGTCATTAATCACTATCAAGACATACTCCTCAACACTTGTACTAATTCTATAGCCAAATAATCGAGATCTCACCCTTATTATTTTTGCAGTATTCTATATTTTTTCTTTTCAGTAACAGCAAAAAGATTCTTAATTATTGTAATTTGTCCATTTATATTCTTCATATATAATCTATGTTGTGAGGTGAAAAACACAAAAAATTTAAAATGACTGTTTTCTTTAAACAATGTAAAGATCACTGTGTCTAGAGAACTTTCTGTAGGGTGGGCAGACAACTTTGAGGGGACTGGATTACAAATTAATTCTCTTCTCTTACTAATCTGACTTTTTTTCAAGCTCTTAAAACCAAAAACACTCTTAAAAGAACCCTGTATGGGGCCAAAGAGATAGTACAGTGGGTAGGGCATTTGACTTGCACAAGGCCAATGCAGGTTTGATCCCAGCATCTCCAAAGTGTCCTGAGCACTGCTGGGAGTAATTTCTGAATGCAGAGATGGGAGTAACTCCTGAGTATTGCCAGGTGTAACCCCAAAACTAGAAAACTAGAAAGTAAAAAGATATTTTTTAATAAAAAATTCTTGCACGAGAGCTGGAGAGATAATGTAGCAAGTAAGGTACACCTTACTTGCCTGTGTCCATCCTGGGCTTGATTCCCAGAGTTCCATATGCTCCACCAAGCACCACCAAGAGTAAATCCTATGTGTCGAGGCAGGAGTTATCCCTAAGTAGTTCTGGCTATGGTCCCATAACAAACAACAATGAAAAAAAAAAGAATCTTGAATTTTAATTTTATTTTTTCAACATTAACTTCCCAGATAATCCAAACACTAACAAATACAATCAGTCCAGAGAAAACAAAGTGATCATTTGGTAGCAGAAGTGGGCTTTAAAATGACAATGTAGCTACTTCGTAATATCACAGTCTTCTGAGAATCATCTCCCAAATCTCTGCATGCACATGTAGGTAAATGTATAAAATCTAAAACTAAAATAATAAACACAGGCTCATAATATTATTTATTTGTACTTAATTATTTATTTTCTATTATTGAGTAAAACATATTCCAGGAAAATTTTGATATAATGGTTTTCATTATTCATACTAGTTTTGTCTTCCTAGAATATAAAATTGATTAAGTCAAAAGAATCTTCTTTGCTTACAATAACCCAAAATATGGCACTATCACTCATAAGATTTTTTTCTTCTAAATCATGCACAATAATCCCCCTAATGCAATAATTTAAGTTGAACTAGAATTGACTACCTAGAAATTTACTCTTAGAACAGCTAAACACAATATAAAATCCATACCTTCATGTCATTTATCTATTTGGAAAACTGCTACAGTAAAGTCACCTTTATGTTGTATAATTCACTTTAGAACAAATATAATACTAGAAGCTCACATATCAAGATGATATGACATTTCTAGTCAAACTAAGGCCAATATAGATATATAATTTCTAAGCACAAAAGAACCAGAAATCATAGAACAGCATATCACAGTATAACATTTTTCTATCTAATTTTCTTGTTGTAAAGTCTTATACTGGCATTGCTATTTGAAATTATGCCAAAGAATCAATAAAAGCAATGTGCTTTCAAATGAGGTAAAAATTGAGCAAGTGATAATACTAGAATGTTGTGAAGCTAATTATATCTGAAACAAGGGAAACTAGATCAGTCACTAGCTTTCTAGGACTCTATAAGATCATAATTTACTTAAAAATCTATATATTATTTATAGGTTATCTTTATTTACATTTTTATTTTTTATATGATCAACAGTCTGTTTATAGATCTTGAATCAAAAACAACCCGGATTGTGTTCATTTATGAATTTAATTTTTGGAAATCAAACTGATTGCAAGTTCAGCCCTAGAGACATATTCTGGCGTCAACATTTAACATAATGCTAGAGACATGTGGGAGAGAAAGATATGCCTCAGAGGTGATATGTACACAAAAATGCAAATGAAGAAGCTCTGGGCAAAGCAGGGTGATTCTAATTTAGTGCTCAAATTAGTTTTGCAGATAGCTAGACACTTGTCTCTCATTTTCAATCACTCCTCTGTTTGTAGAGTACTTTCATGGCATGTCTTGATAGCAAAATTATAGGCAATTAATGCAGGGGGCTAATCTTTCCAATCATTTCAACTCCAGAAAAATAAAACAGAAGATAACTTAAATACATTTTATACAGTGAAATAGTATTGTTACAAATAATCAAAAGTATTGTCTCTACCCAAGGATGGTAGATACGAGGGCCAGGGGGATTGCTCATAGCTGGAAGACTGCTTCATGAGCAGAGGGGAGAAGGCAGATGGAATAGAGAAGGGATCACTAAGAAAATGATGGCTGGAGGAACCAGTTGGGATGGGAGATGCATGCCGGAAGTAGATAATGGACCAAGCATGATGACCTCTCAGTGTCTGTGTTGCAAGCTATAATGCCCCAAAATAGAGAGAGAGTATGGGAAATATTGTCTGCCATAGAAGCAGGGGAAGGGTAGGAAAGGGGGGGTATACCCGGTATATTGGTGGTGGGGAATGTGCATTGGTGGAGGGATGGGTGTTTGATCATTGTGAGATTGTAACCCAAACATGAAAGCTTGTAACTATCTCACGATGATTAAATAAAATTTAAAAAAGTATTTAAAGAAGTATTGTCTATTAGAAAATCAAAGGATCTAATGTTTTCATTTTTTTTTTAATTTTTTATTAGTGAATCACCATGAGGTACAGTTACAAGCTTATGAACTTTTGTGTTTGCACTTCAGTCATACAGTAATCATTTACTCATCCCTCCACCAGCGCTCATTCTCCTCCACCAATGTTCCCAGTATACCTCCCACCACCCCAACCCCATCCCCCACCACCCCACTCTGCCTCTGTGGCAGGGCATTCCGTTTTGTTCTCTCTTCTTTGGGTGTTGTCGTTTGCAATAGAGGTATTGAGTGGCCATCACGTTGGGTCTATAGTTTACTTTCAGCACGCATCTTTCAACCCGAATGGATCCTCCCAACATCCTCTACTTGGTGTTCCCTTTTCTATCTCAGCTGCCTTTTCCCCCAACATGTGAAGCCAGTTTCCAAGCTGTGGGGCAGACCTCCTATTCCTTATCTCTACTACTCTTGTGTGTTAGTCTCTCACTCTGTTATTTTACATTCCACAGATGAGTGTAATCTTTCTATGTCTGTCTCTCTCTCACTCTCTCTCTGACTCATTTCACTTAACGTGATACTTTCCATGTTGATATACTTATATGCAAATTTCATGACTTTATCTTTTCTAACAGCTGCATAGTATTCCATTGTGTAGATGTACCAAAGTTTCTTTAACCAGTCATCTGTTCTTGGGCACTTGTTTTTTTTTTCAGTTTGAGGTTGGGGAAGGTGATGCCTCTCATATTCTTTTCCCGAAGAATTGTTTTTGCTATTCGTGAGTTCTTATTGTTCCATATGAATTTCAGGAGTGTTTGCTCCATTTCTTTGAAGAATGCATGAGTATTCTTATAGGGATTGCATTGAATTTGTATAATGTTTGGGGGAGTATTGCCATTTTGAAAATGCCAATTCTCCCAATCCATGAACAGGGAATATGTATCCATTTCCTTTTCTCCTCTTTTATTTCTTGAAGTAGCATTTTGTAGTTTTCTTTGTGCAGGTCCTTTACCTCCTTAGTTAAGCTGATTCCCAGGTACTTGATTTTCTGAAGCATAATTGTGAAGAGGATTGCTTTCTTCATGTTGGTTTCTTCTCTCTTATTATTTGTGTATAAGAAGGCCATGGACTTTTGAGTATTGATTTTAGAGTCTGCAACTTTGGTATACAAGTCTATTTTTTTAGTTTATTCTTTTATTGAATCACCATGTGGAAAGTTACAAAGCTTTCAGGTTTAAGTCTCAGCTATACAATGCTCGAACACCCATCCCTTCACCAGTGCACATATTCCACCACAAAGAATCACAGGCTATACAAGTCTACTGTTCCTAGGATTTTCTTGGTAGAGGTTTTAGGGTTCTCTAAATATAGTATCATATCATCTGCAAATAGTGAGAGCTTGATTTCTTCCTTTCCTACCTGAATACCCTTAATTTCTTTTTCTTGCCTATTTGCTATTGCAAGTACTTCCAGTATTATATTGAAGAGAAATGGTGAGAGTGGGCATCCTTGTCTTGTCCCCTGATCTTAGATGGAAGGCTCTTAGTTTCTCCCCATTGAGGATGATACTTGCCATAGGCTTGTGGTAGATGGCTTTGACTATATTGAGGAAAGTCTCTTCTATACCCATTTTGGAGAGAGTTTTCATCATAAACAGGTGGTGGATCTTGTCAAATGCTTTCTCTGCATCTACTGGTATGATTTTATGATTATCTTTTTTTGTTGTTGATATAATGAATTATGTTGATTGATTTCTGAATGTTAAACCATCCTTCCATTCTCGGGATGAATCCCACTTGGTCATAGTGTATGATCTTTTTGATAAGTTGTTGATTCTATTTGCTAGTATTTAGGATCTGCGTCTGTGTTCATCAGGGATATCGGCCTGTAGTTTTCATAAGAAACAGAATTCATCAACTGTTTAGACTTTATGAAAGAAAAATATCAATTTAACTGCTATATGCTGGCTTTAAGATGTGAAGACAAAAAGTATTCTGCAGCACCTGCTAACTCACCTGCAGCGAAAACTTCTGTCTCACTTCATCTGTTGAATGGTTCACATGATGAAGACAAATGTTTACTTGTTCACTATTAAAGATGTTTCCTAGATTTCAGATATTGTTCCAAAAGGACTCTTAGAAAACTTGCAGTATTTGTTAAGGTATTCTTTCTGTGTGAATGCTAGTTCCTCATACACATAATGCCTATGCAAGAATGTTAAATTAATTAGCTGAAGCAAAGTGAAAAAGCTTGAGTTAAGAAAGTCTTGTATATCTTTCTACACCTGCTTCTGTAGCAGCAGTTTCACATGCTGAAATTGCACTTTATTTTATATGAATATTTATAAGAAAACATCACTGTGACATTGCATGTATATCTAAATCTGTGTTTTCACAGGTTTCTTTTAAGGCACGTGGATCATAATACATGATAACACCAAAATGTGTTGGATAAAGGATCCTTTATCCTAAGAATCAATTGCATCTTCTTGTGATTCATGGAAGTTAAGGCCATGTTTTGCTTCTAATGACAGAGACTAATGCAATTGAAATGATGGAAAGTGAAGCATAATAAAGAAAACAACATTTAAAAATTAAAAATTAAAAGGCACATGTTTTAAAACTAGAATGTAGTGAAATCCAGACAAATCAATGTTTGGATGACCATACTCAGACAATGTCTAATTAAAATTAATGAAAGCAATAGAGAATATATTTATAATTAAAAAAAGAGGATTGAATAAATTTAAGAAAGTAATTAAACAAAAATGGTAGACATTCTAGGATGAGATTTTCTGGTATAGAAGCACAATAAAATAATATTATGTCCCTTGGATATTTTTGTTGAAATTACATTGTTAAGGATTTTGAAGATTAGTTTTATTTTCCTTGTTGAAATGAAATTTTTGGCTTTGTACTTCTTTAAGCTCTTTCTAAAATAGTATAATTATCTTTCATCTGGATGATAAAAGATTGTATTGTTTGAGACATAGCTGTTTAGCTTCTTACTATAAGTATAAACTTGGAAATTGTACTTTTTTAGTTAGGTTTGAGGCTATGTAGGTCAACATGGGAAAGGTATATTTTTCTGATTTCACATCTAAATAACACATAAAGTAAACACACTATTGATAGTGTTAATAATGTATATTAGAATTGTAACTTGAGATTTAACAATATTTAGCAAATATTTCAGTTATCTCAGAGAATATAAGCAATCAGGAAACATTATCGGTTAAAAGACAGTGATATAATTGAGTTAATAAAATGGTTGCATAAGGAAATAAAAATGAAATATGAATTAAAACTAAATATAGAGGGTGGGCAATAGTGCAGAAGGTAGGGTACTTGCCTTGTTCGTGGTTGATCTGGATTTGATCCCTGACATCCCACATGGCCCACCAAGGACCTCCAGGATTAATTCTTGATTGCAGTCAGGAGCAACCCTTGAGCATATCTGGGTATGGCCCCCAAAACAAAACAAAACAAAAACACTAAATATAAATATAGCACTAGTTACCCATGATTCTGATATACAGAATAAGTATTGTCATTGGATTCAAGACAAAGTGTGCAGAATGATTTTGCCAGCCTAATGATACTAAAACACCTTTTTTTTTTTAACATATTATGTTTGTAATGGTTCAATGTTATTTTGACTCATTTTATGCCTTGTTACATACAATAAAATTTCAAAATATGTCAACCTTTATAGTTACTAAAACAATTGAAAGTATTAATAAAACAAGACAAATGTATGGATGTAAATTATTCTACTATTGGTTGTATGAGATTGGACAAGCAATTTTACAGTTTATCTGAATCACCTAAACTAATTACATTTATACTTTGCTGAATGTCAACTTTCTTTCCCATCTGAAAAAATTATCACCTGTTAAGTTCATATTATTTTTTCAGAGTATTCATAAAGATGCCGTACTGATAATATAATTTACAAAGTAATATATTATTTGTGTTAAAATTTTGTTTTTTACAAAATTAAATATATGTAGACCAAGTTCTGTATGAAAAATTATCCATAAGAGTACATGATCACATATGCGGCAATGTACAAATTTTGTCAATTCCCAAATAATTGGCAATTATTTTGAAAATTATGTGACAGAAGAAAAGGGGTTGAAATTATTGGAAAACAAATATTATGTCAGTCAGCTTATCAAAATCATAATAAACCACAATACCTGAGTAAGGTATTATTTACTTTGTAACAAAGGATACAAAAGTTATATAACCCAGCATTGCTCAATGAAATCAACCTGAGCCTCATCATCGTTCCAGAATATCCCAAGGGGATTGACAAATGAAAAGTCCCCTGAATGGAGGTGTACAGTAAATTGCTCTGGGGCTGAGCAGCAGAACAGAGGGATCATAGATAGTAAACAGATTAGGTGGGTGCTACAAATGAAATAAATTTTAGATAGTGCCTATGAAACAACACTCTGTCAATGAATATTAACAGCTTTGTGATTTATTTTTAATTTTAATATATATATATATTATACCCCACTTATATTTTTGGAAACAATTTAGTAAGAAGCTTCCTACTAAAAAAAAAATTACTACCCATAGAAAACAGTTGAAGAAACTGAAAACCAAGATCTTAAGCAAATTTCCCAAACATAGTATAGAATCACTTTTTTTTTCTTTTTTGGGTCACACCATATGATGCACAAGATTGCACTCAGGAATTACTCCTGGCCGTGCTCTGGGGACCATATGGGATTCTGAGAATCAAACGTGGGTCGGCCATGTGCAAGGCAAACACCTTACCCACTGTGGTATCTCTCCAGCCCCTATGATCACATATTTTAATATCTCAAATTTCCTTTATCCTGCATCAGTTGGGCCAAGGTGCCTGCCTTGTTCTCTCACCATCTATACTGGCCTTCCCCCTGAAATCCAACTAGAAATATCTGCTTATAATGACACCAAAAGTTGTTTAAACCTGTAGTATTTCATTTATGAATTTTCAGCTTGAATCTTTATAATAAACATTAAGGTTTACTTTATACCATTGGTTTCTAGATTAGGAAACATTAATTCTGATAAGTTAGGTGATAATCAATGAAGCCATGATACCAGTAACCAAGTCAAGAATAAAACGCAGATTTCCTCACTTTCTGTTTATTTTTTTTTAGTTGTATTATATAGTTATCTCTGTCCTTATGGACTACTCCTGTGGACTTTTAATTCACATAGAAAATAAAATATTGATTTATTTTTGATGTACTAATTTGCTAGTTATATTTTCTAGTTAAACTTTAAATTTTCTGCCTATTTATAAATAATTTTGGAGCCACACCTGTTGTGTTCAGGGATTGCTCCTGGTTCCTTGCTCTATACTCAGTGATCACTCCTAGCAGTGCTCAGGGGATCATGTATGGTGCTAGGAATTGAAGATAAGTTGTTCAATTTGTTGCAAACTCTCTCCCACTATTATATGTGCTTTAAAGACAAACTTATTTTGTTCTTGATTTTTTTGGGGGGGTCACACCCGGTGATGCACAGGGGTTACTCCTGGCTCTTCACTCAGGAATTACCCCTGGTGGTGCTCAGGGGACCATATGGGATGCTGGGATTAGAACCCGGGTCGGCTGCATGCAAGGCTGCATGCAAAGCCCTACCCGCTGTGCTATCGCTCCAGCCCCTTGTCCTTGATTTTAATTATTTTTTATAAACTTGATTTTATAAGCATTTTATTTTCACAGAAAAATTTGTACAGTGTTTCTATAATTTCCCTTAGCTCTATTTATAGCTTCTTCAGCACCAATATCCCCTATAGAGTAATCCATTTGCTATAGTATATGAAACCATGTGTTATTATATCCTTATCAACAGTACAATACCTATATATAGGTTTAATTTTTGAATTTGTACATTCTGAAGGTTTTGTAAAATGTATACTGAGCATTCAAAATTACATCAGAAAGAATTATTTTACTTACTGCTCTTTTTTTGTACTCTGCTTATTCATCCTATCATATATCTCAATCGATAGTTTGTATTTATTTGAACTCTACATAATATCCTTTACTTTTCCTTAAGGAAAATAATTTTGATATGACTAACAAAGCATATTATCATGGCACTTGAATGTCTGAAAATAAATATTTTTCTTACAGAGCTACCTAGAAATAACACAATCTAAAACCTTCTATGAGCAATAACTGCTGAACAAAAAAGTTTGAATGTTTGCTAAGAACATTGGTAATAAATATGGCTCATTGATATATTGATAAGCCTGGCTTATTTATAATTGACACATGGTATTGGTGATGTGTCATACTAATTGGAATAATTCAGGATTATTTTGTATATGTATGCATTCACATGTGGTAATAAATTCATAAAGTATTTGTGGAAACAGTTTTTTGGTTTATTTATTGATTTTTTTATTTTGCTTTTTGGGTCACACTAGAGATGCTCAGGGATAACTTTTGGCTCTGCACTGAGGAATCACTCTCCTGGCACTGCTCAGGGAACAATATGGGATGCTGGGGATTGAACCCGGTTTTGCTGCATGCAAGGCAAACACCCTACATCTCTGGCCCTGGAAAAAGGTTTTTTTGAAATTAATGTTAAGAGATAGCTGCAGTTTTCAGAGTAAATGAAACCACAAAGTAAGAACAAATTGTCACAAGATTGGCTTAATAAAGGTATATACATCTGTAAATTTTGAATGTTATCCTGCATGGCAAAACATATTTTGAAACTATAATTATGGAATCAAAAGAGCTATGCTTGGAGTATCACATTTCACTCAAGTGAGAGAAGGAATCCAGAGTTCTGACGTCCATCAACAGTCAAGAATCAGGGATGCTGTCTCCTTTGCCAAGGCATCGAAAATCAGATGTATTGGACACATAATATGGTTCAGAGATGACCGCTGGACTAGTGCTGTTATGAACTGGATTCCACGTGGCTGCCCACTGGAGAGATGGTCAGACTTCTTCGCCAAAACCCTGAATGAATGGTTTGAGGCTTTTCTTGTTCCTGGAGCAAGAAGATATCATTGGGCTACACTAGCACTTGACAGGGATGAATGGAGATATTACTGGTGCCCGCTCCAGCAACTCGAAGATTAACGGGATGACAAGTGATACAATTAAGATAACATACCTCTCAAAGAGAAGAGAAATCTGAATTCTATCAATGAGCCATATTTATTACCAAAATTCATATTAAAAATTAGAGAACTTTTTAAATTTGGTAAGATAGAGAAAGACATGACTTAAGACAGACTGGTCAGAGAAATCCAGGTTTGAAGATGAAAAATGTGCTTAACCTCTGGAACCTGGAAAATGAAAAAAAAAAAACAAAAAACGGTTTCCTCCAGGGCTATTAAAAAATAATCTGATATGAGTGATATCTGTGTTAAACAAAGGAATTTAAAGGGACACACTGGGAGGATAGCAAATGAATATCAGAATCATCCTGAGGTGATTCACCCTGACAAAGAAACAAGGTAGATGGTAGTAGAGAGTCTTAGAATAGAGTTGCAAACACATTCAAGTGGCACACAACCTTTTGATCACTGGATTTCTGACGTCTAGCTTGTAGAACCATGGGACATACATTTGTTTTCTTTAAGCCCCTCAGTTTATGACATTAAACAACAGAAGCTGCATAAAACTGTACAGGACATCCTATTAATTGCATTATTATGAACGTGACCTCTAATTCAACATTAACCACATTTTCTCTCCAAATCCACAACATTCAAAATGAAAAGAATATTGTATGCTAGTTTACTTTTTTTTTAACTTTCTAGTTTGCTTTTGTCAGTCTCTGCTTTTAAATGACACATAGGTAATTTTACTCCTTTGAATTCTCAAGTCTCTCTTTCTAGCACCCACAGAGAGCATTTAAGATAGCTACAAACTTCTTAATGTATGATTTACCTAGAAGCATTAATTAAGTAGCTAGTTAACACTATTAAATGATATTGCATGGGAATAAATTTTAATCAGAAAGTCATTTGTGGTAATTGTGTCAAGCAAGAGTCATCCAGCAATATGTGTAGTCATAAAAGTAAAGGGAAATAATTCAATGTGTATCAGATATCAATATTAATTAATCTATTCACAATTGCATGTTGTAGCACTGTAGCACTGTAGTCCCATTGTTCATCGGTTTGCTCTTGCGGACACCAGTAACATCTCCACTGTGAGACTTGTTGTAACTGTTTTTGGCATATCAAATATGCCACGGGTAGCTTGCCACACTCTGCCGTGTGGGTGGGATACTTTCGGTAGCTTGCTGGGCTCTCTGAGAAGGACAGAGGAATCAAACCCAGGTAGGCCGTGTGCAAGGCAAACGCCCTACCCATTGGGCTATCACTCTAGTCCTGCATGTTGTATTCTAAAAAACAATCAGTAATGACAATTATTTAAGGGCAGAATTATCTTAAAAAACTAGATCTTTTTATGAGGAATTAGAAGAGACTTAGGCTAAAAAGGGAAAGTAATTTTATACAGTTAGGAGAAAATATTTTAAGTAGGAAGAGGGTTAGGTTCATAGATATTGAGTCTCTGTCACTGTCACAGTCACTGTCATCCCTTTGCTCACTGATTTGCTCGAGCAGGCACCAGTAATGTCTGCATTGTGAGACTTTGTTTTTGGCATACCAAATATGCCACAGGTAGCTTGCCAGGCTCTGCTGTGTGAACAAGATACTCTTGGTAGCTTGCCAGGCTCTCCGAGAGGGGCGGAGGAATTGAACAGGGGTTGTCCGCATGCAAGGCAAACTCCCTATCTGCTGTGCTAATTAAAACTTTAAACCATCTCTAGTTTTCTTAACTTACAAAAACATTAATCACAAAACATTCTAATTTTAAATGATTTTTTTATTCTACCCATAAAAACCAGTAAGTTTGAGACAAAATATTTTTAGAAACTTGAGTATACTTAATACACTAACATTTTACTTTAGGTTTACCCCATCCCATCAAATTGACTAGAATCATTATATGCTGACCTAATTAATTTTCTCCTTACCATTGCTTCTACTGTATTCCAAGTTATCATTTTATTTTCTTTTAACATTTTAGGAGTTTTGCAACTGATTTATCTGATTTCTCTCTTAGGCAATTATGTTCCTCACAGAAGATAACATCTTAAAACTGGGTATCAGGAAGAAGTGTCAGATGACCTGCCTATGCAGCCATGCATTTCAGAAGCTTGAATGTTTGTTCTGTTTAAATTTAAATGTGGTGGCAAGTTGACCTAGCCAGAGAGAGAAAAGGGAATTTGATCACCCCCAATGTTCTTTTTTTCTGTTAAAAAAAGGACAATAAAAATTCGATTGTGATAGCATTTAATCTGTAAAATTGGGAATAGCAGGGATAATAATATTCACAATATTATTTCTTCCAATATAAGAGTTTAACTTACATTTGATTTTTTGATGTATTTATTTAGTTCTTTTATTACTGTGTAAGAGTTTTTACTGTATCTATTTTTCACCCACTAGCTAATTTCTTCAGGGATTTTATTGTATTAGGTACTGTTATAAATAGAACTGCTATTTTTATTTCCATTCATACTGCTTTCATGGAAAAAGTACAACTTTTATCTATATTTACATAAGCATTATGTGAATATACTAAACTCATTTATTAATTCCAATATATTTGGTCACATACTTATCATTTTATATATCAGATCATTTAATCTATAAAAATAACTTTATTATTTAATATATATTGATTTACTTTTAGTAATTCTAATGCTGAGGACTTTAAGTAATATTTTGAATAAAGATGAAATAAATGATTGCACATTTTTATCCTAGGTAAAAAGATAGAGGTTTTTTTCTCCAACTTAATACTATAGAGCTATGGAAATCACAATAGTGTGATACTGACTTAAAATCAGACTCTCAGACAAATAGAATCAAACTGAGTGTCGTAGACAGACCTTCTGATATATGGACAGTTAGTCTTCCACAAGATATAGAGTGTGAAGTGGAGCATGGTAAGCCTCTATGATATATGGAGACAGAAAAAAACAGTTAACCACATGTGAAGAAATGAACTCAGAGCCTTATCTCACACCTTTTACAAAAGTCAATTCAATGCACATTAAAGACATCAGCATCAGATATGAATCCATAAATTATATTGTGGAAAACACAGGTAAAACGCTTCATGAAATTAAATCTAGAGTCATCTTCAGTAACCCAATGCAATTGTCTAATGGTGGGGGAGCAAAAACAAACAAATGGGACTGCATTAAATCAACACATTCCTTCACTGTAAAACATTCGCATAAATAAAACCACACCATATAAGGAGGTGAAATACTTTCTCCAGGCACAAAGTTATTTCAGCAAAAAGGATGCTTGATTTTCATGAGGCCAACCAGGGTTTAATTCTTGGCACTACAATGGTCTCCCAGCACTTCTAGAAGTGAATTTTCAATACAGAGCCACAAATGAGACCTGAGTACAGAAAGGAGTGTCCTAACTCCCCACCCCAAAAACGGGGGTGGGGAATTTCTAAGCACATCTGAAAATGAATCAATATGCAAGACATTGAAAGCATTTATAAAAATCAGCCACAATTAAAAACAGACAACCTCATCCAAAAATTGGGAGAAATGAACAGATACAGACTCAAAAAAGACAGAGGGTCAACTGATATATAAAAAATTTTAACCAGTTATTATCAGGAAAACACAACTCAAAACAACAATGAGCTATAACTTCACTTTAGTGAGATTGGAACACATGAAAAACCAGCTTTGTCACACTCCCAGGAATAATTCCTGAGTGCAGAGCCAGAAGTAATGATCTCTGGGTGTGTCCCAAAAAAGAAAAAAAGAAACCAGCTATGTAAACATAGCTGGCAAATGTGGAGAAAAAAGAGACCCTCATCCACTGTTGAGGGAATATAAACTGGTTTAGCCTCTGTTTCTAAACAGTATAGAAACTTAAAAAAATAATAATTAATTCCCATTTGATCCAGGAATACCATTTCTAATATTTATACCAAGGACTCCACGTCACTATTTTGAAAATCATATGTGCTTATATGTCCATTGCAGCTATTACTATTGCTATAATATTGCAGCTATTACTATTAACTTTAACTTTTCATTACTATTTAATATTGACATAAAACGTACAGTTTGTTGAATACATGTTAGTGTTGATATAAAAGTAATATACTTTAATAGCTTATATTTGTTTGTTTTTTTTTTGTTTGAAACCTGAGTGGCTTTATTAGTGATCAATCACTTGTATCACTTCTATCACATCCCTTTCATCTTCTATTTTCTTGAGGGGGCACCATAACATCTCCATTCATCCCTGTTGCATGCTAGTGTAGCCCAATGATATCTGCTTGCTCCAGGAACAGGAAGAGCCTCAAACCCTTCATTCAGGGTTTTGACGAAGAAGTCATCAATAATAAATATTGAAATTCTTGAACTATACATGTTAGCTGAACATCAAACAGGAGGTTTTTTTTTTAATGTATTAGAAATACTGTAACTTACAAAATTAGTTTTCCATGGGATAATGATTATAAGAAATATATTCATAGGCAAGATGTTAATATAGGTGCAGTTTCAGGAAATTAAACATAGTTTCATTAATATATCTGTACTATAATTTAATGATGTATCTTTAAAAAGGAAAAGTGATACTATTGATTAACATAATGAAAAATTTCTACAATAATACATAGGCAAGAGACATATTTGATATGTGGTGCCTCTGCACTAACTTAAATTCTCACAAATAGCCTAAAGATGAAATTTCACAAGAAAATGATGAATGAATGAAACAGTGGCCTAAGAGTTCATGTCTCATTGTTAATTGGCAACAGAATTCTCTGATTTCTTCTCTCTGTATTGTGTTTGGTTTATTTTGTTGTTTTATCTTTTTTGATCCATATCCAACTCATATCATCTTTCTTTTAGATTTCAGCCCCACAAATGATTTTCATAGTTTACTCTCTTATCCTTCTTGCCTTTCCTTTAATTCTTGTGATTTGTATTTCATGAAGCTTTCATTTTAGCTATGTGGTTTAAATACAACAGTTATGAAAATTCCAAAACATTTAATGTATATGCATCATATATTAGATCACATTATTTTTGTTTTAACTAGATCACATACAAGTTATCCTTGTGATATCATTTGTCATTAAAATTAAGAAGCTTGACCAAACATTTTTTAGTGAAGGAATTTTTCTTACTCAGTTCAAGAAGATGGAGTAAGATTCTGTTCAGTCAAACTCATGACTTATGAATATTCACATTCAATGTTTAGCTTTATATGGCCTAAACCTGATCAGAAGAATTTTTTCAAGCTATTTTCACACACTCCAATTCAATCACAGCATCACATGTTGCTGATTAATTAGCAACAGTAATTAATTAATAATCACAAAATATATTAATTATTTTTCCACAGATAGGTTAAGTGTGAACTGTAGTGACAGCACAGCGGGTACGGCATTTGCCTTGCATGCAGCTGACCTCGTTTAGATTCCTCCATCCGTCTCAGGGAGCCTGGCAAGCTACCGAGAATATCCCAACAGCACAGCAGAGCATGGCAAGCGACCCATGGCATATTCGATATGCCAAAAACAGTAACAACAAGTCTCACGATGGAGATGTTACTAGTGTCTGCTCTAGCAAATTCGTGAACAGCGAGATGAC
This sequence comes from Sorex araneus, assembly GCF_027595985.1. NCBI lineage: Eukaryota > Metazoa > Chordata > Mammalia > Eulipotyphla > Soricidae > Sorex > Sorex araneus. The sequence goes on along the minus strand of NC_073303.1, from coordinate 149,808,647 downwards.
AGCGACAGCAACAAGTTAAGTGTAGGACTGTCTCTTTACCTACTCTTGTGCTATTACACATTGGTAGTAAAAAAATGAAACAAGACAAAACATATAGAACTTCTAAACAGAACTTTTAAAGTACATTACACAAAGAGCTATTTCTTTACCTTTATAAATTTTAGCTTTAAAATGCGTTATCAAATAAGTGTGGTGAAATTGAATTTAGCAAATTTGAATACTCTCTGAAGATGTATTATATCATTTGATATAACACTGTAATTGAAATCTTTAAAAGAATAAAATTGTGAACATATCTTGAAATTTTGTGACTGCTATTTTCACTTTTATAAACAGCTTAAGTAGTATTCTACAGAACTTCATTAGTACCTTCTAAATATGATGGTTATATGATTTGAAATATAAGATTAAATATAATATTAAGTATCAGTAGAAGAATAGGTAAGGGAATACATAAATTAAGTCACTGTCACTGTCATCCCGTTGCTCATCGATTTGTTCAAGCGGGTACCAGTAACATCTCTCATTGAGAGACTTATTGTTACTGTTTTTGGTATATGCAATACGCCACGGGTAGCTTGCCAGTCTGTGCCGTGCAAGCACAATACTCTCGGTAGCTTGGGGGGCTCTCCGAGAGGGGCGGAAGAATTGAACACGGGTAGGCCGCATGAAAGGCGAATGTCCTACTGCTGTGCTATTGCTCCAGCCCATAAATTAAGTAAATTAGATTAATTTCCAGAAGGGGGATTGCAATATTAAAGCAATAGGTTTCAGTATAGTATTTAACTAACAATTAAAAATATAAAGTCATCTTAATTTTTATAGTCAGTGTAAGGACATGATATAGTTAGATACCTAGAAATGCAGGAGAAATGGTGGAGCAGGTATGGCACATATCTTGCAAGTAGTCAACCTAAGTTCAAATCTGGAACTGCATATGGTTCCCTAACCCTACCAGGAGTGACCCCTGAGATCAGAGCCAAGAGTAATCCCTGGGCATTCGATGGGTATGGCCTTCCAACCAAAGATATATATATATATATTTGTTATATATTTATATATATACATATATATGCACATAAATAAATGCCTAATAAATATTCAGGGATATTTCTGAGGAGACAGTTGGTTTGGGGATTTAAACTCAATAGAATCAAAAGTCCTGAAAAAATAGAAAAATCAAAAACTAGCATTTAAGTATTTTTGATTTTGTTTATAGAATTTAAAATGCTGGTTAGCAAATTTAACAGATGATCATATAAATAGCAGAAGAATTGATAGCTAGTAATTTAGCTCTTTGACAAGACAAATCTTCATCATATACACTGTCAAAATATACTTTGTTAATCATGCATACAACTGTACTCAAAACAAGATTTTAAAAGTCATATTTTGGTCACAGCAGAACTTTAGTTCAATGTGTTATCAAAGCTATTGTCAAAGGGCATTTTTTAAAAAAATTCTTAATTTTTTTAAATAGGTATTTTCCAAATTTAATAGTTTATAATAGTAGAATTTATATGCAGTAATTTCCCTTAGGCTGAGTTGACATTTTGCAAATGATTTATGATGACCAGTACTAAAATATACTATTTTTTCCCAATGATAGTAGCATTTGATATCAGAATAAACAGTAAATGGAAAGAGCATTAACCAAAAATAACTACCCCATTTGGAGGAACTTTCCTCAAGATAGTCGAAGCCATCTATCACAAGCCTACGGCAAGCATTATCCTCAACGGGGAAAAGCTAAGGGCCTTTCCTCTGAGATCAGGCACAAGACAAGGATGCCCACTCTCACCACTCCTCTTCAATATAGTACTGGAAGTACTTGCGATAGCTATTAGACAAGAAAAAGAGATTAAGGGCATCCAGATAGGAAGGGAAGAAATCAAACTCTCACTATTTGCAGACGACATGATACTATATCTAGAAAAGCCTAAAACCTCTACTAAGAAACTCTTAGAAACAATAGACTTATACAGTAAAGTTGCAGGCTACAAAATCAATACCCAAAAATCCATGGCCTTCATATATGCAAACAATGAGGCTGAGGAAAGGGACATGAAAAAAGCAATCCCATTCACAATCGTGCCCCAGAAAATCAGGTACCTCGGAATCAGCTTAACCAAGGAAGTAAAAGACCTTTACAAAGAAAACTACATAACGCTACTCCATGAACTCAAAGAGGACATGAGGAAATGGAAACATATACCCTGCTCGTGGATAGGGAGAATCAATGTTGTCAAAATGGCAATACTCCCTAAAGCATTATACAGATTCAATGCGATCCCTATAAATATACCCATGACATTCTTCAAAGAAATGGATCAAGCAATCCTAAAATTCATATGGAATAACAAACGTCCAAGGATAGCTAAAACAATTCTTGGGAAAAAGATGATGGGAGGCATCACCATCCCCAACCTCAAACTTTACTACAAAGCAGTAACAATTAAAACAGCATGGTACTGGAACAAAGGCAGAGCCATAGACCAATGGAACAGGGTGGAATATCCCTACACACAACCCCAAATGTATGACCATCTAATCTTTGATAAGGGAGCAAGAGAAGTGAAGTGGAGCAAGGAAAGCCTCTTTAACAAATGGTGCTGGCACAACTGGACAACCACATGCAAAAAAATGGGTTTAGACCTTGACCTGACACCATGCACAAAAGTCAGATCAAAATGGATTAAAGACCTCAACATTAGACCACAAACCATAAGGTACATTGAAGACAAGGTCGGCGAAACCCTCCACGATATTGAAGATAAAGGTATCTTCAAAGGTGACAGGGAACTAAGCAATCTAGTAAAAACAGAGATCAACAAATGGGACTACATTAAACTAAAAAGCTTCTGCACCGCAAGAGATACAGTGACCAGAATACAAAGACTATCCACAGAATGGGAAAGGATATTTACACAATACCCATCAGATAAGGGGTTGATATCAATGGTATATAAAGCACTGGTTGAGCTCTACAAGAAGAAAACATCCAACCCCATCAAAAAATGGGGCAAAGAAATGAACAGAAACTTTACCAAGGAAGAAATACGAATGGCCAAAAGGCACATGAAAAAGTGCTCTACATCACTAATCATCAGAGAGATGCAGATCAAAACAACCATGAGATACCACCTCACACCACAGAGACTAGCACACATCCAAAAGAACAAAAGCAACCGCTGTTGGAGAGGATGTGGGGAGAAAGGGACCCTTCTTCACTGCTGGTGGGAATGCCGACTGGTTCAGCCCTTCTGGAAAACAATTTGGACGACTCTCAAAAAATTAGATATTGAATTCCCATTTGACCCAGCAATACCACTGCTGGGAATATATCCCAGAGAGGCAAAAAAGTACAATCGAAACAACATCTGCACATGTATGTTCATCGCAGCACTGTTTACAATAGCCAGAATCTGGAAAAAACCCGAATGCCCCAGAACGGATGACTGGTTGAGGAAACTTTGGTACATCTATACAATGGAATACTATGCAGCTGTTAGAAAAAAGGAGGTCAAGAATTTTGTAGTCAAGTGGATGGGCATGAAAAGTTTCATGCTGAGTGAAATGAGTCAGAAAGAGAGAGACAGACATAGAAAGATTGCACTCATCTATGGTATATAGAATAACAGAGTGGGAGACTAACACCCAAGAACTGTAGAAATAAGTACCAGGAGGTTGACTCCATGGCTTCGAGGCTGGCCTCACGTTCCAGGGAAAGGTCAACTCAGAGAAGCGATCACCAACTACATTGTAGTCGAAGGCCATGTGGGGGAAGGGAGTTGCGGGCTGAATGAGGGCTAGAGACTGAGCACAGCGGCCACTCAACACCTTTATTGCAAACCACAACAGCTAATTAGAGAGAGAAAACAGAAGGGAATGCCTTGCCACAGTGGCAGGGGGGGGTGGGGGGGAGATGGGATTGGGGAGGGTGGGAGGGACACTGGGTTTACGGGTGGTGGAGAATGGGCACTGGTGAAGGGATGGGTTCCCAAACTTTGTATGAGGGAAGTATAAGCACAAAAGTGTATAAATCTGAAACTGTACCCTCATGGTGATTCTCTAATTAAAAATAAATAAATTAAAAAAATAAAAAAATAATAAAAAAAAAAGCATAACCAAAAAAAAAATAACTACCCCATATTCAAAGCTAAAATAGTAATATTGCTAGGTTAACAATAACCAGAATTTTTATATGTATCTTCTATAGTTTTACTGTGAATTCTTCTGATATTTTTTTTCTAAAAATAAAATAGTATTTATCACAGAAATCCATAAGTTATCAGGATTTTAGTTTGACCTAAGTATGTTAAGGGACCGTAACTAAGGGTGAAAATCTTTGCTAGCTTGTCTTTTTTCCACAATGGCACTTGAAAACTAACTGGTAGGAACAATCCATTTTTCTTTCCTCCTAACAGGTCTTGATGCTGTCATTCAACAACCAGAGAAGCCAGAAAAGGGAAAGGAAATTACTATCTGCTACCTGAGACTCTTTATTTGATGACTTGCCTCTAGAGATACCAAATAAATCTATAACTTACTGGATGGTTACTGAAGGAGTCACCACCTTCTTTACACATGTGCGACACAAAATTAATTTGAAGTAAAAGGCTTTTGAAATGTGATAAACATGTTCAATTGAAAATGATTATATCTGGTACATATTTGCATTTAATGGATATATTTGTTTAGTAAAAAGGGGTGGAAAGAAGAATATAACCTCATAGTAACTCAAGTGAGATCAGGGATGATGCCTTGTTTACCAAGGCATCGAAAACCAGACGGGCCGGACACGTAACTCGATTTGGAGATGATCGCTGGAGCAAAGCCATTACAAACTGGATTCCACAGGACATCAAAAGAACATCTGCCTGCCCACCTATGAGATGGTCGGACTCTTTCATCAAGACCCTGCAAAAACAGTTTGATGTCCTTCATGTTCCTAGTGCAAGCAGATACCAATGGGCTACACTAGCACGTGACAGAGAAGAATGGAGGCACGTTACTGGCACCCGCTCGAGCAGATCTATGAGCAATGGAATGACAAGTGACAAGTGATACAAGTAACTAAAAGTATTTATTATTATTTTTCATATTATTATCACCTTCTCCTATATAAAATATTAAAATTATGGTATTCATACCTGCTCTGAAGAGGACTGAGGTTAAGGCAAACATATTTTCTGAGACCTTTAAAATAGCAATACTTGAGCCCTTTTCGCCGCTGCTGCCGCTCGAGCATGATCGAGGAGCCCAAAAGAGCTACTTTGGACACCAGCAGCCCACTGAAATACTTCCAGAATGTGAACTGAGAGTTTACGCCAGGCTGCAACAGCAGGGAAGGTTATCTCTCTCTAGGTTTTTCCATCTTATGAGCACCATAAAAGGGTAAAAGTTTGCAGTGATGTAATTTCTGGCAGAATTTTCCCTGGACTTTATACAGAAACCCAAAACCAGTGGCTGCGCAACCTAATGTCATCTAATCATCAGCAATATGAAATGGTTCCTTTTTAACAGGTCGGACTTTGGGGGGAAAATCCTAACAAGAATAGTAAGCCTTTTGTTGAAATATTGAAGGCAATCAAAGTGGTAGCCATCTCTCTAGACTGAACTAAGCCATAACCCCACGCCGGCTGAGGAGAAGAAATATCCTTCTTTCTCGGGAAGAAATGTGGCGTGGCGTTAGCCATATTATGATGTCCGTTAAGCAGACACGAACCTGGTGGCGTGGAATGGGATATAAGGAAAAAAAAACATTATGTACATGGAACAGCGGGATGCTGGTGGAGTTTCGAGCCGGGGCCAATACCAGCGCACTACTTTTGGTTCCAGAAACTGCTTTCAGACATGCTGCTAGACTATCAACTAAGCCATAGCCCCACGCCGGCTGATGACAGGAAATAACCATCTTTCTCGGTTTTTTTCCCTTTGTCAGGCAGCGTGGCGTCAATCATACTATGAGGATTACTAAGCAGGCATGAACTCGGTGGCGCGGGAAGGAGGGGGAAAAAAAAGAAAAAGAAAAGTTATGTAATAAACAGCGGGACCTAACATCTCTACATTCTCAGCAATGGAAAACTAACTATCAAATGCTTCCTTGGCAGTAGGACTGCCTTTTTTGGGGGTAAACTCCAGCAACAACAGTGAGTTATGTGTTGAAACATGGAATGTAATCAAGATAAAGAGTAAACGAAGTGAAACTTATCACTTACAAGGGCGGGGACTAGGGGGGCAGGAGGGGGTGGGAGGTATACTGGGGTGGTTGGTGATGGAATATGGGCACTGGTGAAGGGAAGGGTGTTTGAGTATTTTATAACTGACATAACCCTGAGAACTATGTAACCTTTCACATGGTGATTCAATAAAATTTAAAAAAATAGCAATACTTGAGCTAACAGTTTTCTCTCAAAAATTTTTTCTTCTTGAAAGCTGAAAATTGAATAAGTGACACATTTTGACTTTTTTAAAAACATGGTGAGTTATAAAAATTAAGGTTTTCTACAAACTTTTGCAAACAAGTGGTACAGATTGCAAGTGTCTTTACACCCTCCTGAAATGGAATGGGAGGTCACTTGTAGTTATGTACTCTGCAGGTGCCAGAATATTCTCTCTGACCTGGAGACATCTGTTGTTGACTTTTCTGTTATGGTATTTTCTGGGTCAGATAATGTAACTCTTCAAATTTGCTGAAATATCTGCTCTTTTGGGGGACTCTCCAGTGCAATTTTGCTTCCCTAGCCACCTTGCTGAAAAGCATCAGGCAATATTGGCTTCATTCAAATGTGTCAAATTGACTACTGAATCAACAAGATCTGTAAATGTCTATTATTGAATTCCTGCATATCTCATAGGAGTTGATTGTGTGTCTGGGTAAGAATAGATCACCTTCTTGCTTTGATTGAACATGTAGGATTTGATGTCACTGTATAATATGAACCAGAAGACACTATGTATACCTAATCCATCTGTAGGCTAGATATAGACATCCTCAATCTCTGAAATTTACTACATCTTTTGTGATTGCTACATATTTTTCTCCCAAAGGATGAAAATGTTGAGTGGTATAATGAACTGTCTACATAGAATAAGCAAAGTATTTCTCTTGCTTATACTGTTTTATACTATCATTCTTAATCTTTTCTGAGGTTATCTTCATGGTGACAGAATGTCCTTGCTCATATCAATACCATGAAGGTTGTTAGTAAAAAAAATATTTGATAAAATAATTATAGTAAATGTTCATAAAACAAGAGACTTAATGCTTTTCATATGATAATTATTTTTAAAAAAACTGTTATATAGGTTTTATGTAAAAGTTTCTTATGGGAGTCCAATGTTTGTCATTATCCTAAATATTTTTTTATTAGTTAATGTAATTTCCACAGATTAATGTTGGAATAAGTGGAGAAGTTAAGTTAGTTGACAAGAATATTTTGTCTCTCTTAAAAAAAACTTACATGAGATTTTTCAGTCACTAAACAGGAAGTCATCTTGCTTTGCACAAACCATATATTTAAATTTTTTTTCTTATTAGAAAATAAAGGTCTTGGAAGTGATATGTAGAGTCTTTTTAGTAAATGTTGAAACTTCTATTTCTTCTACTTTATTTTTTTTCCTCTGTGTCAGTGGCAAATAATTTTATGCTACACTACAAATTATGGAAAATAATTAGTAAAAACAAGAAACAGAGACTGTAACTCTTGAAAATTCTTGGGCATTTCAAATTTAAACTCTGCACAAAGGAGTGTGTATTCATCTAATTTCACACTTGGATAGAGAATCATTAATCTAGAATGAAAATGGACATTTGCTTCTCATGATTTCCCTTCCTTCTTAAAGTAGCTTAATTTTTCATTACTTAAACAAAGGAAGAATACTTGGAAATCATTTCTTATACATCTCATTTACCCACAGTACTCTAATTGGCTAGCTTATATGAAATATAAAGCTATTTACATGCCTGTCCAAAAAAAATTTAGGAAAATGGAAATACCTTCATTTTCTTATTTGACCTTGCTTACATTGATATGTGTTTGCTATTATTTGCTATTACTTTTGTATGTGTTTTTAACAATTATGCTGTTATCAAGTCTTTATTTTTCAGTATATAAACATTAGAATATTCACGTTGTTTTCTTTACATTATAAGATATTTGTAAAGGCATATGATAGTATGATACATGCTCATCACTTTCATTTCAGTACTTCTTTTGTTATTACATTGTTACATTTTCTGTCAATATCCTTGAATAATTCAATTCTCATTTTCTAAATGAATAAAATCATGTTTTTACATTTTTCTTAAGACCAAAAAGTGAAAAAGGGTTATGATGGATTAAAACTCAATGTAAACCCTACATTATCTTTGAAATCTGATAGATTCCATTCACTAATGACATGGCAATGTTTGCATCAAAACTGAAATGTTGAGAAGAAACTATGTAAAAATCTGGCATCAAACTTTCTATACTGAAACAAAATGAGTAAAATAGCTTTTATTCAGGATCTAAGTTACCTGGGGAGCAAGTATATGACCAATAGAAGTGAAATTTTTGAGTGCATTAAGAACATTGGGGGAATAGTAGGAAATAAATTCTAAGAGATAAGCAGACCTCATTGGATCTTCTAAAGCAAGATAAGATTTCTGCTTTATAGGTGCATAAACTGATGAGTTTAGGTAGTGGACAGATATGTTCATAAATATTACACTGACTACTGTGTGATGGATTTCAGAAAGTCAAAATTAGAAACAGTTCCGTTAAGCTTATTATGACAGTTTGTAGGAATAATGTTATCTGTTTAGACCAGGGAATCATGCCGGGGGTTCAGAGAAAAGACCTGGCTCATGGCCTACATACCAATAAATCTTACCCTTAGTTTTTATGCACCTCTTTCTCAGATCTCCAAATATATTGTCTGTATTAATTTTACAAATTAATAGCTACAGTAAACAATTCTTACTATTTTTATGTACTAGGGACTGCACAACATACTTTATAAGCTTCCATTTACTCATATACTGTGTTATAGCAAAAATAATTTATTCCTGAGTTTAGGGATTCTGAGTATTGTAGGAATATTTGAATTAAAAAATCTCCAGATCCTTATGAGGTTAGATTTTTTTTGTAACAATTTAAACATAGGGTTCTAGGTCCCTTCTAAAACTCCAGGTCACTCCTTACTCCCCTTTTCTTTTAATTGAGATACTGTGACTTACAATATTATCGACTATACTTGTTCATGAATACAGTAGTCCAATACTGCACTCATCAGCAGAAAGTCTCCCTCCCCCCACCAGTGTTCCTAGGGTGTCTCCCTCCCATCCCTACATAAGTTTGGTTTCATATACAAAATACCTAATTTTTTGTTCCATTACCATGTTTCATTATACCCCACGTAAGAGATGGGCCCAGAGTGTTGCTACAGTGGGTAGGAATTTGCCTTGCCCACAGGGTTCAATTCCCAGCATCCCATATAGTCCCCCTAACATAACAAGGAGTAATTTCTGAGTATAGAGACAGGAGTACCCTCAGAGCACCACCAGATGTGGCCCTCAAACAAAAACAAAAGAAAAAGTTATACATCACATTTAAGAGAGAACCTTAGTCCCCTCCTTAAATTGTGGGATGGTGGCTATTACTCACATATAGATGAAAAAATGTTAAATTCCTAAAATTTCACAAAATTATAAATTGATAAGTTGATATTTTTCCAAAATATCTTTTAAATAAATATATGAATTTAAAAAGTAATACAAATAATTCTATGCTAAATGTTTTAAAATTTACATGAAATAGGTAAACTAACAAATTTTACAGCAGAAGTAAAATATTAAAATAAATTTTGACGTATAAAAATGTAATGGTGTGTTTTATTCTGAAAAAGAAAAGATTGACTTTAGGTTAGAAGTATTATATCACAGATAGTGCTTAAGTTAGTAAATATTGTAAAAGAGGTGCAAAAACCAACAGAAAAGTCATAACATTACAACATAAATAAAATGTTAGCTATTATTTACAATGCGTAAAATACTTTGGCAAGTTAGGAATAAACCGTTTTCAGTCTAATAGAAGACAACTCTATGCGCCACAAATGAATACCCTACTCAATGACCAAGTGCTAGGAAGTCTTGTTTTTTAAAGAAGTGCCTAATGAAGCTTTGTATCAGTACTATGAATGTGAATGTTAATCAAACTGGAGACAGTACACTTGATAAGGTGCTTGCTTGATTGAGGGTTTTTGTTGTTGCTGTTGATATTTTTTTTCATTTCTGCTTTCATACTTTCTTATACTTTGTTGACTACCTATGCCATTGTTTCTTTGCGATCCTTAAAAGTCCTCAAAATGAGGTCACTTAAGTCATTTGTGTTATTATTATCACTCATTTGTCTATGTAGGCATCTATGCATCTGACATTATTGTTTGCTTTGATCCTGCCAGAATGTTGGAGGAACAAGAAGAGGGTCTACAATATTTAACAGGGACCTGCTAAAATAGTAAGGTTGGCATAGAGGTTTTGGGGACCCATCTGCAGAGAATCTGATTCATCAAAGGTTCTAGAGATAGAGGTCTACCATACCTGGAATGCTGGTGAAACATACAGAGGGTCTCCAGGTTACTCTCTTTGCCAGTGAGTGACATCACAGTCCTGTCCCTTAATGGCCAATCCAGATTATACACATTCTGATCTTGTCCCTGCACCATCTATATGCCTTTCCTAGATGACATACTGGTCTTGTCTGTACGCCTCCCTCAGTCAAGTATGCATGTTTCTGGATTGAGGTGTGCTGTTGGAACTCTGTAATTTGTGTCACCTTTCAGAAGTTTCCTGTCCTGGAACCTGTCACAGGGCCACTTAATGGCCACAATTCATTAACTCCCTGATACCTTGGCTTTTCTTGGTTCTCTAGTCATGTCCACGTGCAACTGGGTACAAACTTCCACTGCCCTGTTGTTTGTTTACTTAAACATACATGAGGGGGGCAACTAGAGGCTTTTCTCCAAATTCTTGTGAATGTGGGGTCAAAGAGAAAGTTGCATAATTGAGGGCTTCCCAGTATCTCTTACTAATTTCTACTCTCAGCCATTCCATTATCTCGACTGACCAGATACCTTTTCAACCAGTGAAATTTAAGTGACCATTTAAATTAACTTGATTACCTTGCATCATTTCCTTCACTTCCACCATAAAACATAGCAAGGTGCAGTGAACAACATTTTTAGCTCCATTTTTCAAAGAGGAAACAACTTCAGAGAAATTAAGCTAGTTGTTATTAAGAAGAAATAAAAAGCTCAATCCAATTCTGCTTGCCTAAAATATTACAGGTTCTTCTAGGATATGCTTTTTTTCTGTCTTCTGTTATACCACATAAAAACCATATATCATAAACATTTATTAAATATGTCAATGTTGTCCATTGCTGAGGTATTTATACTTGTATGGTCCTGTAATTGAACTGTCCCCCAAACTGAAATGTTTTGATATTTACTTTGGGAGCACCAAATTTAATATTTAAAAAAAATTACAGGATATTAGAAAAGCATTCCAGAGCTAGTAATACTTAAATAGTTGCACTAAACCTCTTAAAATAAATATCATTAAAGAGACTGCAGGGTAGGTGCAGTATGTCGGGTATTTGCCTTGTATGTGGCTGAAAAGGGTTTGTTCCAATAACTCATAAGGTTTCCCAAGCATTCTAGGAATTATCCCTAAGTGCAGAGTCATGAGTAAGCCTTGAGTATTAGCAGGTGTGTCCTCAAAACAGAGACAGACAGACAGACAAGAGAGAGTGACTGAGACAGAAAAGACAGAGAAAGAGACAGGCAGAGAGAGAGGGAGAGATGAAGAGAGAGAGACAGTTAGAAATGTATGAAAATCATCTAGTTGTGGCCACATGGATGTGACTACCAGCGTAGCTGTCTCCATAGGATAATATTTGTACATTTAGAAGGGGTTAAAAGTGTTTTTCCTATTCTACTTTAACAATTTAACAGTTTAAATTCTTAATAATTTTCTATTAAATTCATAATATTTAAAAATTTGTACTAATCTCACAGATTATACTACTTCTCCTACTATGTAAATTGAAGATAAGTATGCTAAAAATACAACAGATATTGTCAAAAGGAATACTCCCAGAAAATTCATAAAATCACAACTCTGGAAAGGTTATAATAATTTTTCAAATGTTATAAATACCCTTTCAAGAATAGCTGAGCTTCTCAAAGTCAACATGTATCATATACTGAGAGAAACCAACAATCCAGAATAGTGAAGTCATTTAGAGAGACTCGCTTTCCTATGCATCAATATTTTTAAAACGTGCATACAGTAAGGAAATAATAAATGCCCCAAGGTACAGGAACTGATAATTGGTCTTTAGTAGAAGCTTAAAATGATGAGGCGGTAAAGATTTGGAGAAGATAGGATGGAGATGGTATAGTGCAAGAGTAAAGGTAAGTAGACACTCTGATCACTCTGTTGTAGAGTGTGGTGCTGAAATTAATTTTTAAAAAATCTTTCCATTAATGGAACTACAAACCATGGTACCAAAGAGAAAGTAAAATTTGAAATAAAATTAAATAACCAAATAGCAATACCTCGCATAGTCATGGAGATGCTGAACCAATGAATCGTATTCCTCATCAATGTTGTCAATGACAGAATCTTTCCATATTGCTGCAGCAGAGCCAAAGAGCTCCCAGTTAGTGGTCGTTCTGGGATTTATTTTCTTAAACTTTGCAGCCCATTCTCCCCACTCTATGGAGTAGATTTTAGCACAAAGGAGGCAGAAAAAGGAGACGCAAAAATTTCTGTTTGGAATTTTGGGACAACAGTGAGATTGGTCAGGCAAAATCATTGATTGAATCTCATGTGGTCAATTTCATTGTGGAACTGTCCATGGGAAGACTCACATGTCCAACATTTAGATTCAGCCTTCTGGAACTGCGAGGCACCATGGATGGTCTTGGTCACATGATGAACTCAGACAGTCTCTCTCCTTGTTCGTTCCATTCTAGGCTATGGGTCCTGAAGTGGAGTTCTCGGCGACCTTCTCAGTCCTTTCATGGCACTAAAATCACTGACAATTACTTTGTAGAAGGTGTAGTCTTCTTCATAGAACTTATCCAGCTCCACGTAGAACTTCTCAATTTCTTCTTCGTCATAATTGGATATTGGTGCATAGACGATAAAGATCGAAACTGCCAGCAATGAGCCACATCAATTCAAAGGTAAGCATCCGATTCGGGTTGTTAGGCATTCGAAACGATCAATGCTCACGCCCAAGTTTTTATTGACAAGGACACTGACACTACTGACAACTCTACTATTGCATGTTCCGAGGAACATTTCTTCTCCATTGTTGAAAATGGTGTGATGTAATAGATGCCTTCTCATCTTGGTCAGTCCAATGACATTGAACTTGATCTTCTGCACTTCCACTGTCAGGTCCTCTATGGATGCTTCTGATGCCAGCACACATGCAGTAAAATTATAGATAATCATTTTAGTCCTTTTTCGTTTTGGCAGCCTAGTTCGGCCCTGAGATTTTAGCAGCCTCTCCTTAACCATTCTTCCCAAAGCTGCCATATTGGGGGCTCTTTCAGGGTCAGTGGAATGAGTCCCATTATTGTTACTGTTTTTGGCATATTGAATATGCTATGGTTAGCTTGCCAGACTCTACAATATGAGCAGGATATCCTCGGTAGCTTGCCAGGCTCTCAGAGAGGGGTGAAAGCTTTTGGAGTGCCTCTAATGTAAGTTCTGTCCCAGTGAAAAACCGGCAGGACTGTTCTATTGTACAAGAAGTGAGACATCCATGACATCAACAGCTATTGCCCAATCTGCCTGTTGTCCATCGTCTACAAGTTGTTCACTTGAGTCATCCTGAATAGGATTGGCAGAACACTAGAAGAAGGACAACCATGCAAGCAAGCTGGGTTCTGAAAAAGATTCAGCACAATCGACCATATTCACATGGTGATCAAGCTCATTGAGGTTTCGTGAGAGTTCAAGATGCCACTCTGTCTAATGTCCATTGATTTAAAGAAGGGCTTTGATTCTGTTGAGACTGAAGTGGTCATTGAAGCCCTAGCCAAACTGGGCATTCAAACTCAGTACATCAGGATTCTCTGCAAGCTGTATTACGGATTCACCACCAGAATCTCACCATTCTACAAGGAAGTGATCTCTGACGTAAAGAGAGGGGTTCGGCAGGGTGACGCCATTTCACCAAAAATCTTCAGTGCCACCCTTGAGAAAGTCATGCGATAACTGGAATGGGAAGGAATGGGAGTAAAGATATAAGGTCAGCAACAACAACACCTCCACTTTGCTGATGGCATTGTTCTCATAACACCAAACATTAGCCAAGCAGCACGAATGCTGGCCGACTTCAACCATGAGTGTCGAAGGTCGGACTGCAGCTGAATTTCACGAAGACAATGCTCATGAGAAATCTACCAGTTCCTGATGTTCCATATGCTCTCAACAGAACAAACATCTCTAAATGCAGCAGTTATGTGTACCTGGGTCGAGAACGCAACATGATAAACAACTTGGCACCATAACTGCGCAGGAGGAAGAGAGCAGCATGGAACACCTTCAAGAGTGTCAAAGAAGTTGTTAAGAGGACGAAGAACCTCAGGCTCTGGGCACATCTTTTCAACTCCACCATTCTTCCTGTACTAACATATATGCCTCACAGATCTGGGCCCTATGAAAACATGATGAGAATGCTATTCAGGTCTCCCAAAGAGGAATTGAAAGAGTTTTGCTTAGAATATCATGTTTCACTCAAGTGAGAGCAGGTATCTGGAATTCCAATCTCTGTTGACTTGACGATCGAGGATAAGGGATGCTGCCTCATTTGCCAAGGCATTGAAAATCAGATGGGCCTGACACGTAATGCGATTTGGAGATGACCAATGAAGTAGAATTGTTACCTACTGGATTCCACAGGACCTCAAAAGAACATCTGCCTGCCCACATACAAGATGGTCGGTCTTCTTCGTCAATACCCTGAACAAACGGTTTGATGCTCTTAGTTTTCCTGGAGCGAGTAGACACCACTGGGCTACACTAGCACATGACAGGGTTGAATGGAGACATTACTGGTACCCGCTCGAGCAAATGGATGAGCAATGGGATGATAGGTGATACAGGTGATGCATAGCAATTAATCAATAAATTACCACATGAATATGCAGAGTATACTAGAAATGCACAGAGTTCTAAACATATATAAATGTTTATATTCTTCACCGGTGATTTTGTAAATCCATTAGGTAAAGGAGAACTACACAAACACTAGTGTTGAAAAGTTAGTCATCCAAATTGGAAAAAGCAGATAAATGTCTCATACACCACACACTGAAATACTTTGTGCAAGTAGACTAAAGATCAAGTGAATCTTCAATATGACAATCTAGTCAATTATGTTTAAGTTATCTGCCCAAATTTAGATATATTAAGTAAAAAGTTTTTTTAAAGGTTCTAGAGAGATAATACAAAAACTAGATGCTTGCTTTGCATGGAGCTGATCTGGGTTTAATCCCCAGCACTGCATAGGGTCCCCAAAGCATTGCCAGAAATAATACCTGAGCACAGAACCAGTAGTAAACCATAAGCATTACCAGGTGTGACCCTGCAAATAAATAAATAAAAAGTAAAACCACAATGAAATACTTAAAAAGTAAAGCAAATATAAACCTAAAAACATGAAAAAAAAATTAATGGCATTGGGACTGGAGTAGTACAATGGGTAAGGCATTTGTCTTGCATACAGTCATCCTGGGTACCATCGCCACCATCCCATATGATCCCCCAAACACTGCCAGGAGTAATTCCTGAAGGCAGAACCAGGAGTAACCTATGAATATATCCAGGTGTGACCCAAAAGCAAACAAACAAACAAAAATTCAGTGAAATTAATTTTTCTTTTAAACATTAAAGGAAAAACCATGAAAAGTTTTTAGCATTATAACAACAAAGTCATTATATGCAAGATGGAGATATTTATTCCAAATAAATAATTCAACAGAGAAATTTTTATTGCTAAAAGTTATACGGTGCAAATTCTTAGGATAGAAGCAAAACTTCCCAGAAATTCTAAATATTGCTTACTTCATTAGTAATACGTTATCAAGATAGAAAATGAATTATCTGTGCAGCTAATTTATCAAGTTTAGAAATTCAGTGAGGAGATTAAGTTTTAAATGCTAGGCTTGGAAGATTCTGAAGCTTCTGATCTAGTATAGTCCTTCAAGAAACTGGATCATTTTCTATTAACATTTTTTAAAATTCTAAAATGAGATGTACAATGTTTTTATTTATTTGTTTTTAGTTTATGACCACACCTAGTTGTTTTCAGGGCTTACTCTTGGCTCTGCACTCAGGTATCACTCCTGGTGGTGCTTGGGGGAAAATATGAGGTGTCAGGTATCAACTTGAGGGTGACTGAATGCAAAGCAAATGCCCTCCCATTTGTACTATCTCTGTGGCCTAAGAAGTATATTTTTAAAAGTAGATTGCTTTAAATAACATGTATGGATGGTTCTTAATGCATTATCCCTAGATCGTTAGCCTACCAAGTAAAGTCTCCACTTAAAAGAAAATAAGCCTCCACTTGAATTCTTTATAATGAATCCTATACATGACATTCATCATTTGTGATATATAACATACACAAAATTTAGATATTTATTTGTTTAACAATATTTATTAACATATACCTATGTACTTGGTCCATTCTAGATATTATAGTCTTAATAGTGAATTCAAATTTTTGCATTTATAGAATTTTTATTGCACTAGGAGAAGTGAGGAACGGAAAATATATTTTGTATAGCTTCAGATAAAAATGCTTACTTTGAAGAAAAACAAACTAATAGCTGGAGATGAAAGTATAGAAATATAATGACAAAGAAAGTAAATTTGCAGTGAAGCTTCTAACCTTTTTCTAGTAGCTCAACTCAGATTAATATATTGGGAAAGATTATTAGTAGAAACACATATCTGAGTTTTCATTTATTTTTGCTATTATTTTTAATATTAAAATGAGTATTAAATGACGCAGATGTAGGGTTGAGTAAAGTAAGTGGTTTTTAACTTTTTATTGGTTTTGCTTTTATATTGTTTTTCTCTGGTTCAATAGAGATTTAAAAATGATTCTCATTGGTAATACAGGATAATGATTTAAGCCTATCTTTGGAACCAGGTTTCTCAGTCAAAAAACCTGAGTCCCTTTTCTCTGAGTCACAATGCGTAATTTCTTGAAGGTCACTGTAATTCTTGTCTACCTCCTGGAGAAAATTCTTGACATCAGCTTGAAGGTGCTCTTATAAGAGACTCACTATAGGAACATTCATTTCTTTTCAGTGTGTTTAATTCTCTACTTTGACAGTGGCTAGTTAGGTGACCTTGGGAAAATTGCTTTCTTTCACAAAACTTCTGATTTTTCCTGACAAATTTCCTTTTCTTCATCACTCAAATGGGTCTTGAAGTTTCATCTCCTTGCAGGAAGCAGTTCTAATAAATTAGAGAAGAAATGATTAATTCCAAGATGACATGCCCATTGTGCTTCTCTTCTGCATCTTATAGCTACCAACTGCACTTACCCAATCCCCTTATCCATTCATGCAGCTAAGATTAGGACACTGCTGGTTCATTTTATTATTTAAAATTAATTTTTTAATTGTCACCCTGTCTATGTACTTATCTATTCAATAGATTGAATTCTGAAATGATTAAGTTATTTACACTTGTATAACTCAGTCTCAGTGATCATGAGGTTTAACCTCTCTCTTTTGATTATATTGACCATGTTTTTCCTCAGTATTAAAACTTGTTTCAGAATTACCTGAAAATGTCATGTATACCTTAGTAAGGGTATTTTTTCTGATGATAGAAAATCAGTGGGGGGGCTGGAGCAATAGCATAGCAGGTAGGGTGTTTGCCTTGCATGCGGCCAACCCGGGTTTGATTTCCAGCATCCCATATGATCCCCTGAGCACTGCCAGGAGTAATTCCTGAATGCAGAGCCAGGAGTAACTCCTGAGCATCACAGGGTATGACCCACAAAGCAAAAGAAAAAAAAAAAGAAAATCAGTGGGTTTTTTATATCTCCATCTCTAAAGGGATCTAAAGATCCCTTATCTAACACATTTATTATAGGCAGGAAAAAGGCACAGGAAGCTGGCAAGGAGTGTTGGGGGAAACAACTTCTTAATTCTGAAATATTCCAGGATTCCTACTGCTGCAGAGATGGCCTTGGACTTTACAATAGGCCACTGTTGCCAGGCAACTCCAGCCGGGGGCAGGTGCTGTCCCTCCGCCTGCCCCCTAGGAATCCCAGTGGCCGCCATCTTCTAGAGCTCAGCAAAACAAAAGCTCCAGGTATGGGGTGGCAGTGGCGGCAAACACCAGGCCTCACAGGACAGGAGAGGAGTCGGCCCTTCTCCTTTCCTTGCCCTGATGGGACTCTGAGATGAAGCCACATACTTAAGCTCCCACATGGCCATGATCCAGAAACACTCAAACGAATGTCAGGCCAGAGCACCATGCTACAGTGGTCTCTCCAGACCCTCACTATTAAAATTTTAGAATTCCTAGAGCGTGACCGCTCTCGCGGCTATGCGACATTATGTTGTATCCATAACAAGCAATAAAAAAATGGGTGTTTGATGACTGTATGATCGAAGCTCACACAGGAAAGCTTTGTTACTCTACTGTATTGAATTAATAAAAAGGGAAAAAAGTCTAAAATAGACTAAAGGCATGGAGGCCTGTGACACAAAGAAACCACCCAGAAACGCCACCACTGAGATGCACAATTCAAGGCCAATCGCAAGGAGTTTTCACAGAATGAAAGATGGCTGGGGCCCCAAGGAGGAGATGTTCTACCACATTAAAAAACCACCAACTAACTCCCAGCCCTCCCAGGGAGAGGGCAGGGGCAGTTTGTCAAAGTATCTCTAAACTAACTTTGTAGAGGAAGATGTCAGGGATGGTGCTGGCACATGTGTTGCAAAGGCTTCTGCTGCTTGGTCTCATGTTGCCGGCACCCATGCCAGTTCAAACCTCTCCTCTTGAGATGTGTCCTAATGATAGGTACTGGTTTTAAGTTATTTGTTTGAATCTGTTATTATGCAATGCAGTTTTAGAAAATATCATCCATGTACACTTGGACCAAGGAAAGGTTAAAAGTTTGTAAGAGTCTAACCCTGTCACTGTCATCCCGTTGCTCATTGATTTGTTCGAGCGGGCACCAGTAACATCTCTCATTGAGAGACTTATTGTTACTGGTTTTGGCATATCCAATACCCACAGGTAGCTTGCCGGGCTCTCCGAGAGGGGCAGAGGAATTGAACTCCGGTCAGCCGCGTGAAAGCCCAACCACTGTGCTATCGCTCCAAAGTAGTCAACTGTACTGGTTGGGTAAATCCCTAAAAGACCCTGGGTTGAATCTCTAACAGAATCTGGGTTGTAAATTCCAGGTTTTACACACCCCCTGACGCTGCGGGATGTAAAACAGAGATTAGCTTCTGTGCTAGGTATGCCTGTAACTGAAGTTAAGCCTATTGATTTAAGTCTGTAAATCATATCTTGTTTTAGACATAAGTTAAACTGTAGTTCATCTTGCATGATCTTTATTTGTAATGGCAAATAAGAGGCTGTATGTCATGAGAATTATGAAACTTGAAAATTCAGAAAATGTGATGGGCACAGGGAAACGAAAACTGACCGGCTAAGTTAAACAAGAGAATACCTCAGGCCATACCATGTGGGAATGATGCATTGATTATTGTTCTTTTACTTATTACTTCTGTATTCACTATTTCACTAATAAGAATGTACATAGATTGTAGCCCACCTTTAGAGGATAAAAGAGAGACCCTCACAGCAAACGTGTCTCCAAGTCTTTTTCTCTGGGAAGAAAGGAGAGAGTCCAAAGAGTGCAGCTGGGGGGATGTTGGGGGTTGGGGGGACATCACAGTAAGTACAACCCTCAACATTGAAGTGAAGTGAAACCGCAACAGATGTGAACAAATAATAAATGTCTCCCACTCCACACATTACCATCTCCATAACAAGTAATTTAAACTATTATCTTGGATTGTTAATCTCTTAATTTTCACTTCCTGATTTAGAATAATTCCTGTTTTAGGCATAAGCCTAGAATTCTGAACTTGCATCCTCTCCCTCACCTTTGTATTGTCTCTCTCTCTGTCTCTGTCTCTCTCTCTCTCTCCTCTCTCTCCTCTCTCACTCTCCCCCCATTCCTTTCAGTTTTGGGGCCATTGCTCAGGGTTTAGTCCTGGATTTGCCCTCAGGGATAACTCCTATCTGAAAAACTTTGCATTTTCGTATTCAATCAAGATGTTAAGAATTGAAACAGGCCTGGCAAAGACCAATGCTTTGTTACTTTAATGATTACTTAAATGTAAGTTTTCCCTTTCTTAATAGTAGTCCATCTCAACGGACTAAGTTGGAATCTGACCTGGGAAGTGTGGTAAAAGAGCAGCTAATCAGAACTGTGTGTTAATTTGTTACAGGTGGCCCTCTACTTCCACTCTGGAAAATAAAGTTTCCTTATTTTCTTCCATGCCATGGTGATAGATTGCTTCCACTGATAAATTTCACACACACACACACACACACACACACACACACACACTTTGCAGGTAGATGCACGGGAAGCTGAAGACACAGGTAGGCACAGAGAAATGGGCTATTACCATATTACCACCTTCTGCTAGTTCCCTACCCCCTAGTTCCAAATTCACAAAAGCTCAAAAGATATAATGCAAGGCATGGGTAAAGTTCTGATCTGGTTATTCAGGTTCATTGTATATTCTCACAGAAAAGCATTTTAGGAGAAGACAGATAATGAAGTAAAGACATTTCATTTAGGAAATTGAGGGGAGAGAGATATAGAAGGAGGTCATTATGCTGGTTTCTACAGAGAGAGAGAGAGAGAGAGAGAGAGAAAGAGGGAGAGAGGAGAGAGAGAAAGAGAGAGAAAGAGAGAAAGAGAGAGAGAGAATAACTATTTACAAATCTCAGGTTGGTAGGGAAGCAACGCTTGAGAATGGAGTGAACCCTGTAAAGTAAAGTGAAAGGAGACACAACCAGAATAAACAGGAGTGGGTGATTCTGAGAAAAGATGGAGAGTACACAGCCTGTTTTATCAAAACTGATCTTTTAGGGGTTTTACAAGTTTCTATCACTCCATGTTTGAGCTAAATTGCTAGGATTTTGTCACAGAGGATCTCTGAATCATCTCTGGATGGGTCTTTGATGGGACCTTGATGAATCTGCGTTGGTTCAGATGTTATGAAACTCACCTGAAGTGCATTGCCAAGGGATGAACATATGCTGTCCCCAACCCTCTCTGCCTCTCTGCTTAACACACACATATTTAGAATTAAATGAAACAATGAATGAGGCATATAATTCAATTGACCTCAAATAGAATAAAGCTTTTCCTAAGAAATACAACTAAAATGGGCAATGATATAGTATTAGTATTAGTCTGTATACTAGAGTTCTCCTTAAAGAGTGATGACATAACAGTTATGCTTACAAGTGTAGTAAGTAAGGAATTGTTTTATGAGCACTGAAATATTCAGTGTAGTATGCTTAACATAAGGAGTTCAGTCAGTTGTCTTCTGAAATTGCAAATTTATGGCTTCCTGAAAGGTAACTGGATCTTTTATTCGGAGTCATGCATGTAGATTGTGATGGGATTCTGTTTCTTCTCAAACTACAGTTGTAGCTATGTGTAAAATCTGCCTCACACTCAAGAACATTGTAAGGATTAATGAGTGCAAAGTACTTTTGTAAAGAGGTAAGACTTCCTGGGTTTGGTCCATACTAGTGAAATGGGTTGATACTAAGTAGCCCAAAGGTCCCTAAGCAGGGTGCCATGATTATTAACATATGGATTACAATGCATTAGCATTAGGAGTGATTAAATTAATTCTTACCTAAACATAACAATGGCTAAATCATCCTTAGCAGTCAGAGCAGAAAATTGCATGCAGTGTTTGAGTATGGGGCAGTGAATAAGATCATAGCATTTTAATGTCTGCAAAGCAGAGGAGATGCTAAATAAAGTTAGGCTCACAAGATTCCCTGGCGCATTTCCAGGGAACACTTCCCCTGCAATTAAACATCAAGAGACCTTTCCTATACCCCACAGTAACTCAGTGTTAAGGCATTCATTTATTCCTTTTATAGCTACGTATATGAAAAGATAACTCTTACCACACATGGACATATGGGCCACATCCCAGCTGAAAAACAACCTTATCTCTTACTTTATGTTGCAGATTTCTGTTTTGAAAATCTTCCTGCTGCAAACATAAGAAAGTTCAGGGAGATGACAAGAGATGGATGCTGTCTGGAGCATTATGCATGGGAATTACAGCAAGACATTGCAGGATTTCACTGCCAATCACCAGACTGAGCAGTCATCAGATGAGAGTTTCTGTGAGAACTAAGGCAAAGCACATTGTAGTCCCAAGGAGGTCATGTTTGATGGCTTGCAGTAATCATTTCCAGGAAAAAAATAAACTTTTTAATTTTTGCTTGTAATATAAAGAGTTCTTGAGGTACTCTAAGGGCATCAAAAGCTCACTATGTGGCCTTTGTCCTCTTTAGCCAATATGCAGCTCCCATGGATTTCTATAATTTTGAAGTTACCTTCACCTTCTCAAACTTGAGCTTTCTTTATTCCCCACTTCCCTCCCTCTCCTACCCCCCACCCCCCACCATGCCACTTCCATTCTACTTTTCTATTAAACAAGAGCTTTGGGCAAAGGAGTTGCTATGGACATTGCTGCTGCCTCAGTAAAAAAGTGTTATGAATAATGTCTCATTTTATTGAGACTTCTAAAAGCAAAACAATTGACTGGTTTCCCAGTCATGGTTTTCTAAGACTTTCTGCATGATTAGGAAGATAAGCATATCCCTTAGAATCTCAGCAACTTACTTCCTTTAGAAAGTCGACAGAACAAAGTAAAACTTGTCTTTTCAATACAGCCTGAAAAACTGTTGCTTGACAAATAGTAAAAAGCACAAATTGTGAAAACTTTTTATCTCAAGATCTGGTTATATTTGAGACTTAAATGTCTACAGACTCAGGCTATATCTTTTGACTACAGACCCAGGCTATAATTTTTATTCATGAGTTTATACACTTTACATGTTTTAGTGGGAATTTGGCATAACAATATTTATATATGCTTATAAGTTATAATCATAAATCCTCATCTTAGTAAAGAACAAATCTTTAAAAAGAGAGGTTAAGCAATTGAGTTATTAACATTGAGATCGTTCTGAGAATTATCTTCTACCTACGAAGATTTATAAATGATACTGTCCTATATTATAACTTTTATAATACATATTACTTATTTTATTTTGGTTTTCTTTGGTTTCAGTTTTGGTTTTAAGCAGCAGTAATGATTTCAAAGGGCTTCTATCTTGCAAACAAGAAAAATTAGGTAACAGATTGTTCAACTGAAAAATATAAGTTAAATAATATTTACCTGTGTTGGCTGGAGAGATAGGACAATGAGTTAGATGTTTATCTTGCACACAGCCAACCCAGATTTGATTCCTAGCATCCCATATGTTCCCCAGAGCACTGCCAGGAGTCATTCCTGAGTGCAGACCTAAGAGTAACCCCTGAGCATTGCCAGATGTCCAGGTGTGTCTTAAAATAAATTTTTAAAAAATGATTTGTGTTTAAAAACATTGAATTTTTTAGCCAATGTTCATTTGATTCATATGTTTATATACTTAGACCTAGGATTGATTTTTAAAAAATGAATAACGGAGACATTTTAGATAACAACAAACTTATTTACCCTTTTATGAGGAAGACAGGCTCTGCTCCCAAGATTCCCAAGAACTGCATGGCAGGGCAGAGGTAGGATATGTTATAGAAAAAAATGTGGAGAACAAAAGGAAGAATAATAATTTTAATTACATTAACTAGGTAACTCAGAAATTTACTTGGAATTCAGGGATTGGAGGATCAGATCTTCTGTGTTCTGGACAACAGAACACTTATAGTGAAGGGACATGAGTGCTAAATTTTGTTGTGCAGATATCTTATTCCAGAGAAAGTTTGCTTCATATTTATATGAACTAAGAAATTTGTTTCTATAAGTTAACAGAGACTAAACTTAATAGAACTCTTGTTTGGAGTCTAATGCTTGAAGCCTCTGTCTTTATGTTGTAATAAACTTATCTTTAACATATGCTTTGTAAGTGTAGGACAGTGGGTCAATAAAGTAAAGCTCAGGGTTAAGAACTGCAACAAATAAATGGTTTGCTTCACATTACCTCTCCATTGTGCTGGAAATATGTTTTGTCCGAAGACTCCTCACCTGCTGCTCCAATACAAGCATGCTTTCTCCTTCCTACTACCTCCTTACCAGTGACCACTGCTGCCCAGTATCCTGGAGAATGTATAGGGGTCTCACATACCTTACACTGGGCTAGGCTACTTTCAGCTCTACCCATATCTGAGCCCGATCATTTGTGAATTCAGGATTGTGTTTGACCCAGCCCTTCCAGGAATCTAGAGTATCTCTTCCCATGTTGGCAAACCATTTCAGATCACCAGTTTTTACACAAGGTTAGGAGATGGCAGCTCTGGAAGAGAATAGCTTCACCACATCCAGCAAGATCCATTTTGTATTGAGAGGGAAATAGCAGCGTCTCAGCAGCCTTAATTCTATGTACAGAGTATCTTATTGTATTCAAATCAAAACATGTGAAAACTTTATTAACAATTTAGAGAAAAGCTGCTAAAAGGGAAAAAATGAAACGCCTAAAAGGAATTTTCATTATGGTTCTCACTTTTCTTTTTCTTTATTAGGCTGTATTTGATCAGACTACTTCTGGTTGCATGCTCAATTGACAAGTGCTGTGGATCAAACAGGGGTTGGTCCCGTGCAAGGCAAGCCCCTAATCTATATACTATTTTTTTGGCACTCGCCCTCCCTTTTTAAAGCCCTTCCAGGAGTAAGAGGACACACAGGGAATTGGTGGCTCTTTCAGTTTGCTTTGTGCTCTTTTTCCTATCAACAGAAAATCTATGACACAGTCTTTAGGGAAAGTGTCAGTTAAAGATGTGGGCATGGGAAGTCAGCAGCAGCTGCAGAACTGGGCAGCACAGCTCTTCAGCTCTCTATCAAGAGCTCTCCTGGGCATTCATAGATGTTTTCCACACGTCAGTTTCCTCTTTAACTTTAACTCATGTATAGGTCACCACATTCTGTCACTGACTTCTTGGTCTGTCTTAGGCCCTTAGAAAAGACCATAGGTAACAACTTCATTTTCCAAGTAGTTCTTTCTTGGACTTTCAGACACCTCTTTTTGTATAATTTATAGACTTTCTTTATCCTTTATGTATTTTTATATTCTGTTATTACAGCAGATTTTCTTTTATTATATTTATAACATAAAAAAGGCAGCACTTGGGTAGAACAAGACTCAGGGAGGGCTCAATAAATATTGAAAAGAGAAGGAAGAATGTGATAAAGGTGGTACTAAGTATTCACTTTTAGTTCTATGAACACAGTTATTTGGAGAGAACAAGAATTGTTAACAGCTCTTAATTTTCATTGCATCGTGGGATTAAAACCTCATCCAGAGAATATTTCCTGTAAACTAGAATACTCTGCAGAAGAGGAACAACAGGCATTGGAACAAGGTTTTCAAAAGGAAATTTATGGTTAAAGGGTTGCATGAAGCATCCAACATGAGAAGATATTGCTTTAATAACACTAGTGAAAACCACCTTCCATGGGAAGGAAATAAATAGGAAAGTAAAATGATTTCTCAGAACTGTGCTTTCTGTGCCATTAATGAGCCTAGTGAAAATCTTGTTTCTGTAATGATAGCACAGTTGGTAGGGTGTTTGCCTTGCACATGGCCGACCCGGGTTTGATTCCTCCGTCCCCCTCTTAGAGCCTAGCAAGCTACTGAGAGTATCCTGTCCACACGGCAGAGTCTGGCAAGCTGCCCATGGCATATTCGATAAGTCAAAAACAGTAACAAATCTCACAATGGAGATTACTGGTGCCTGCTTGAGCAAATCAATGAACAATGGGACAACAGTGCTACAGTGCTACTAAGTATTAGAATATTATTTATCTTTTTTCTGAAGTTATTGATAATTTTTCCTTTAAGATAATTAGTATTTGCTTAACGTATAAGCAAACTAACTCATTAAGCAATTTTATATAACACCAAGAAATTTTTATCTTGTACCGTGTCCAATTTTCATAAGTTTTTATAATCATGTGTAGATTTCTATTATTATTTTTATTATTAAAAGTACCTTTCTCTATTGATCTTCCTTTTGTATCTTACTAATTATAGCAACTTTTATATTTCTACAGTTAATTGTACTTATTAAGGTTGTATATAAAATAAAATTAAATAGGCTCTGGGTGACAACATAGGGATAGTTTTATAACAAAAAATAAGCAACGATTTAGAGCATTTATTATTTTTAGTGAAAATTTTCTATTTTGGATTTAAAAAAAAATCAAAGCAGAACAGTCTACTCTGCAATCAACTATATCCAAATTTAGGGTGTATAATTCATTTATTTTACTTTAAGATGTTTTCTTTTCTTTCTGGAGAAACACATATTCTCCCCTTAGAGAGAATGATCTGTCCAAAATTTCTCCACTTCTCATAAACATATAAAAAAGCAAAGCAAGAGAAGTTACAGTAGAGTTTACTGATAAGAATATGTATAGCAGAGAAATTATCTGATTGATTATCATAAATTAAAAGATGCCCAGTTAAATTTTGGTCACTTTCTCTGCAACTCTCTGAGTAAGATGACTTTAGTAAAGAAGTAGTGGGGCTTATATTTAATCACCTAATAAAATCTCTAATGCAAAGAATTGCTAATTATGATGGTGACAAAAATATTCTGATATTTTTTTTTAATTTTATTTATTTTTAATTAGAGAATCACCGTGAGGGTACAGTTACAGATTTATACACTTTTGTGCTTATGCTTCCCTCATACAAAGTTCGGGAACCCATCCCTTCACCAGTGCCCATTCTCCACCACCCGTAAACCCAGCGTCCCTCCCACCCTCCCCAATCCCATCTCCCCCCCACCCCACCCTGCCACTGTGGCAAGGCATTCCCTTCTGTTCTCTCTCTCTAATTAGCTGTTGTGGTTTGCAATAAAGGTGTTGAGTGGCCGCTGTGCTCAGTCTCTAGCCCTCATTCAGCCCGCAACTCCCTTCCCCCACATGGCCTTCAACTACAATGTAGTTGGTGATCGCTTCTCTGAGTTGCCCTTTCCCCGGAACGTGAGGCCAGCCTCGAAGCCATGGAGTCAACCTCCTGGTACTTATTTCTACAGTTCTTGGGTGATAGTCTCCCACTCTGTTATTCTATATACCATAGATAAGTGCAATCTTTCTATGTCTGTCTCTCTCTTCCTGACTCATTTCACTCAGCATGAAACTTTTCATGCCCATCCACTTAACTACAAAATTCTTGACTTCCTTTTTTCTAACAGCTGCATAGTATTCCATTGTATAGATGTACCAAAGTTTCCTCAACCAGTCATCCGTTCTGGGGCATTCGGGTTTTTTCCAGATTCTGGCTATTGTAAACAGTGCTGCGATAAACATACATGTGCAGATGTTGTTTCGATTGTACTTTTTTGCCTCTCTGGGATATATTCCCAGCAGTGGTATTGCTGGGTCAAATGGGAATTCAATATCTAATTTTTTGAGAATCGTCCAAATTGTTTTCCAGAAGGGCTGAACCAGTCGGCATTCCCACCAGCAGTGAAGAAGGGTCCCTTTCTCCCCACATCCTCTCCAACAGCGGTTGCTTTTGTTCTTTTGGATGTGTGCTAGTCTCTGTGGTGTGAGGTGGTATCTCATGGTTGTTTTGATCTGCATCTCTCTGATGATTAGTGATGCAGAGCACTTTTTCATGTGCCTTTTGGCCATTCGTATTTCTTCCTTGGTAAAGTTTCTGTTCGTTTCTTCGCCCCATTTTTTGATGGGGTTGGATGTTTTCTTCTTGTAGAGTTCAACCAGTGCTTTATATACCATTGATATCAACCCCTTATCTGATGGGTATTGTGTAAATATCCTTTCCCATTCTGTGGATAGTCTTTGTATTCTGGTCACTGTGTCTCTTGCGGTGCAGAAGCTTTTTAGTTTAATGTAGTCCCATTTGTTGATCTCTGTTTTTACTAGATTGCTTAGTTCCGTGCCACCTTTGAAGATACCTTTATCTTCAATATCCTGGAGGGTTTCGCCGACCTTGTCTTCAATGTACCTTATGGTTTGTGGTCTAATGTTGAGGTCTTTAATCCATTTTGATCTGACTTTTGTGCATGGTGTCAGGTCAAGGTCTAAACCCATTTTTTTGCATGTGGTTGTCCAGTTGTGCCAGCACCATTTGTTAAAGAGGCTTTCCTTGCTCCACTTCACATCTCTTGCTCCCTTATCAAAGATTAGATGGTCATACATTTGGGGTTGTGTGTAGGGATATTCCACCCTGTTCCATTGGTCTACGGCTCTGCCTTTGTTCCAGTACCATGCTGTTTTAATTGTTACTGCTTTGTAGTAAAGTTTAAGATTGGGGATGGTGATGCCTCCCATCATCTTTTTCCCAAGAATTGTTTTAGCTATCCTTGGACGTTTGTTATTCCATATGAATTTTAGGATTGCTTGATCCATTTCTTTGAAGAGTGTCATGGGTATATTTATAGGGATCACATTGAATCTGTATAATGCTTTAGGGAGTATTGCCATTTTGACAACATTGATTCTCCCTATCCACGAGCAGGGTATATGTTTCCATTTCCTCATGTCCTCTTTGATTTCATGGAGTAGCGTTATGTAGTTTTCTTTGTAAAGGTCTTTTACTTCCTTGGTTAAGCTGATTCCGAGGTACCTGATTTTCTGGGGCACGATTGTGAATGGGATTGCTTTTTTCATGTCCCTTTCCTCTGCCTCATTGTTTGCATATATGAAGGCCATGGATTTTTGGTTATTGATTTTGTAGCCTGCAACTTTACTGTATAAGTCTATTGTTTCTAAGAGTTTCTTAGTAGAGGTTTTAGGCTTCTCTAGATATAGTATCATGTCGTCTGCAAATAGTGAGAGTTTGATTTCTTCCCTTCCTATCTGGATGCCCTTAATCTCTTTTTCTTGTCTAATAGCTATCGCAAGTACTTCCAGTACTATATTGAAGAGGAGTGGTGAGAGTGGGCATCCTTGTCTTGTGCCTGATCTCAGAGGAAAGGCCCTTAGTTTTTCCCCGTTGAGGATAATGCTTGCCGTAGGCTTGTGATAGATGGCTTCGACTATCTTGAGGAAAGTTCCTCCAAACCCCATTTTGGCGAGGGTTTTCATCATGAAAGGATGTTGGATCTTGTCAAATGCTTTCTCTGCATCTATGGATATGATCATATGGTTTTTATCTTTACTTTTGTTGATATGCTGGATTATGTTGATTGATTTCCGAATGTTAAACCATCCTTGCATCCCTGGGATGAATCCCACTTGGTCGTGATGTATGATCTTTTTGATGAGTTGTTGGATCCTATTTGCTAGTATTTGGTTGAGGATCTTCGCATCGGTGTTCATCAGGGAAATTGGTCTGTAATTTTCTCTCTTAGTGGTGTCTTTGTTTGCTTTTTGTATTAGGGAGATATGTGCTTCATAGAAACTGTTTGGGAGAGTTCCTGTTTTTTCAATTTCCTGGAAAAGTTTGAGGAAAACAGGCAGCAGGTCTTCTTTAAATGTTTGGAAGAATTCGCCAGTGAAGCCATCTGGGCCTGGGCTTTTGTTTTTGGGGAGGTTTTTGATCACAGCTTCAATTTCCTTAACATTGATGGGTCTATTCAGGTATTCCAAGTCTTCTTTGTTCAGTCTTGGGAGATTGTAAGAATCGAGGAATCCATCCATTTCTTTTAGGTTCTCCTGTTTTGTGGCATATAGACTTTCGAAGTAGTCTCTAATGATCTTTTGAATCTCACTGGTTTCTGTTATGATGTCCCCCTTTTCATTTCTGATTCGATTTATTAGGGTTCTTTCTCTTTCTTTCTTTGTGAGTCTTGCTAGCGGTTTATCAATCTTGTTTATTTTCTTGAAGAACCAGCTCTTTGTTTCATTGATCTTTCGGATTGTCTTTTTGGTTTCCATGTCATTAATTTCTGCTCTAATTTTTATTATTTCTTTTCTTCGATCTGGTTTGGGTTCCCTTTTCTGGTCCTTTTCTAAGGTCTTGAGTCGTGAAGTCAAGCTGTCTATGTGGGCCCTTTCTTCCTTCCTGAGGAATGCTTGGAGAGCTATAAATTTTCCCCTTAACACGGCTTTAGCTGCGTCCCATAGGTTTTGGCAGCTCGTGTCTTCATTCTCATTTGTTTCTAAGTATTTTTTGATTTCTTCCTTGATTTCCTTCCTGACCCACTCATTGTTCAACATTGAATTGTTTAATTTCCAAGTGTTTGACTTGATTCTCCGTGTCAGTGAGTGGTTAGCTTCTATCTTCAGCGCATCGTGGTCTGAAAAGATGGTTGGTACAATTTCTATTTTTCCGATTCTATTGAGGTATGTTCTGGGGCCCAGTACATGGTCTATTTTAGAAAATGTTCCGTGTGCACTGGAAAAGAATGTGTATTCTTTCTTTTGGGGGTGTAAGGCCCTGTATAGGTCTATTAGGCCTCTCTCTTCAATTTCTTCTTTCAGAGTCAGTGTTTCCTTGTTGAGTTTTGTTCTTGTCGATCTATCTAGAGGCGATAAGGCCATATTGAAGTCTCCGACTACTATTGTGCTGTTAGTGATGTCCTCTTTGAAGTCTGCTAGGAGTTGTTTTAAATATTTAGCTGGTCGCTCATTAGGTGCATATATGTTTAAGAGTGTGATTTCTTCCTGTTGAACATATCCCTTGATAAACAGAAAATGACCTTCGCTGTCCCTTTTAATCTTTTTCAACCTGAAATCTATGTTGTCGGATATTAGGATGGCCACTCCAGCTTTTTTACGGGGGTTGTTTGCTTGCAGGATTGTTTTCCATCCTTTGACTTTGAGTCTATGTTTACTCTGTTTGTTCAGGTGTGTTTCTTGCAGGCAGCAGAATGATGGGTTTAATTTCTGGATCCATTTTGCCACTCTGTGTCTCTTGATGGGTGCATTTAGGCCGTTGACGTTGAGAGAGATTATTGTGATAGGATTTTGTGTCATATTTCTGTGGTATTTGTTGTTTTTATGTGGCTCCACCTTGTCTTACAGTAGCCCCTTGAGACCTTCTTTCAAGTTTGGTTTTGAGTCTATGAAGGACCTGAGCTGTTGTTTATCCGAGAAGTAGTGTATGGTTCCTTCGAGTTTGAGTGAGAGTTTAGCCGGATAAAGTATTCTTGGTGAGGCATTCATTTCGTTGAGTCTTTTCACTATGTCCCACCATTGTCTTCGGGCTCGGAGGGTTTCCTCTGACAGGTCTGCTGTAAATCTGAGGGGTGCTCCTTTGTATGTAATTTCCTTCTTTGACCTTGCTGCTTGCAGAATTGTGTCTCTATCCATAGCATCCGTCATTCTGACTATGATATGCCTTGGAGTCTTTTTATTCGGGTCTCTTTTTGCTGGTACACTTCGGACTCCTTGTATCTGGATGCCTGCCTTCTCCAGCTCTGGGAATTTCTTAGCAATGATGTCTTTGACTGTGTTTTTTTCATTGGGGTTACTTCCCTGTGGTTCTGGTACTCCAATGATTCTTATGTTGTTTCTCTTGAAGTCATCCCCCAGGGCTCTGATTCGCTCTATAGACATTTTGAGGTCTTTGGCCATGATTTGTTGTTGTCTATAAGCTTTCTGCAGCTCATCTTCCAGGTCGCTGATTCTTTCTTCAGCTGTAGTCATTCTACTGTTGAGGGCATCTAGTGAGATTTTTATTTCATCTACCGATTCCTTTATTTGTGAGATTTCCGTTCGAAGATTTGAAATTTCTGCTCTCATTTCTGCTCTCATTTCTGCTCTCATTTCTTCCTGAATTTTCTTGGTAGACCATTCCAGCGCTTCATTCATCTCCTCCCTTAGTTTATTGGATGTCTGTTCCATGGTTGCTTGGAGTAGGTCGACTCTCCTCCAGATCTCCTCTCTAAATTGTTTATCTGAGAGGTCATAGATGTGAGTAGCCCCCATTGATGTTTCTGGGATTTTTTCTTCTCCCTCTCTTGGTGGAGGGGATTTTCGCTGCTTCTTCATATTGTTAAGGAAGTATAGAGCTGGAGCTCTGTAGTTATTTGTTCCTTTTTCCTTCTTGTGGAAAGAAGGTTTTCTGATCGTGCTAAACTTCCCTTCTTAACTGAGAGCTTTTATAGTGTCAGACTAAGCTAATGGCTATTTTGTGTGTTAGAGATTGCAAAAGTGAATTTTCAAAAACATACAAGTACTGATTGAGCTGAGGTAACAAAGAATAACTGCGGCCGCTCTGAGAGGAGGCCACGCCCACTTTTAGACCACGCCCACTAACATACAGGACACGCCCCCAGTGTCTTCCTGCGAGGGCGGGCAGCAGTTAGGGGGCCCGGGGAGGAGCCGGGGTGCAGAGGACACGGGCTGGGGCGGCTGGAAGGTCTCGGGGAGTCCAGGCGGCGGGAAGCGGGGTGCGGGAGGGCGTGGCCGAGGGTCCGGGAAGGTACCTGAGAGGGCGGGCCGCAGTTAGGGGGCCCGGGGAGGAGCCGGGGCGCAGAGGACACGGGCTGGGGCGGCTGGAAGGTCTCGGGGAGTCCAGGCGGCGGGAAGCGGGGCGCGGGAGGGCCTATTCTGATATTTTTATACTCAATCTTCGTTACATGCCAGTTGAGCATACATCTTTATCTTTTAGTCTACCTTCTTTGTAGTCCTTATAAACTGAGAAAACATTCTCTTTCTTCTTTCATTCCTGCAGTTGGAGAACAGAGAAAAAAACCCCAGAGATATTAAAAACATAAGATTAAAACCAAGGAGCCAGGATACAAGATGAACAATATACTGCATAAAACAATAAGACTAGCTCAGCATACATCAGCAACACTTGGTATCTGCAGATAAAAAGGTATTTCGATACCTACAGTGAATAACCAGAATAACACAGTGCAGCATGCTTTGCTTCTTTGCCTGTGAATGTCAATGAGCCAATCAGAAAGACACAAAGAGAGAGCCAGAAATGTGGGGGAGGAAGGTTGGAGAGGAAAGTGACAGTCTCTGAGAGACTTATTGTACATAGAACACTGCCTGGGAAAAGCAAGCATGTCCAGCTACAGAGTACATTGCAGGCTTCTAAGCAATTGACCAGTTATGAAAGTGGGGGAGGGGTCTGGTCTTCTACTAAACTTCAAATTATTTTGGAGAACACAATCTGTAACTGAGGTCCCAGTCTCTTAAGCTTCCCTGACACAGTGTTGACCCAGTCATGGTTGAGCATTGTTTACTAGCTAGAGCAGTCAAAGGACTTCTAGGCATAGACAACTTTAAATCCCTGCTTGCCACCAATGCCTTCTCTTTATTCATACACAGCTGTCTTAGGATACCTCTGAACCTGGTTCACAGTTTCCATCTATACTTTACAATCTGTATTCCATGTCACTGTAATCCGGATCCTTGGAATGTGGTGTGCAGGGTAAACAGTAACACTTGCATCATTGCACATGGGGATATCCCATGGCTGGGTCTGGAAGTCTATGGCAGAGTCTCTTGCCCCTGTGCCTGGCTGTCTTCACTGGGGCCCCTCGGAGGGGGTGGGTTGAGTTACCCTCCCTGCTCCAAGCAGAGCTCCCATGGCCAAGGACCTCCAGAACCCAGCCACAGCCATGCTCAAGGCCCCTCTCCACACGTTCGAACCAGCCTCATGCATGAAGGAACTGGCAGAGAGAGGAACCCAGGTGTGTGGGACCCAGGGCTCAGATCTTCAAGCCTGCTCAGATTGGGACTGGGCCTCTTCCGCCCAGATCCCCCATTTTCTAGTAGTTAGGTGGTCACATCCAGAAACTGCTCCCAGCACAGTGCAATTCCACCAATGACCAACATCCAGAGATTATAAGACCAAGCTACCGGAAGAGAGCAACATTCTCTTGGCCCTGTGCTAGTGTAATATATTTTATGTTAATACCACACCTAAATGCCAATGGATTTACTTGACCAGTAAGATTGTGGAGAGTGACCTGTTGAAATAGGGTGTAGGAAAACATTGGTTTGTCCTTTCTGCCTTGCCACAGGGAGCTTAGGTTTATTGGGTTGCACCTATTCACAGTGCTTCAGAGGCACTTCCATTCCTCTGTGTGTATTTGTAAACTCTTTCTTTGTTCTCTGCTTCCCCAACAGGTCAATCACCTCTATCTCCTAATAAGACTCTGTTAATATATAAATATCACTTTTCTCTTCTCCTTATGTTCTTTGCATAGTTAATTCAGAGCAATTGAATTAACTATTTTTGACACGGTTTTTCTATAGACAGTTAATGCATGTGTCACACACTCACATTTTAAAACTCACTATAATTTTGACAGTACCTGGGTAACAAAAGAAGTGATAAAACCAGAAAATTGTATATGCATATGCTATATTGACACTGATACAAACCTCAAAAGACATACCAAACATTAATATATTGAAAGATCTTAGATCATAACCAAGATAGTCATTCCACGAAAGCAAGGATGGCCCAACATATTCAAATAAATTAGTGTAGTACAACATATTCACAGTATCACAGTATCCCGTTAATCACCTATTTCTCGGGTGGCTCAGTAACATCTCATTTCATCCTTTCCCTGAGATTAAGTTTATCTCGACTTGGCCCTCCTAATGATGTTGCACTGGGGGCTCTTCAGGGTCAGGGAAATGAGATCCAGCTTGTTATTGGATTTTGCATATGAATACACCAAGGGAAGCTTGCAGGGCTGTCCCATGTGGGCAGGAAACTCTCAGAAGATTGCCAGTTTCTCCCAAAGGGAGAAGCAGGCCAAAGATATCGCTTCAGAGAGCTTACTTTTAAGTCTCTCTGGATGTTGGCCATTGATGGGATTACACACACCTGGGTTCCTCTGTCGGCACCTTCATGCATGAGGCCTGTCCGAACGTGTAGAGAGGAGCCTCTAGCATGGCTGTAGCTAGGTTCTGGTGGTCTTCGGCCGCTGGGAGCTCTGCTTGGGGTGGGGAGGGAAGCTGGAGCCCATCCCCTCCGAGGGGCCCCGGGGAAGACAGCCAGGCATGCAGGCAAGAGACTCTCTGCATTACTCTCTTCTGAGAGCTTTCCCTTAACACCATATTAAGGGAAAGTAATATATCTAATGACCACATCAATCAATGACTAGTTAGTTTTTGGGATAATCATCAAGCTATAATAAAAATGTTAAAAATAGAGACAAAATGAATTTACCTCACTATATAGTAAATGCACACAGCTAACATCTTTCTGGTGGGGGGTGCAAAAACCAAATCTTCCCTCTCAGATAAGGCAAAAGACAAATATACCCTTACTTTTTACTTTTATTTCAAAGAGCATTGGACTGGTCTAAGACTCAAGATTTAGTCACAGAAACTAGGCAAGAAAAAAAATGAGATTCATACTGTAAAGAACTTAAACTATTGCTTTACAGAAAACATTGCAATATTCATTCAAAAGAAGCTAGGATTAGGTACAATAAGTCATAGTAAAGAGAGTGGTTTTTAAAAACACTTTGATTTTTTTTATACACAAACAGTAAGCAAAGCTAGAGAGAACTATAGGAGTTAAGGCACTTATCTTGCGATGCGTGTGGCTGACCCAGGTTCAAGCCCGATTACCACATATGGTCCTTGTGCACCATTAGGAGTGATTTCTGAACACAGAACCAGAAGTAAACACTAAATATCACCTGCTATATCCTCCAAAACAAACAATATTAATAATAAATTATAAAAATCTAAAAACCACTTTCCTTGGAAATGAAAATAAATAAATATGTGGAATTTTATCAAACTAGAAGTTTTTTGTTTTGTTTTGTTTTGCTTTTTGGGTCACACCTGGCAATGCACAGGTTTACTCCTGGCTCTGCACTCAGTAATTACTCTTGGCCGTGCTCAGGGGACCATAGGGGATGCTGGGAATCAATCCCGGATTGGCTGTGTGCAAGGCAAAGGCCCTACTCGCTGTGCTATTGCTCCAGCCCAACAAGCTAAATGTTTTACGGAATAAGATATCCCCAAATCAGACACTTATTAAATGGGCTAAGATTCAAGATATATGAAAAACTTACAAAGCTCAAGCAAAACAAAAACAATAAGAATAGTTAAAAAAGCACTTCCTAAGTAGAAAATAAGATGACTAATAAGAACAAAAAATTTGCTCATTATCACAATTTTGAACACCAGCCAGAACATTAAGATAGGACCACACTAGTCAGAGTGGTTTATATCAGAGATCAGAAACGTTGCTGACAAAGATGTGGAGAAAATGAAAACCTCATTAACTTTTGCCAGAAATAGAAACTGCAAATGTAAACTGGTTTAGCCTCAGCAGAAAATGGTATAAAATTTCTCAAAAATATTTTAAAAAGTGCTATTATATACTCTACAGATTCTAGTCCTGGGTTTTATCATAATAATATAAAAACATTCAGTGAAAAGATATCTGCACACCTATTTTCACTGAAAAGCTGTCTCCAATGGACACAATCTGGGAACAAACCAAGAGCCCAAGAATATATGAGTGGAAAAAAGCTGTGGCATAAACAATGGAATATTATTTAGCCGTTAGAAAAAGTTAAAATCTCTTCTGCTACGTGAAAGATATTAACAGACCTACACGAAGAGAAAATCATTAAGAAGAAAGTCAAATAAGATTGTCTCACTAAATGGTGGTAGGATATTGGCACTCTGGATGTGAGTATGGTTTGTGAATATCCATTGAAACCTTAAATACCTGTTAACTTGAAAACCAATGTTATCTCAACTGAAAAAAGTGAAGGAAAAATATTGGTAACCAATAAAAGGTTATAACCAATAAAAGGTTTGTAAAGGTTATCGCTTTATTAAAATGTATTGTTTCACTGGAATATGTACAGGGAGGGGTTTAGGTACTTGGCTTGCATGCTGCTGACCCAGACCAATCTGGAGCATGACACATGGTCCCTTAAGCATCACTGAGAATGCTCAAGCATAGTAAAGAACCAGAAATAAACCCTTGGGCACTGCTGGATATGGCCCACTGGACAACAAGAAAAACAAATATATAATTTTTAATATAATATTTTATTTAATTTTTTTTTTTTGTTTGCCACTCCCGGAGGAGCTTTGAGATAATCCAGACTCTCTGCTTGGGTCTCACTCACACTTGTCATTTTGAACTAACTTTGGCCACATGCAAGGCAAATTGTTTCAAGTCTCTTAAAAATGTCCTTTTAAAAATACTCAAGCCAGATTATGAACACAAATTAAAATACGTTAAACCAATTACTTACAAGTTAAATGTTTTGCAATTTTCTTTAGTATTTAGCCTTATCAGCTGATAATTGTAAATTATCAAAACCAAAAGTATTAAAGGATAAACACAGGATGATATCCCTTATATATGGTATTTAGAATAACTGGATGAGGAAATGTAATGTTTTAAAGGGGAGATGCCCAGATCACACTTAGCAACAGAATATAGGGAGGAGAAGGAGAAGGAAAAGTAAAAGTGGAGGGACAGGAGTAGAGACTGATGAGAAGAAAAAGGGCCAGGCCAGGGGATTCAGGTACAAAGGTGATATTAATGAACCATGAAGCAAAGCAGCAAAACCACAGAGTCAACACTGAAATCAAGAGGCCCAAGCTCTGATAACAGAACTCAGAAAGGTGCCTGTCCAGAGGGCAGGCTAGAGGGGTTGAGGGGGGCAGATATAGGAGGGAAGCTGGAACATTGGTAGAGAGATGTGCTATAATATTACAAACTCAGCTGTGAATAACTTTGTAAATCATGGTGCTTTAATGAGAAGAAAAATGAGTTGATTGAAAAAAAAGTATAGGGGGCTGGAGCAATAGCACAGTGGTTGGGCATTCGCCTTTCACGTGGCCAACCCGAGTTCGATTCCTCCGCCCCTCTCGGAGAGCTGGGCAAGCTACTGAGAGTATCGAGCCTGTGCGGCAGAGTCTGGCAAGCTACCCGTGTGTTTTGGATATGCCAAAAAAAGTAAAAATAAGTCTCTCAATGAGAGACGTTACTGGTGCCCGCTCAAACAAATTGATGAGCAACGGATGACTATGACTATTATGGAAATGTGACAAATCTAGTTGATTTTTAATGTTAAAACAATTTAGCATTACTACAATCATGCTAACTTGTTCTTCAGTTGTCACAGATACATAGGTCCAAATCTCAAACTATGAACCACTGTAAACTATGGACAAAAAAATTTGGATCTCATATTATAAATTTTCTGTGTATTTTAGGTATAAGAACTTCAAAGAAATCTACTGAAGTACAATAAAATTGTGTTTTTATGTTATTACATGAAATCATGTATTCAATTTCCATGTAAATTTGTGTGTAATATTGTGTATTAAATTGTATTTTTATGTATGTTGTAAGCAATGCACATAGTAAAAAGAGTGATGTAATTGATAATTAAAAGAAAAATTTCTAAGTTCATCATTTCAGTTTCTCGTTTCTTATCTAATTAAATTCTTCTCATCTTTTACAACTGATTATCCTTTACATAGTTCACACAAGTGGCTTAGAATCTTATAATATACTTTGGATCTTGATAAAATTTTTAAATAAATCTCTTAAAAAATAAATAAATCTCTTTTTTGATTTTGGAGGACAATGAAAAATTTTGTATCAGTAATTTAATCCAAAAGGACAAATTTTATGAAAATAATTTTTATTTTGTCATGCCAACCCTCTGCATGGAACACATGTTCAAAAGACCTAGCTGCCCATCACCACATATGAGTTTTAAATCTCACCTTCGCAAGCCATTTCTTCCTTTTCACAGAGTCCAATTTTTGATCAGCTTATGCTGATAAACTGTTACCATTAGTCATTATCCAAAGAACGTAAATGATAGATTTTATAACTCCATGTCTTCCTTCATTATCACAGATTCTAGACCCTCTGAGGAGAAAATATTCCATATAAAATGTTACTTTATGCTACATGTAATGATAATTTCCATCTCTTATATGGTGACGTATTTACAGAGATGAGAATATTTAGCCTATGCCTTTTCAACACCCTATTCCTTAAGTTACCGATGCTAATGCAACCTGAATTGGACAATCCATCTGACTTGAAGGGATCCACATTTTTTAATACAAAATTGCTTTAAAAGTTTGATTAATGATAAGTGAGACATGATTATTACCATAAAAAATACAAGTGTAAAATAAAATTTAAAGTAATATACTTTAGATTTCAGAGTTGAAAACACATATGCAAATGAGAATAGGCATTTTATTATGTTGCATTAAATGGTTTAATTTTCTTATTTACATGGGTCAAAATCATAGTAATCATTAATAGGCTCTTACTGATTTATTTTTTCATCATTCTATTTGCTATTTCTTAAAGTTTTGTTCGAATACTCAATATAAAGTAAATCTGCTTTTGCCAACGGGGACAGTTTGGGATTGGGAGGGAAACTGGGGATATTAGTGGAAAGAAGTTCACACCCATGGTGTTGGAACACTAAATGCTTTAACAACTACAAATGTATAATGAGCAACTTTGTGTAAATCACGGTGTTCTTAAAAAGACTTAATTTTAGAAAAAGGAGAAAGAGAAGCACTCTACCTTTGAAATAAATTTTCTATGAATTGTTTCAATAAATAATTATCAATCTCGAGGTAAGTTTTCAAATTATTTTCCTTTTGACACTAACAGGTGTTTTTTAAAAAAAGCCCATGGGATAAAAATCCACTTAATTAAAAAGTTCAGCTGTGAAAGAAAATATGTTAGCACTATAAATCTTGTATGTTTTACATTTAGAGATATTTTAGTATTTTTCAGTTCAAATGATTTTCAGATCAAAACTATATATTGAAATGTGTGTGTTTGTGTGTGTGTGTGTGTGCACACGCATGCACAGCTGTGGTAGAGAAATATGTAGGTCATAATTTGCAAATTATTTCACAAAAATATAAAAACTAGAAGAAAAATTAACATCTTTTTATGTAATATCTGGGTCTCCATCCACCTTTGTATTCATAGATATGTAAAGCCAAATTATAAAAAACCCTGTGGAATATTAACTATATGTATTTATATAATATAATATGGAGACATAATTTTAATGAAGTAGTATATATGTTCCTCTAATTACTCTAAAATCTTTACTAAGAAAGAGAGATTGTGACCATGCAAGATAAATCTTCCAAACTTCTAGGAGCCAGGGAAAATTCTCAGACTTGTAAATAATATTTACAAAAACTTGTCCCAGAAAGTGTAGGTAGCCTTTGACCTCTTGAAATCAGCAGTAGTATCACAAAGTTGGTAAAGGAAGTAAATAAATAAACATTGTAGCCATGTCTAACTGAAGGGGATCATTTTTATATGCAGAAAGCAATTATTTGTCTGGCTGTTAGCCAGTACACCAGAGAGAGCTAACATTTCTATCTTGCCACAAAATTCTTCAGAATTTTTAATGATCATAAATGGTCATGACCTTGATTTTTTATAGCTTTTTTCATACAAAGAATTTAGAGGTAATACTGGGTTGTTTTCTTCCTGGATTCAAGCTGTGGAAAACTGACTCAGAACCAAGGATTAAGAAGTCTGAGAATGCTATGATGATAATGAGGACCCCTACAAAAATTACTTAGTACTACTAAGTGACTAATATTCTCAAATAGTAAAAGTGGTATTTAGCTGCTATTCACAACCTGAAAACTCTTCAGCATATTTCTAAAGAAGAATTTAGTATTTTAATCACAAACTGGACATGATCTGTAAGATCATAATATGGGCACCTGGAACAGCTCTCCTTGTCCTCCTAACACTAGTATTATTTTCACTTTTTTGTCATGACTTTCCTGTCTTGGACTAATTTTGCACACGTGTAGTTTATTTGTATTGAACAGATGACAGATTAGCCAGATTGAAAATCGTAATTGAGCAGAGAGCCATGTAATGGAAATCTCACAGCCCAGCATCCCTTTTGTTTGCCAAAGCAGTGGTCTTGGAAGTTGCCAGGCAGAATGGCAGACCCTCAGATTCACCACCCAGCATCATTTATGAGAGTATTGACTTACTGAAAGCTTAGCATGAACGAAACTGTGACTTTTGGGCAACAATACATAAATTTCGAAAAAAGAGAAAGCCTTTAGCTAGACACTGTTATAGTGGGATCATATGATGCAAAAGGAAAGTAATATCATTTTTGTTCCCTGTATTAGGAATTGTAATAGGAATTTTACATATATCCTTTCACTAGACCCTTCCAACAATGGATTTGGGACTATTAATGTCATTTAACAAGCGAAGTAAAAATAGTTTTTTCTCTTAGAATCTATCTTTCTCAAGTAGCATTTGAATAAAAAATAAATATCTGAATACATGCATGAATATTTTAATCAAACTTCTAGATGGAGCTTTTCTTTGTATAAATCCCAGCTAGAAGTCCAGGATAATTAAATAGATAAAGGAAGAGATCTATTATGTGTGAATGTTACCTACTATCATTTTATATCATTCTATAATCATGACATATAAATTTGAGAAAACAAATGCCTAGCATAATATAATGTGATGCTAAATCCACATCACATTATATTATGCTAGGCATTTGTTTTCTCAAATTTTCTCATACACATCTTCTCACATTTCATCATAGGTTACACATTTTTTAAGCAGCTAACTCTTTTAAACTATATTTCCCAGCTTACATGTTACTGTCAAAGGTCAGCTAATTTAAATAATAGAAGAAACTTTGCATGCTACAGAAGTGTTTTCTCTTTCTTCCCTCACTATCTCTCTGACTTCCTCTCTCTAACATAGCGATTTCTATGGGGTGTAAGATTTTCATTACATGGGTCTCTGCTCAATTATGATTTTCAATCTGGCTAATCTGTCATCTGTTCAATACAAATAAACTACATGTATGCCAAATTAGCCCAAGACAGGAAAGTCATGACTAACACACACACAAACACACACACTTCCCTATTTCTCCCTGTCTCTTCTCTGACTTGCCTTTCTCTCAAATCTGTCTTTTCCTCAATTTCTTCTCTCTCTTCTCTCTTTTCTTTGTCTGTATGTCCTTCTCTCCATTGTCTACCTACCATCTCAGATAGTAGACAGAGTTTTAATGACTACCCCCTGGTGTTTATCTTACCTAAGCCAATGGTGCTCTCTGCTCCCAGCTTTTAATGGAGAATAGAGTTATAAATGATTTAAATGCACTTTTCTTCATTTGTTCGTTCAAGATGGCAATGAGAAAGTCTGGTTTGCCTTATTGCTTTCCTGAAAGTATGTTTTGTAGTACAAAGGTTAATTTTTATGGTCACATTCTTTGTTTTTTTTTTTTTTGTCTCTTTTAATTTGCCTGACACCAGGGGCTGAAGAGATAGTACAGCAAGTAGAGCACTTGCCTTGCAGTAGCTAACCCAAGTTTGATCCTAGAGCCCCATGTGGTCCCCTGAGCTCCATCAGGAGTTGATTCATGAGTAGCAGAGCCAGGATCTAAGCCCTGATCATCAACAGATGTAGCCCCCAAACAAAACAAAACAAATATTCAACTTACATATCCTCTTTAAGAAACCACTGACAATAGTCTAAATATATGCTCTAATATATATAGCTTTTGCTCTTAGCTTCAGATCAATGGATGTTTTGAATAAGTTTTATTTTATTTTCTTTTATTTGGGGGACTACACCGACTGGTGCTCAGGACTCACTCCTGGCATGACTCTAGGGATCTAGGGACCATATGTGGTGCCCAGGATTGAATCAGGATCAGCCACATGCAAGGCAATGCCATACTAACAGAATAAATTTAATAAAATTTCATATAGTGGATTATAGAAGCAAAATTTTGTTCTATTCGAGTGGAGATTCAGTTGCTCCATTACCATTTGCACAAAAGATTATTATTTTCATATAATTTAAACCAGACAACTTTCCTATGAATATATAGTGAGTTATAGTTCCTTTTTTTAACACATTCCCTGCAGCACATTATTATCAGTTTTTTGACAT
Organism: Sorex araneus; assembly: GCF_027595985.1. Lineage (NCBI taxonomy): Eukaryota > Metazoa > Chordata > Mammalia > Eulipotyphla > Soricidae > Sorex > Sorex araneus. The sequence goes on along the minus strand of NC_073303.1, from coordinate 149,765,425 downwards.
ATGCCATTCTTACCAGTATGAGGGCATGAGATAACTCATAGTCATTTTGACTCACATTTCTCTAATGATAAGTGATAATAAATACTTTTTCATATGTCTACACATGTAGGTTGACTATTTTCTATCTCTATGAAGTGTTTGTGCTTTGATGGGAAAATTATGTTTTCTGTTGCTGAGATTAATTTGCTTTATATAGTTTGGATATTAGCCCTATCTCTGATGTATTGTATGTATATACTCTCCTGCATGTGTTAGTGTCTCTTGATTTTAGCCCAAGTTCACTTTGCTTTTTTGATTGATGTAGTTTCATTTGTTTATAAATATGGCTCTTTAAAAACATTGCTCACTTCTCACAAAGTGGCTATGAGAATTAGATGTTGGTAGGAATGTCATCTGGTTTAGGGTATATGGAAAATTGCATAGAAATTCCTCAAAAAATGCGCGTTCCCCTGGAGATCTCTCCAGCCCGCGGAGAGACAACAGTGGAAAGCGCTCCTAATTGGGTGGGTTCTGTGAGCGGTTCCGACCTGAAATAAAACTAGTGAGGATAATAAATAGGGGGCCCAAGACGACACATGCCGATCAAGGGCAACTTTATTAACTGCCACGCTGGTTTTATACTTTTCTTAGCAGGGGGTTGGTACATAAGTTGTCAATCATCAGGGAAGTGTCTTCTCAGACCAAATAAGGAAAGGTTTGGGGTGTATTAGGTGGGCTTACAACATTCTTCAAGAGTAGATTGAGAAATAGTGGGGAGGGGAAGGCAAGGGTCTATCTGGCAGGAGCATCTGGCAGGAGGAATGCACAAGGTAGAGGAAGGCATCCTACTTAGGGGCTTAATGGCGTCTCTTAGTTAACTGCCCTGGGCTACTTTTACCTCTTGAGTTTGGCTATTTCCTTTGTCACAAGGGCACCTGTGCCTCAGGTCAAGCAAAGCTGGTAATGGAATTTTCTGGTTTGTCCAGGGTAAAGGTTTCGGGGTCCTCTTTTGTTCAGGGTCCTGAGCAGTCCCCAACAAAAAAACAAATGAAAAATCACTCAGCAATTCCATTTCTCAACATTTACCCCCTAAAAACAAAGGCATTTATTTAAAAGGATATATGTGCACACGAATTTTTATTGTAGCACTTAGTTCAACAATGCTTTATAGTATTTTCAAAGTCAGGAAATGTATTCTCTTCTATTTTTTTCTCAAAATTGCTTTGGATATTTAGCAAGTTTTATGATTTCATATAATTTGTCTTGGGCAATTTGTTAATACTTAGGTGCGATAACTGTACTATAAAACTATAGTGCCAACATATTGTAAGCATGATGCCAAAACTAAAATAATAGAAGTTTTTAAAAAGGCGTTTTCTGGGGCCAGATCAATAGTACAAAGAGTAGGTCATTTGCTATGCACAGCCTACACCCCACATGGTCCCCCAGGACCCACCATAAGTGATCTCTGAGCACAGATCCAGGAGTAAGCCCTGAGCACCATATGATGTCACCATTTCCCCCCACTTTTTTAAAAGGGATTTGGTAATGGGGCAGGGTAGTAATTGGTTAGGAATTTGGGATATTATAGAGGACACTGACACTGGTAGTGAATGTGGATTTGGAACATTTTACATCTGAGTCTCAATGATTAACAATATGATCTACATCACACTATTATCAAAGAGCAACTTAAAATTGATTAAAGACATTAAATCAAACATATTCCTGTAGAAATATTGAAGTAACAGGCAGGATTCTTCCAATAGTCAATAATTATTAAAAAAATAACAAAAGCATAAATATGCAAATAGTGCTAAATGAAACTAAAAAACGATTCTGCAATATAAAATAAATGACCCTACAGTAAAATAATATCCCCCACACCAAGGAAAAATATTTGCCCATAATAGATGAGATATTGTACTAGTACCCAAGATATCTAAATCACTCTCACAGCTCAACAACATGACAAACTTTGTTTAATAAAATGGCAAGAAATAAACAGATACTTCCTCGATGATAATACAAAAATGGATACCAGGTGTATGAAAGAAAATCCCTCATTACTGATTGCCAGGTTAATAAAACAAAATAAAAATAACTATGAGGTATCACCTCACACATGTGAGGATGTTTTATAACAAAATATCTAGAAACAATAAGGGCTGACAAGAATAGGGTGAAAAAGAAATTTTCAATCTCTCTAAGTGTTGGAAAACAGTTTAGAGACTTACTGAAAACTAAGAAAAAAAATTTCCTGCAATTCTGCTCCTGGGCATCTACCCAGAAAAATGGTAGGTTTTGCATTCCCTCATTGAAATATACTAAAAAACTATAATAATAAAAATTGTGTGTTATTGTTAAAACTGGAACAAAGACCTACAGACTAGTAGGACAGAACTGAGAATTCCAGATAAACCCATATTTATAGTAAGTTAATTTTATGATGAAGAAGTTAAATGTATCAAATATGTAAATTAGAGCAAAGAAAATTTCTTTAGTAAATGTTGTGAAAACTGGATAGCCACATTTAAAAAGATGAAATTAGAATTGCATCTCACACCAATCACAAAAGTAAACAGAGTCGATAAAGATATCAAAATTAGAACAGAATCCATATTTTTGAAAAAGGCCATTGGAATTTTAATGGGTTGCATGAATCTGTATAGAACCTTTGATAGGACAATCATTTTAACAATGTTGATTCTTGTAATCCATCATCAGGGAATACATTTACTTTTCCTGGTGTCTTCTATTTCTCTTAGAAATGATTTATAGCATTCACGGTGTAAGTTTTGACATCGCTATTTTTTTTTCTTTTTGGGTCACACCTGGCAATGCACAGGGGTTACTCCTGGCTCTGCACTCAGAAATCATCTCTGACGGTGCTCAGAGGACCATATGGGATGCTGGGATCTGGGAATCAAACACGGGTCTGCCCTGTGCAAGGTAAACACCCTACCCACTGTACTATTGCTCCAGCCCCTTGACATCGCTATTAAGTTGATTCCTAGATATACGCTGTTTTGGTCATGTTTGTGCATAGGATGACATTGATTTTATATGTCCTGATGCCTTACTGTATTATTTATTATTTTTAGAAGTTGTGTTTTGTGTTGTCTTTAGAAGTCTCAACATATAGAACTGAGAATCTCACTCTTTTATTGAAAGGTTTATCCCTAGAAACACATTAAAGACCAATATTTTCTTAAATATCATTTTTCATGTATATTCATATGTGAATGTTAAGAAAAACTCTACTCTCAATAGAAACAATTTGAGTTTGTGCAAATTATGTGCATTAATTTATTTGCTTTATTGAATTTTTTAAAATTTGGGTACTTAATAAAATATTTAACATATATGTTCTATTCACTATCAGTTCAATTTAATTATAAAACATTGTGGTTTTCTAATTGTAAATTTGAAATCTGGTGCATCTCTTAGAAAGTACTTTTGATTATGAGTATCAGGTTTATGCATCTTCAAATATCTGATTATGTATATACAAAGCATGATTATTATGTACGCGTATATATACTTGTATCACTGTATCACTGTCATCCGTTGTTCATCGATTTACTTGAGCAGGTGCCAGTAAGAATCTCCTGCTCCGAGCTTGGCTGTCTCCACTGGGGCCCCTTGGAGGGGGGGGCCGGGCTGAGTTTCCCTCCCTGCCCCAAGCAGAGCCCTGGCAGCCAAAGACCTCCGGAACCCAGCCACAGCTATGCTTAAGGCCACTCTCCATATTGTATATACCACATATTATATTAAAATCACATAAGTTCCTGATATATAATTTTATAAAATTACATAATAATTATATATATCATGATTTAATTTAGACTATTCATAATTCAAGTATTTACCATACAACTATTGGGTATTTCAAACTAAGGTATTTGAAAGCACAGTTCTAAAATAAGACTACTTGCTTGGTGATCACTATTCTGATCCTAGCAAGCTAATATGCCATTGTATACTTGTGTATCATCTATATTTTATCAATTTTAAAACTATATTTTTGGTTCTACATCCAGTGGTGCTCAGGGTTTATTCCTATCTGTATTCTAAGGGGACTATGTGTAGTGCCAGAATTTATACTACAGTCTGCTGCATGCAAGAAAAGTACATTAACCCCTGTTCTATCATCTCTTGTTAAATAATTTACAAACTACTAATTCAAACAGACTTCTAGCTTGTATTTGTGTGTGTGTGTGTGTGTGTGTGTGTGTGTGTGTGTGTGTGTGTGTGTGGTGTTTTGGGCCATACCCAACTGTTTATTTTTGTCTCAGTGCTCAGGGATCACTACTGGTGTGGCTCAGGGACCTATACCTTATCATTTTGACAATAAATAATTGCTAAGCATAAATTATGTTGACAAGCCTGTCCTGCATGAAATAATTTTGTAAATAAAGTTTTATTGAGACTAAGTCATCCTCATGAATTTGTTTATTGCTGAATTTCAGCTACAGTGACATGATTGAATAGCTGATAGGAAGTAGATTCCCTGAAAAGCAAAAATATGTGTTTAAGCACTTTTTTATACTACCTGGTTTTTCCTATAAACTTTTGTGCTGAATTTTTTATAATGTCGCAGAGATTAAAATATGCAACACGTGTGAAATACTTATAATAGCATTTAAATAGTTCTTATATATTTACTAATGGTTATAAATAGCATTTGTATACACAAGTGTTAGAACATGAAAATATTTGGAAGATAAAAAAGATATTTTTTAATTTTAATAGCGAAAACATGTTATTATTCATTTTTATTGATTTTAAGGTAAAAATAAATATGAAAGCTTTTATTTGATACAGCAATAATTCTCATTATGTTTAGGCACACTAAGAAACTATATAACTCCAGTATGTAATAAATTATGAACTAAAACTGTTTTTGTGAAAAAAAAAGTTTTCCAAATTGTTGGGGTTCTTAGGTCACTCCCTGTGACCTTTGTCCACTACTGTGCTGCTCAGTGCAGTTTTCCAAGGATAAAGTGCTTCGCAGGCGCTGAGATGCCAGAGATGTACTAGGCCAACCAGAAGATACTCAAGGGCTCTAGGGCTGCACCAGTGATGATTGAGGAAGGGGTGAGGTGGGCAGTCATGTGTATCAGTGATCCAACTGAGGTTAACTAAATACATAGCAGGTAACTTTATCCCTGTACTATCTAGTTGGCCTGTTAAATCATTTTTTAAAAATACATTTTCTTGGGGCTGAAGCCATAGTACAGCGGGTAGGGTGGTTACCTTACATGCTGCTGACCCGGGTTCAGTTCCCAGCATTCCATATGGTCCCCTGAGCCCTGCCAGGAATAATTTCTGAGAGCAAAGTCAGGAGTATGTCCTGTGCATTGCTGGGTGTGACCCAAAAAGCCAAAATAAATAAATAAATAAATTTTCTTCGCAGGTAGTATATTTATATATAAAATGTTAGTTGTAAGAAGATTTTACTTTTTTGTTGCCTGATGGGGCACTGAGAAGTGCTCTTGGATTGAAGGGCCACTCAGAAGGTATTCAGAGGACCGTGTACTGTTGAGAATAGAAACCTGAACCTTCGCGTACAAAGCTTGTGCTCCAACCCTTTGAGAAATATCCCCTTTTGCTATGGAAGGTTCTTCTCAAAACTTGCAAGTTTTGGGGCTGGAATGATAGCACAGCAGGTAGAGCGTTTGCCTTGCACACGGCCGACTGGGGTTCGATTCCCAGCATCCCATATGGTCCTCTGAGCACTGCCAGGAGAAATTTCTGAGTGCAGAGCCAGGAGTAAACCCTGTGCATCACCAGGTGTGACCCAAAATAAGCTAAAAAAAAGTTGCAAGTTTTATGACTTATGAACTCCTAATAGCAATGAATCGTGGAGTGTTTTATACCATCTCAAATACTGGTAACATGCTATTAGTTTTATATTTAAACTAGTAACCTCTTCGTTTAAGCCTGTCCTTTAAGGGGAAAGGAGACCATTGTCAATTTGTCAAGAAGCCTAGTCTTCATCTCATGTGGTTACTTACTGTAATTAATTCCCAGAGTTGTTACACAAGGAAGATAGCTTGTTTAACTAAAAACAGATGTCTTGTAAAATATGTTAGGAGAAAACTTTCAGATACCATTGCAATCTTATCATTAGTATGACTCATTTCAAAATAAGTTATAAGTTTACTGTGATGTGAGACACAGAAGAAAAGATGATAATGACTCTGGAAGGAACTGAAAATGCTTCCCTTATTTTGAGTCTTGAACAATAATTCGATATTTCCTGAATTTTAGCAATATCAAGTATAAGAAATCTTTGTAAATGTACGTAGATATATATTACACTCAGGAAATGGATCATCTATTTAGTGTGAGTGAGATGTGGAGTAGGCAAAAATAGCTTAAGAGTAAACTTTCAACAGAAAAGAAAAGGCTTATTTGCTGAGATATATATCAGAGTGAATCAGGAGTTTCTACTTCTATACCACAAAAAAAACCAGGGATCAATAAAAATTTTGTGAGAGTTGGGGCTGGAGAGATAGCACAGCGGATAGGGCGTTTGCCCTGCACACGGCCTACCCAGGTTCGATTCCCAGCATCACATATGGTCCCCTCAGCACTGCCAGGAGTGATTCCTGAGTGCAAAGCAAGGAGTAACTCCTGAGCATTGCCGGGTGTAACCTCCCAAAAAATTTTGTGAGAGTTAGTCTGCAGGTGAGCTTTCTAAAAGGTGTGTGGTAGGATACTGATGGTGGAAGTAGATACATGGTGGTGGATACAGTATTGGGACATCGTTCACATAAAACTCTATCACTAACAGTTTTATAAATAATGTACTTCAACAATATTGATGATAAAGAAGTAAAATGAACAGAACTGCTTGAAATTATTTTCAATAAGAAATGATGAAAAATCTGGTGATTCGTGAAAAAAAATTAAGGAACACAAATACAGGTAACTTTTCTTGTTCTGTTTGATTTTGGACTCATTATAGGAACTAGTATTTCAATGTAAAGTTGAAAAAAATTATCAAATTTCAGTACTATTGGTATTTGTTCTTCACACAGATAATTCAGCTCTTTAGAGCTGTTCTATGTATTATATGATGTTTAACAGCACCCAAAAGTACAAGATGCATAGCCTCAATTGTGACAACTACAAACCCCTCTAAATATTGCCAAATATTTCTGTACATATATTGGAGCTGGAGCATATATATTGTGACTGTATATATCTTGGGGCACAGTGGGTAGGACATTTGCCTTGTATGCAGCCGACCCGGGTTCGATTCCCAGCATTCCATATGGTCCCCCTGAGCACTTCCAGGAGTAATTTCTGAGTAAATGAGCCAAGAGTAACCCCTGTGCATCGCCAGGTGTGACCCAAAAAGCAATAAATAAATAAATAAATAAATAGATAGATAGAGAGATAGATAGATAAATAGATAAATGAATAAATAAACAAAATTATTGTAAGACCAGAACCACTGAAATAGAGCTGATAGTGTGCAAAGGCACTTTCTATATTAGTTCATAATATTGGATTTCTGTCATAAATAGGAAAAAAGTTTATGGTAATTATAATCTTATTAAACTAAAAGAAGTGCACATTATTAATAAAAAGATTCATGTGCAGGTAAGATTTCTGCCTTGCATACAGCTAACCAGGTTTGATATCTGAAACACTATATGGTGCCTTGAGTCCACCAAGACTAATTTATGAGCAAAGAGTAAGAAGTAAGCCCTGAGCATCTCTGGTGATCTCAAAAGAAAAAACAATGATGGGTTATGATCCAGTGAGATTATTTATAAAAATAAGGCAGTTTTAACATTTATTAGCCAACAATTGTAATGCTCTATTAATGAAATAAAGGACAAAATAATATTATTTGATGTTGTAGAGATAGTACAACAGATATAAATTGGCCAACATAGGTTAAATGCCCAGTACTACATATAATCCCTGGGCCACTGCCAGGAGTGATTCCTGAGACCAGATACAGGAGTAATATGGGTGCACATGCAGATGTGGCTCCCAAACATATTATCATTTAAATAATTACAGAAAAAAGGTTTGAGAAAAAGTTCATCATCTATAGTAAAATTTTCAAGAAAATGCAGAGCGTGTGAACACGGTTCAATATAGCAGCATATATATGTAGAAAACTTAGAGCTAAAATCACACATTAAAAAGTTAAAAGATTTTCCCCTAATACCTAAAGAATGCTCTGTCCTGTCACTTTAGTTACCCATGGTATTTGATGTCCTAACCAATGAAATTAGAAAAGAAAAAAAGACAAAAGAAATTAAAATCTGAAAAAAAGGAAATATGTCTCAATGTTTTGATGGTGTGATTTTATATAGAGAAAAATCTAAAGATTCCATAAAAAAACATGCATCAGAATAATCAATGTGTCCAGAGTAATAGTACAGTGGGTAGAGCATTAGTCTTGCACACAGCTGACCTGGATTTGATTCTGGCACACCATACGAACACCCAATCACCATTGGGACTGATCCCTGAACATAGAGCCAGGAGTAAGCCCTGAGCAGAGCCAGGTGGGCTTAAAATAAAATAACAATAATAAATTATTTTATTAATGTGGAAGCATAAAAAAATCAAGAGGCAAATATCAGCCTTGTTTTTAGAAACTAACAAAAAATTCCAAGAAAAATCATGTGAACAATCATAATAAGAATTATGTGTGTGTTGTTCCAACACCTTACCCACCACCAGAGTGCCTGCATCCCTTTTAATGAAGTTTATAAATTTCCCCTGAGTATCACCTCTTTATATTATTATTGTAAAATTTACAGTAGTTACACTTAAATAATTCAAATTTTGAGATCCAGAAAAGTCACGGTCTTTTCTAAAAAGAAAGATTTTATTTCTGTCAAATTTACAATTTAAATTATATGTTTTTCTTCAATAAAATATATTTAACACAATTTATATTTAGCATCTTCATACACAATAGAAGAATACCCACATCTCAATAAATAACTTAAGTTTAATTGTGGTAAAGTGAATATTTCAAACTAACTGCTTACGTAACAGTTTCCTTCTAAAAAACAAATCATTAAGATCATGTGTAAATTCTTAGTCATGTGATCTTAAGAAAGTGCTTTCTGAGGGAAACAAAGTAATATTTTGATACTTTTTTATCTTTAAAAGCTACTTTACACAATTGAGAAAGAAGAAGGAACAAACAGAGAGAAAGAGAATAAGAGACAGGCAGACAGACAGACAGGCAGACAGACAGACAGAGACAAGAGAGACAGAGACACAGACAGAGACAGAAACAGAGAAAGAAAAGAAATCAAGACTAATTTAATTTAGAGTAAACATGAAGCTCCCTGGAGATAGGGTCATAGTATGTATATAAAAGCTTTGGTGACTGGATAGTTGGAAGTTATATTGTTAAATATACAGATATATGCTAACAATTTAAGTTTTCATAACTTATTACCTCTAAAAAGCCAACTATAGGAACAGAATATGTCATGCCAACAGAGCAGAAGCATCTTATACCAGAAGACTTGAAGTCATTGCTCTATACAACATTACATTCATTAGTAGTGTTAAAAATTAAACCGTGATACAAGTGAACAGACAAGTAGACACGAGATCTTGACTTATAAAGTCATCCTGGAATGTACGAATGCTAAGTGATGAAATCTTACTTTATCCAGAGTTGAACATGGTTTTAACATTTTGTATAGAAAATGGAAACAGAGTATTCAGAAGGATTGAAAAGATGAATATATTGCAAAAAGAACCTAATGCCTGATTTCTCATTCTATTTGACTAATTTAATAACCGAGAAGAGGCCCAAAAATAACTGTAGGAAATCAGCAGAGAGAAAAGACTAAGTTGAAAGCATAATAACAAATAGGGAGAAAACTATGTATTAAAAAGGACTCCAGGCAACGGATTAAGCTGCTTTCCTTCCCTGTGGCAAATCCAGGTTCAATCTCTGGCATCACATATGATCCTCTGAGCACCACCAACTAGAAATACTTGAGCAAAGAAACTGAGATAAACTGAGCATTGCTAGATGTGGCTCAAAAACCGACTGAAAACAAACAAAAATGCTGTAGTGCATTTTTTAGCTTGGTTAAAATAAAGAAGCATGGCATTTCTGTTTCTTAGCAAAATAATTCTGAGCAAGAAGAGTCAGTACAGCTGTCAGGGTGCTTGACTTACACATAACTGACCCAGGTTAAATCCATGACATCCCAATGCCCCCCATCCCCCTCCAGCAACCTTCCAGGAGTGATCCTTGAGTACAGGCAGGAGTAAGCCCTGAGCACCATTGGTGTGACCAAAACAAAAAAACAGAACAAAATACATGACTGTTGTAATAGAAGATTATTTTAAGTGTTAATCTAAAAAACAAGGACAAGATAAAATTCACAATTATGCAGTAAGTTGAATTGAGGGGAATGGGAATCATTTAGTGTTTCCAATTTCTGTCAAAGGTATGCTTAGAGTCATTCTCCATCTTTTAATGTTTTTTCATACTCAAGGACATTTATTTTTTAATGTAAAATAGTCACTTAATTGCTAGTTATTTAGTTGTTCAGATTCAAATAGAAATTTCTTTCAAAGAAGATATGTTTTATTTTATTGTTCTCTTTAGAGTACTACCAATCACTTTGCAGTTTTTCCAGTTTCTAACAAAGACCGGAATTTGAGAACTGAGTAGGAATCAGTAAAGGTAATTATCATAGTTCTACTAAAAGGTGGTGTAAAACATGTATATGTGTGAGTGTGTGAGTGCTTGTCTGTGTGTGTGTCTGTGTATAAGATAGAGAGATAATGAATTAAATGACACATGAAGTGAAGCTATAGTTAAAAAAATAATAGCATAGGTTCTAAAGAGATAGTACAGAGGTAAGTCAGTTGCCTTGTATGTACCCCACCTGGTTTGAATTCTCAGCATCACACATGGTTAGCTAAGGATCATCAGGAGTGATTCCTCAGCACAGAGTCTAGAGCAATCCCTTAGAAACGTAGTGTGAGTCAAAAATATCCTATATGAATAGCACTATAAATTTTGTCATCTGGAGAAAAACTCATGAGTTTGTTAAATAATTCAGACAAAAAATATTTCTTTTTTCTTTTTTTTTATAATGGAGTACTGCTATTTATTCAGCCATTGATTAAGCTGATTGAAATGAACATGCACTCCACCAAAAATATATTTCTTCACTGTGTTTAATCATTTCAAGAATATTTGACAAAAAGACACTACAAATAATCAATGAGGCAGTCCTTTAATATTTCAATAGTTGAACAAGTTGGAAATATAAAGCAGGATTCTAGATATTTGATGTATATGTGTAAGCATTACATGAAGTAAAATAAACAATTGCAAACTAAATTTTGCATTTAAAATTTTGCAAAGAGCTTATGCAATAAAAAACAATCCTGGGCACCAATCAATAACAAGCATCTTCTCCCCTTCTCCCAATAGGGGTGGGACGTCACATAGATTGGAAGGAGAGAAAACAATATCAGCATATGTTAATTTTTTTTGCTCTGGAACATCCTGATAACCATGTTCTGTTTTAGTTGACTAAGAATATTTTATTTGGAGATAGTGTAGCTCGCAAGTAGTCCTCAGAAAACCAGGGTGTGTTTTGATGATACTTGATCAGATAAGGCACTGATCCAGAGCTTGATCAAATGACATGGTGTTGCTTGGGCTCAGCTAAGAACCAAGGGCACCCAAGGGAGTGATCTATCCAGAGAACCTCTCTGTTTGTGTCTTTGGGGTTATATAATCCTGCAGATCCAATTCAGGTATCCATAAATGTTAGTCATGTTTTCTACACTCAAGTTAAACTTGAACCTATGTTTAACTCGAGGATAACCAACAGATTTATATTTTAGAGATATAATGTTACCACCTCAGGTCCATTTCAAAAATACCCATATCCTCTACCTTTTCATTTCCACGCATTTTCTCTGCCTTATTAACTTCAGTTTTCACAGAGCTTGAGGGTTTGTTTTTCTTTGAACATTGTCCATCCCATTGCATTTTCACTCTCTATACAGCATATTGTAAGGTATTTGTCTTTTCCTTCTTGTCTTATTTAGCTTAGTGTAAATCCTTTGAGTTTCAACCATGTCACAAGTAGACAAAAGATCTTGAGATTTGGGCTGGAGGAATAGCACAGCGGGTAGGGCGTTTGCCTTGCACGAGGCCATCCCAGGTTCGAATCCCAGCATCCCATATGGTCCCCTGAGCACCGCCAGGGATGATTCCTGAGTGCAGAGCCAGGAGTAACCCCTGTACATCGCCGGGTGTGACCCAAAAAGCAAAAAAAAAAAAAAAAAACAAACTTGAGATTTTTTTTTTAAAGCTGAATTTCCCATTATGTAAATATGCCACAGCTACTTTATTTACTTATCTGTCATCAGGACTTGGTTGTTTCAGGATATTGACAATTGTAAAGAATGCTGCCATAAACATTGCTGCCCATTGTATGTTTTGAAGTAGTTATTTTGAATTCTTGGGATATGTGCTTACAAGTGGAATTGCCAAAATGTATGCTAGTTATAATATTAATTTTTTGAGAAATATTTACTAAATCAGTTTATATTCCCAGTGATCCAGGGTTTGTTATTCTATATATCCCCATTAAAATTTGCAGTTTCTGACAATTTTGACAAGGGTCATTTGATACAGGTGTGAGGTGACATTTTGTTATTTTTTAATTTGTATTTATCTTATCATAAATAATGATGAGCATCTTTTATGTGCTTTTGAACTTCTATTTTTTTGAGAAGTGGCTATTTAGAAAATTTTCCTTATTTAATGGTGTTCCATATTATTTTATTGTTGAATTTTTTGAGTGCTCTTTCATATCTTGGGTATTAAGCTTATGGCTAATATGGTATTTTATTATATCTTAGGTATTAAATATATGTATAATAATTCAGACATATGATATATGAATACTTTCTCCCATTTAGTAGGGTGTCTTTTTATTTTTTTAATCATGCCCTCCTCAGTGAAGAAACATTTCAACTCCAAGTAGTTCCATTATTAACTTTTGCTTTTGTTTCTGTTGTCAATGGAGTAGAATAACCAAAGACCTTTCAAAATTCATTATCACATAAAGTTTTTCTTATGTTTTTAATATATTTTATGCTTAAGCTTATATTATATTTTCTTCCATTTTCTTTTCTTTTATTTTTCTTTTTGGGTCACACCCAGCGTTGCATAGGGGTTTCTCCTGGCTCATGCACTCAGGAATTACTCCTGGTGGTGCTCGGGGACAATATGGGATGCTGAGACTCGAAACCTGGTCAGCCACGTGCAAGGCAAACGCTCTACCTGCTATGCTATCGCTCCAGCCAATTTTCAGTTAACTTTATTCATTACTGGAGATAGTATTAAAATTTTATTCTTTTGCTTTTCGATTTCTTCATTGTCATTTGTTGAAGAGGATTGTATTTTTCTAAGTTATATTATCTATCATATTTGGAAACTTATTTCTGAAAAATCCATTCTAACTTATCAGCTTAGATGTCTACTCCTTCAAAATGCTACGTGGTTTGGAGTGCTATAGAATCATTGTATATAATAAATCTGGGGAACAAGATATCTCCGATCTCCTTCCTTCCACAAGATTGCTTTGATTATTTGGGGGAGTTTAGTTTCCCATAAAAATTTTAGTAATACTTTTCTATGCCCTTGAGAATATTACTACGATTTTGATGAAATTTCACAAAATATGTATAACATTTTATCCAGCATGGTCATTTTAATAATGCTAATATCCAGACCATGAACTTAGAATATAATTTTCATTGTTGTTTGGACCACATCCGATGGTACTTAGGGCTTATTACTGGCTCTTATATGAGGTGGGATCATTCCTACTAGTGCTCAGAAGACCATATAGAATTCGCAAAATTGAACCAGTCTTCCAGGAATTAAACCAGTTGACCACTTGCAAGACAAGTACCCTTCTGTAGTACTATTACTCTGGCCCCTCTATGCTTTTTTTCTCTACTCTCTGCTTCATATTGTTGTAGACAGAAAGATTTCCTCATATAGAGTGAATTCTTCAGCTTTCAGTATCTGTTACTTTTGTCAGTGTTGCCTTTCTTAGTTTTATTATAGAAAATTTGGGAAGAGAAGCATTTCTGGCAGTAGTTATCAGGCTAACACTAACAGAGTGATTAGAGAAGAAAGATGAAATGTTCTTTTTCAAGCTTTACAACAGCTGCATATCATACTGTCCAACCCTAAACTGAAAGTCTACAAATCATCCTTCTGGAAAACACACATGTACATGATTATTGAAGTGACAGATTCAATTAAATCTCCAACAGCAGATGTCTGGTGGGAACGGACTGAAAAGTGAGAGAGTCTGTGGCCAAGGCTTCTATATTGGGCATTGTAACTTAACCAAAAACAGCTAATCTTTATCTGATTTCTAAATTTCAAATTGTTTCTATGGCATTGGACATGACAATTTGATCTCTGAATTCACATCAATTCTTATATAATTATATTTTCCTTTCAAAAGGGCCAAATCCTCTTAGAAATGACTCCAGAGAGATAAACCTGCTTTAAAGTTAGAGTTTCTCTATACCTTCTCACTGTCTTACGTTCGGAGGATGCCTGCAACTATTTGCCCATGCTTGCATAGTGTGATTTGATCATGCAGTTATCACTCTGCTTATTAGTAGATTTATTGCCTTCCCATTCATCCCAGTGTATGGAATAAACTTAAGAACTTTTTAAAAAAATATAGTTTTAAAAATTCTCCAGAAAATTAAATATATTTTGCAAACCAGGAATAAAGCTCAGTGGTCAAGTACATGTTTTATATGCATTAGACAGGGGTTCAAAAACTTAAATCTCCCCCGACCCCCCGCAAAAGGAAGTGGTTTTAGAAATTTCTGGCAGATTTTTCATATTGATTATTTAACATTGTTTTGAAACTCATTAACATGTAACCTTTCTTTATTTTATAATATTCTCTTAGGAGAAAATTTTTAAGTGAGAATGAGGCTATCTGAAGTGTCTCAAAGACTTCCTGGAGCTTATGAAAAGTTTCATGACTGACAAATGTTGCATAGAAATGTGAATTTACCCAGGAACTTATTTTCTAGTATACGTGTGCAATAACGATGATATTCTTAGTATACATTCTCTATTGCAGAAAATGAAAGTTAACTTGGAACAATAATTTGAATGCAGGCAGTATAATTTCCAGCAAAATTGGGTTCACGGAGTCAGCATGATAGTATGTTGGGTATAGCACTTCCCTTGTTGACCCAGGTTTGATCCCTGTTATTCTATACAGCCCCCAAGCCCTCCAGGAGTGATCCCTGAGTGCAGAGCCAGGAATAAACCCTGAGTGCTACCAGGGTGTCCAAAAATCCAAAACCAAACCAAACATAAACATCAGGGTACTTCATACAGCCTATTGATATTAGTGTCTTCATCATTGTCATAGTCATCATCATAATTCTCAGTCATTCCATTAAGGTGTCTAAAATCTTTGTATTGGCTGTTCAAAAGTTTGTTGTCTTGGGCCAGAGACATCATATAATGGGGAAGGTGCTTGCTTTACATATGACTGACCTGGGTTAGGACACGGGTACCACATGTGGTCCCCTGAGTCCACTAGGAGTGATTCCTGAGTGAAAAGCCAAGAGTAAGCCCTAAGTACCACCATGTGTGGCCCAAAAATCAGAAAAAGAGAAAGAAAGAAAAAGAAAAAAGAAAAAAGAATAAAGCTTGTTGTCTTAATTTTCACTATAACAATCACGATGGAACGAGAACCTCAACTGGAGTTTGTGACAACTCAAATCAGAAGAAAAATATATGCTATGGGTAGGGAAAGCAAGGTTTCTGTAGAGAGACAAACTTGCCATGTATATGAATTATAGCCTCATAGTATGAAATGGAATACATGTCTTAATCTCTGTTTCCTTATTTTTAAGAGAAATAGTAAAGGGGTAAGTCACTTGCCTAGCATGTAGCTGACTAGTTCAATCGCCAGCACACATACAGTTCCCTGAGCACCTCCGTGGGTAACACTTGAGTATAAAGCTAGTGGTAAGCCCTAAACAGTCAAATGTGTCCCCAAAATTAAAATAAAAAATAAATTAACAAGTGTAATAATTCATTAAGTATTTAAGTCACATAATTAAGGTTCCATGGTTTAGGAATATGTGACACAAACCTTGCTGCCTTTATGGACTTACCTTGGGGAAAAGGAACAAGAGACCAAATACATGCTTTATTATTATCTAATTGAAATTATGAGTACTAGGAAGAAAAACTACAGAATTCTGGGACAGTATTTAATGAGTTACCAACCTAAGGTAAGAGACCTTTGTAAAATTTACCAATATGTTTTATACTGTTGTCATGAGAATTAACTACTAAAATGCGGGTAGTTTAATGAGGATTCACATTACAAAGTGCTTCACAAGATAATATATATACATAGAACAAAGAATCAGGAGTTGTTTTCTAGTACAGCTAGGTTTATTGAATTTGTAGTGGATAGTTTTCACAGGGATAAAACTTAATAAATATTAAAGAAAGTTATGTTGTGACACAATCACCTAAAGATTTCATCAATTTGCTCGAGCAGGCAACAGTAACATCTTCATTGTGAGACTTGCTGTTACTGTTTTTGGCATATCGAATATGCCACCGGTAGCTTGCTAGGCTCTGCCGTGAAGGTTGGATTCTTTCGTTAGCTTGCTGGGCTCTCCAAGAGAGACAGAGGAATGAAACCCAGGAACCCAGGTCGGCTGCGTGCAAGGCAAACGCCCTACCCACTGTGCTATCGCTCCAGATTGAATGATTTAGTTATTAACCTCTAGAAATTCATAGGAAAGATTTATCAATTTAATATACAATGTTTGAAATATTATCCCAAAGGAGGTGTAAATTAGCCAAGATCAAGATGTCATGCTTAAGAGTAAGGATTCAAATTACTATGAACTTCCTCATTTTACTATTCCTGTAGGGGAAATACATTTTCATATACCACTTGCTAGATAATTGTAAAATGATGCAACTGGGTTGTAATGTTATCACAATAAAGAGTACTAACCATTATGTTATCTATGTTATCAAACATACAAATGTCACCCAAATAAGAAACAACCATAGTTTTAATTAAAGTGAAACTATTTTTATAAACATTTTATACTTATTTAATATGTCATTGGACAAAAAGTAATTGCATACTCATTCTCAACCCAGTATTTTTATTTGTTTAATTTTTGGTTAATGGGCTATAACAGTGGTACTCAGAGCTTACTCCTGGCTCTGAGCTCAGGGGATTACTCCTGGAGGTGTTCAAAGGACCAGATAGAGTGTCCGGTTTGAACACTGGGTCAGCTGCACTCAATGCAAGCACCTTTTCCATTATACTATCTCTCCAAATTCCCAGTTAAGTTTTTTATAGAAAATAATGAAAGCACCATGTATGGAATAGAGGGAAACATTCTTTTCTTGAACAAGGTATCTGGTATTTGAAAAACAATAAGTTCTTCAATTCAAGTATAAAAAAATATGACTTTATGGAGATAATTAGCATTTTAACTTCACTTTTTCATCCTTGTTTTAAAATTCTTATTCTTCTAATATTAGTAACACTTTAAAATATTAAATTATTATATATTCTTTATAATTTGCCTTTCATATTTATCTCTATTATTATTTAAAAAAACTCAAAGGCTCATTTTTACTTTATTTCAAACCTGTTTCACACAATGTGATTATATTTTCTTCTCTAAGACTTAGTTTCTACTTCCTCTAGGACCAAAGCATAATAAGGTAGAATTTCTTCTTAAGAGTTTAAGTAACCATAATGCTTCATATGAGTAGTCTGAGAAATAGTATACATTATAGCAGTTGGGAAACCTTTGACAGACACACACAGACACACACACAGACACACACTCACACATTTCTGTAGAATTAGGTCCATTGTCTGGGAAAAGTGATGGTTTAATAGTCTGTGGCATTATGAGGAATACAGTGGGGATATGATAAAAATTTACAAAGTGAGCCATGAAGTAATAAATTTTCTATTTTATTCAAAAAATTCACAGTTAGTCACATATATTTTTTCATGTGTAACAAATTACCGCTCAGTACTGCAGTTTGTTTATGTAGATCATGAAGTATGAGATTTTTTATTATTATTTCTTTTAAAACATGCAGTATTATAGTTGAAAATGCTGTACCTCCATGTTCTGTCTTCACGGTGTGCTGTTTACATAGAAAGTCCATCTGTTCACAAAATTAAATGTTCATAAGGTATATTAGTAAAACAAACAAACACACACAAAAATGATTTCTCTGGACCTCTAAACTGATGTAGTTCTAGCACACGCTGCATAAGGTACCTTCAAAAAGCACCAGACCAATTCTGTCATGCTGGCAGGAGGGCCCACAGGCCATGCTCAAACGTAATTGATGGAAAGAAACAAACTATTGAAATGGGAAATCCAAATTACTGGATACAGGAGGGATAAATTAAAAGTTGTTAAGAAAAAATTAAACCTAAACCTAAAAAATTATATGCAGAAGATGAAAAGCTTAATAAGTTATAGAAAATTAATGGCTTTGGACCTTGTCAAATAGTTTCATTTCTCAAGCTCTTCTGGAAGTTCCCAAAAATTGCTACTAATTGTAAATTATATATATATGTATATATATAATGTTTGCATACTTTAACACTTAAAATAACAGACTTTTTTGCTAGATTGTTTCCTAAAGAAAATTCATACCCCCGCTAACCCTGGGTATCTGCAAAATGAGAGGACCCGAGAAAGAGCATAATTCTCAAGGAGTTAAATTCTAACATTCTGTATATATTGGAGCACTTTATTTTTTATCTACTTTTGAAATATTTAATCTGCCTATGCAATTTTTGTCACCAGGAACTCTTGTGTTCTTGCAATGTCCTTTATCCTCCATCACATATATTCAAAATTCATTTGTGTAGGACACTGATCTCTGGATTTACAATGCTTGTTTTGACTAGAAGTGAGAAAACCAAAAATAATGGAATGCAGAACAGATCTTTATATGAAGGGTAACAGAATGTAAACAAGGTCACTGGATACCAAGCAACACTAAGGTTTTCCCCAGTGCTTCATGGAGACTGAAACATTGAAACGGAGTAAGTCATTCCAGATAACTTGGCCTGCTGCATCACCTAGAGATGGGGGTGCGGAAAGGGAAAGGCCGAGGAGAGATGCACACAGCTGTTCCCAGTGCACATAGCAATGCACATCTCTCAGTAAAGAAGTCATTATTGCTGCTTTTCTGGTTTTACACTGTGGAGTTGACACAAGTGCCCTTCCCAGAGTCTAAGCAAAGAATTGATGGGGATAAGATGAGTAGATTTATAGAAAAGTATTTGGGCTTCTAAAATTAGATTTTATAGTGAATCCAAACAAATGGATGCTTGGTTTTAAACTAAAAATTCAGGAAAACAATTTTAATCACTCTTACTGGAACAAGTAATCCAGGAGACAATGAAACTCAAAAGCAAACTTTATGGGTTCTTATTTTTCCTACAAATTCATGGGACTACTTTGAATTTCTTCACCATGTTTAACTCATTATTGTTTTCTAAAAGTTTTGAAGTAATAATTTGTTTTTAGTGAGCTAACATTCTGGGACATAAGGGTTTCATGATTTGGTGTTAGATAGGCTGTGTTTAATTTTGGAAGTATTACATCTGACACCTAGCATGCCAGTATTTTATATTTACATGTTAAAAATTTGTTACTACATACTTGTTGTAAATTCATTTCCATTACTCATGAATGCACAAGAATGGATGAAATCAATTTTAAATCAGTGAGCTGAAATGCAGGAATGTGAACTAAGTATAACCTGTCATACGACAGGGTTTACTCATGAAAACCAGGTCCTTGGGAAATGGCATTTTATTGCAGTGAGTTTTCTGATGAATAAGTAAGAAACTTTTGCTTAAATATGCCTCTACAACACCTGACAACAAAGTTAAGAAATTGCGGATCTTAAAAATAAAAACAGTTATGATCAGAAATGGTAAAACATGCTGAAAATTCAATATCCATGATCCAGTTTGACATAAAATGAGTATAAGTAACAGTATGATAAAAAAAAGTAATGGCTCTGTTGAGCAGTTCATGCTGTTAAAGTAGAATGTTTTGTCAATTTTTTAAAATATCCCTATACGTTAATACTTTAAGTATCCTTATTTTATATATAAATTAACATACATCCATGTATAAGGCCACTGAATTCCTTTGTAATAGGGATGGAATTTTAATGCAGACATGCTCAATATAATATACCTTTATCCACTATACCTTTATCCACTGTTAGATAAAATAGCTATAACAGATATTGGATTTTGATAAACAGCAATAGTAAATTAGTTTTTACAGACTAATCTTCTTTTCTGCATTTATCACCTGTATTTAATGCACTGTATATTCTTAGGACATACTTAAATACTACAAAACATCAACTGAACAAGAGTTATGACAGATAGACAAAATAGTTCTTTTAAGTGGTAACAAATTATTTTAGAGATTTTTTTAGAGAGCATTTTCTAGTGAAGTATTCTTTAGTCAATATCCATTGATTTCTGGGTATTTTGACTCTGCTTATGGCAATGGCTCCATTTTGTTCCTTGTTGGTCCATCAAAGCTTCTGTAGAATACCTCATACAGTGTAGTTTATAAATAACAAAATTCACTCCTCAGAAAACAGAATACAAAGGGAGGATCAAGATGATGACATGCGTGGATGAGAGCCACTTCCTGGTATATAGCTGGCTTCTTCACATGATAGAAGTGGTAAGAGGTTTCTCTGAAATATTGCTTATGAGGCCCTACTATTATTCATGAAAGTTCTATCTTCATGACTAATGGGTTTTCTAATGGCCTCACCTATTATTAGCATCATCGCTATTGGGGGTTCAGATGATGGAACATAATTTTTTCATTGAATCATTGTAAGATAAATAGTAATAAGGCTGTTCATGATTAGATTTCAGTCATACAATGTTCTAACACCCATCCATTCCTCCACCAGTGTACATTTCCCACCACCAACTTCCCCCTTTCTTTTCTTCTCCCACCCCCACTTCAGTCTTTGTACTTCCTCTCTCTCTCTCTCTCTCTCTCTCTCTCTCTCATTGTGATTTGCAATACAGATACTGAGTGGTTATCATGTTTGTTTCTTTACCTACTTTCAGCACACAGTTCTTATTTAGAGTGATCATTTCCTATATCTTTGTCATAGTGGTCCCTTCTCTACCCCAACTGCCCTTTCGTCAGCACTTGAGGCAGGTTTCCAACCTTAGACTAATCCTCCTGGCCCTGGTTTTCACTGTCCTTGGATATTAGTCTCATATTATGTTTTTTACATCACACAAAAGATCACTGAAATCTCCCTGTCTGTCCCTAGATGGAATATAATTTTTTATGGAAAATAAACCAGAACATTTCCTTAAAAGAGCAATCAATATGCATAAATATTCTGGGAATTTAGAACAACATCAATTATAATGTTCTACTCTTGCGTTATTTTAACTAAAATACACTGTATCTCACACTTTCTTTTTTAAAAAAAAAAGCTGTGATACACTCCCTTTTATGGTGGAAGATTCATTCTGCTTGCTGATATTTTAGAACTTCAAAATTAAAAAGTTCTACTTTGTCCTTTCCAACCAATGAAAGTGAAAAATATCAAATTTAAGGTGTTCAAAGACAATATTTATTTTTGGATAAAATGATAATTTTTTAAGAACCAGAAAAAGTCTTGAAAGATAGAATATGTGTTTTAGCTTCCTTCCCAAGTTTGATTAACTAAAAGCAGAGGATTCTGATCTTTTTAATTAACATTATCATCATGTACCCTTGATATATTTTTCAGCTGCTCTGTTATAAGAATCACCATTTCTGTTGAGAAAATATTCATTCTAGGTACATAGGAAAATACTGAATAATACTACTCAAGACCCAAGAGAAAATTACTTGATCAGATAGATACAACCAATTCTAATCTATTTTCCTAAATGTCACAGTATTTAGAACAAGCATAAAAATTAAATTTTCCTTGTGCTTTGGCTAATGGCAGTAACAAAGCGAACAGTGCTTTTAGAAAATTAAGTAAACTCTGTATGCTATAATGAGAGACTAGAATCGAACAGAAATGAACAAATATTTATACCAAAGATTTCTACATTTGTCATAGTAGAATATGTACATAGTAGAATAGTAAAATATGTACAAACATATTTTAGAAACATAATCTATACTTGAGACTTTTTAAATAATGGTATATACATATACAACAGTTGTAATGGCACAAATTATTACTTTCCTCATGAAACAGTAACTTTTTGGACCAGAGACACAGTGAAACCCATAGTGGAATCATTTAGAATGTTTTACAAATGTAAAATATTTTTATTCTAACTTCTCAAGTATAAATTCTCCAAGTTGAAATTATTATTTATTTGTTGATTTGTTTTTGAATAGAAAACTGAAGAGAAATGAAAAATCTTTAACAAAATTTCTAAAGGCTGGAAAGCTTCCCAAATCATCACTTACTGTTTTATAAGTAACAAGATGTGACGAGTGGCAGTGGCCCATACGAGGTATTTACAAGTCCTACTCCAGGTTCCTTTCTGGGTTGCGTTGGCTCAACACCCCGAGTCAGCTCTCAGACTCTTTGTATATAAACAAATACAATAGAATATACAACATGCTTTAGATGAGAGTGACTTTAAAATAGTTAATTTTTTAAAAAATATTATAACATTTGGGTAACACTTTGGAGTTACATCTAAAATCAACTTCACCTTTATCAAATATTAATTGTCCACACACCTGAGAAGCTGGAGTGATAGCACAGCGGTTGGGCGTTCGTCTTTCACACGGTTCAATTCCTCCGCCCCTCTTGGAGAGCCCGGCAAGCTACCAAGAGTATGGAGCCCGCACGGCAGAGCCTGGCAAGCTACCCGTGGCTTATTGCATATGCCAAAAACAGTAATAAAACAGTAACAGTAACAATGTCTCAATAAGAGATATTACCGGTGCCCACTCGAACAAATTGATGAGCAACGGGATGACAGTGACAGTGACAGTGTCACACCTGAGGATCTGTCTCGGAACTCGTAGTTTTATTCCACTGTTCTAAGAGTCTGTCGTTATTCCATCACCATATTGTTTTGGTTACTGTCATTATATAGTACAGTTTGAAGTTGGGGAAAGAGAAGACTTTCCTCTTTTTTTTTTTTTTTTGAACAGATGGCCTGGCTTTGTGTGGGGAGAGGAATGGTTATTCCATAATAATTTTAAGAGCATTTGATATGTGTTTTTAAAGACTGCATTCAATCTGTATAATGCTTTGGGCAATGTTTTTATTTTGACATTATTGACCCTTTCACTCTATGAAGAGGGAATTTGTTTCCATTTCTTTGTGTCCTCTTATTTATTTAGTAGTAATGTGTAATTTTCTTTGTATAAGTCTTTTACCACAAATGTTTAACGTCTTTCCATGTATTTAAATCTGAGGGAGAAAACTGTGATTTTTTTTTAATGCCACTCTTTAAAAGAGGGTCTCTTGCTCACACACCTGGCTGTCTTCCCCAAGGCCTCCTCAGAGGGGATGGGCTCCAGCTTCCCTCCCCACCCCGAGCAGAGCTCCCGGTGACCAAAGACCACTGGTACCTAGCTATAGCCATGCTCGAGGCCCCTCTCCACATGTTTGGACAGGCCTCATGCATAAAGGTACCAGCAGAGGAACCCAGGTGTGTGTAATCCCATCAACGGCCAACAAAAGCGATATATTATAACCTACTTTTCCCTCTGGGAGAAATTGGCAAGCTTCTGAGAGTTTCATGCCCACATGGGACAGCCTTGCAAGCTTCCCATGTTGTATTCATATGCTAAATCCAGAAACTAGCTGGATCTCATTCCCCTGACCCTGAAAGAGCCCCCAGTGTGACATCGTTGAGAGTGCCAAGTCGAAAGAGACTTCTAAGATCTCAGGGAAAGGACGAATGGAGAGGTTACTAAGCCTGCTCGAGAAATCAATGATTAATGGGATTTCGTGATTCGTAATTCGTCGCTCTTTTATTTACTTGCCTATAGAAAAGAGTCAGATTTCTGTGCTTTGAGTTTATAGACCCTCACATTGCTATACAAGTCTACTGTTTCTAGGAGCTTCTTTGTAGAACTTTGGTTTTTCTAGGACTTTCATATCACCTGAAAATCCTACATATGAGAGAAATCACTATGTGTATGTCTTTTTCCTTCTAACTTTACTCAGCATGCCACTATCCAGAACCACCTTCATAACTGCAAGTTGCATAATTCCATTTATTCTTACATTTAATTAATATTTTATTCTGTGTATGTACCATAGTTCTTGGACACTTCATTTGGTTCCAGTTTTAGCTATTATAAATAGTTCTACAGTAAACATAGGTGGGCAAATGTCTTTTAAGAATATATTGTTTGGGATCCTTGGAGTAAAAACTCAAGAAATTGAATTTCTGGTAATATGGAAACTCAATTCCAAGTTTTTTGGGGTGTGTCCATATTGTTTTCCAAAAAGGCAGGATAAGCCTAAAGTTGATTATGGGGAAACCACACATTGAGTATCAAAAGAATATAGGATTCTTTTGACCAAATAAACATTGCCCTAATTAATCATCCATGTTTTTACTATGTTCACTAATCTTACATGATATTCATTAAACTGCCCCTAAGTGGCTGCAAAGTATCTAGAAACCTACTCTAAGAAAGACAAAACTGCTCTTATCTATGGTTTTACAAGGACCTGTGTTGCTGGATGCAAAAGCAATCAAGAAGTGAAACAAAATGAAGCAGCACCATCATAAACAAGACAAATGGAAAGTTCTAATATAAGGTTATTTAGAAGATGAGACTTATGTGAATAAATATATACTTTGAAAACATTCTCATGGATAAATCTAAAGCTTTAAAACTCCAATGTAATCAAATTGAATATATATTTCTCTTTTCTGACTTTTTTCCTGTCATCCTATTCTATTACATATAATATATGTGTATATATATAATATACCATATATAAAGCAAGTTATTGAATGGAAGAGTATAAAGCAATAAGAATGCTCTATTTTACACATTACAATAGAGCATTGGTAATGTGTAAATTACCAATGGGCTGGAGCCATAGCAGAGCAGGTAGAGCTCTTGCCTTGCACTCAATTGATGGGATGATTCCTCCGCCTCTCTCGGAGAGCCCAGATGCTACCAAGAGTACCCCGCCCGAACTGCAGAGCCTGGCAAGCTACCCGTGGTGTGTCCAATATGCCAAAAATAGCAACAATGAGTCTCACAATGGAGACGTCACTGGTGCTAGCTCAAACAAAATGATAAACAACAGGATGACAGTGATGACAGTGATAACATTTATCCCAAGGAAAATTTTACATTACCAAGGAAAATCTCCATTACCTTATCATTTTATCTTCTTAATAGAACTGCTAACTACAGAAACTCATAGACACCAATTTTCGCAAGTGATCCCATAATTGGAAGGTGGGAATTTTATATCCTATCATGTATGTGACTACATTGGAAGCTACACAGGATGATAAAGCTAGAGGTAAAGAGGAGGGGTTCTGACTCTTGGTGATTCATTGACTAATTCCAGCAAAATAAATTTTACTAAAATCAGTAAAATACTATTTTACTGGTTAAGAATCTTGTGTGCATTCAGATTGAAAATGATGGAGTAAATCAGTTGTGGTTTTATTAAATGAGTAGACTCAAAGATATACTATCTATTCAAGTGAGGTTTAGTTTTAACACAAGTAGACAGAATTGTAAGTAGCTCTAATTTCTTTTTTTCCCCAATGTTTATACCAATAAGAAAAACTCTCTATGAGCAGGAAAGAACAAGCTTGTAAACTGATAACACATATATCTTAGGTGCTATGTCAGTATATTTCCTTAGCGAAATTAATGGGTATGGGGATTCTCTCTCAACATCTGTGTTTGTATGCACCAAGCAAGAAAACAACAAAAAAATCTTCTAGCCAGAATGAATTGAATATTCATTTCCTGTCACATGCCAATTAATTGTTGTTACCTCAAAGATATGAAAAACAATTTTCTTTAGTTGAACTAAAGTCTTTACACATTTAATAAATTTTCTTTGAGATGAAGTGATATATTATTTCAGTGTGTATTTTAGACTTTAATTATTTTTTATTTATTTATTTAAATTTTATTGTAGTTTTATAGTTGTTCACAGTAATTTGTTGCATTTAATATTTTAATAACATTCCCATCACCTTTATACCTACCAACCACCATATTTCAAATGTTTCCACCTCGAACCCCAAACCCTGGCCCCAAAGCAGGACATAAATAATTTATTTTTTATTGCTTATTATTAATAAGTCACTAAAAATGATTCAAAAAATTTCCTTAGAGGAAAATGTGTGAAGAATGTTAGATTGTTGTATTTCACCCTGGAACCATTAAGTCTTTGTATAAAAGACAACTAACATGTTGTTAAAGCTTGAGCCTTGTGTGCTTATATATATATATATATATATACACGTATGTATATATATATATATATATATATATTCTCCCTGAGATGGGTTGCCTTCTACTTTACACCCCATCAAAATATGGTATGATATTCTTGGTACATCAGTGGTGTAGAGTATAATATGTCACATCAGGAAATCTAAAATTTTAAATAAACTAAGGTTAATTTATTATTACTTTTTTAAAATTTAATTTTATTATATTGAATCACCATGAAAAAAAATACAAAGCTTTCAGGTATAAGTCTCAGTCATATAATGATTAAAACCCTATCCCTTCACCAGTGCACATGTTCCTCCACCAAGAACCCCAATATACGCCCCTCCCACCCAGCCCCCACCTAAGTAGCTAATGATCTTCATTTTATTCTCTATACTTTGAATACATTCAATATTTCAATAGAGAACTCACTATTATTGTTTGGAATTTTCCCCCAACAATCAGGCCTGCTGAAAAGGCATCATTTAATAATTTCTTTTCATTGCTGAGAATGAAGATTCTATGAGCTTCGGTTTTGGATTTCTGATGTTTTAGTTCAGTTCACAGTCTAGATGCATTTCTGTAAGAAGCCACTCTGGGTGCCAAAATGGGTTAGAAGACCTCTTGGATCATAGTCTTTAGGAGCAGAGGGTCTATTTCTCGAGCAGCAGCTCCCTAATTTATTATTACTTTTTTTTAACTGTGACTTTGGGGTCTGGGGGCATTTCTATGGTATATCATTCTATGCTGTTGTCTTCTGGGAGATTTATTTGTGAGTCTCTGGATCATGGCCATTAATGAGTTTATGTGATGCTCAGAAGTAGTTCCTGAGTGTGACTGCCTGGAAATAAAGGGAGATGGGGGTAGGTCACCCACTCCCTACTCTATACGAGCCCGGAGATTTCAGTGACAAGTCCTGCATACCTGGGTTTTTCAGCAGACTCATCCATGGGTGAAGTTCATCTGAGTCTTTGGGGATTGGCCAATTATTATTATTTTTAAAATGTAGCTATTCTCTGGTGTCAAGGTGCCTGGGAATAAATTTGCCGTGAATATTCACTTACCCTTTATTAATTCATAGTGGAGGGTTAAGAGAATATGCTAACTCTGTTGTAAAGATGAGAACATGTGAACTCAGTGACTTAATAGAAGAGCTTTGTACTTCTTGTAATAGAATGTTTACTTACTAGGAAACCAAAAGTTATAGGACTCCTTTACATGTTTTCATCAAAAGCAAAGTCCAGTATGACTTTTCTACTTTCACTGTACAAATTTATAGTCTGTCTTTCTTTATAATATATTTCTCTCTATATATATCTATATATGTATATACACACTTATATATATGTATATCTAAGTACATGTTTATACACATATATAGATATATATTCCATTATAATGTGTATATATCATATACACATATATAGATTTCTGTGTGTATATATACCTGAATATATATACACAAACATATATAGATCTCTATCTTTAATTGCAGTGAAGCAATGGCAAAGATAGTAGGATACAAACCATTTTGAGAAAAGCCTACTTCCAGTGAACCTGAGGTAGATATCTAAGATACTGCCTTGTTACTTCCTATTCTAGTAAATTGCTAAAAGTCAGTTATTTCAAAGGGAAATATTTAGTTATCTTACTAAATTATCGACTATATGAATTTGGAATTTGCTCCAAGCCTATCTTCATTTATATTGCCTCTCCCCATTTATAGTTATAAAATATAAAGTATCTATGTAAAGCACATTTTTGGCTACCATAACAAAATAATTTGGAGGAAGATGACTATCTTTTGATATAGCCTAGCCAGAAAATCATTGTAGTTAATCTTACTCTCAAATTTCATTTGTGATGTGTTGTTTATATAGATCCCAGTGTCAAGAAAAACTAAGCTCCTCAAGCTAACAGAATGAAGGGATTTTTTATGAATGGTGTGTATCATAGATAGGTTAGCATGGGGTTATCATTCTTTATGAAAAAAGAAATATCTAGCTAAATTGTAACTAAAATATTAGATATCTAATACATTTCCCATACTCCATATAATGAACTTCCCAACCTTTCTCCACACTCACTCTGACTCCTGCAATTCTTACATGTAGTAGATAAAGACAGCCATAGTATTCCAGTTGCTCAGGTCATAGATCTTGGAAGTATCTCTTATTCCTCTTTCATTCTACTTCATCCAAGAATTCAGGATATCTACTTGACTCAATTTTTAAAATAATCACAGCCCACAATCATCATTCTGGTAGTAGTAATTATCATATTTTCTACGAGGCCTCGAACCATTTGTACTGATTCATATAAACAGGTTTTCACAACATAAAAATCAAAGATTTATAATAAGCTAAGTTAAATTTCCATACTTTGTGCTCTTCTGCCCATGATAGACTTTGCGTTGACTTTAATAATAAACTTTAAGTGTTGATACATCTACTCCACATGTCTACCAGACACACCCTCACCTCATGAAGTTAAATTCCTAATCATTGTGTCACCTTAATAAAGTTTATTCTGCTCATTGTAATCCTCTCACTTATAATATTTTTCAATTTGCTCTATTTAGAAATTTATACCTTAATATGGCATAATTTTCCTATGTATTCCCTTTTTTTGCTCTCTTTCTTCATTTTTTTGGAATATTTTCTTCACGTCAACAAAATTTTGGACTATAGTGTTTACTAATGCATTTCAAGAGCCTGAAATAGTGCCTGCTCAACTTTTGGATTTTAATTACTATCTATTTAATTTATAAATTAAGTGTAAATGGATTAAAAGGCTTGCATGGATATGATTGAGAGCTATTATTGATATTAGAGCTCTAAAATAGAGTATTGACACAAATGTGCAGACAGAACTCTAAATATTGATGGTAATTATATTTTAGGTACTTTTCCTCACCCAGTTTGTAAAACTGTGCACAGAGAAATAAAACCTGATAGACTAATACGAAATTCATATACTTGCAATTAAACTGAAATAAAACAATGAAAACATGGTGCATGTTAAATCCCAAATATATGCAGTACTCTAGTCTTCTCATTAGAAATTTATTAAAAGGCTAAATTTCCAGTTTTATGTAAAATTTTCTCCTATAATTTTAGTGTGAGATACATATATACCCAAGGTTACAATAGTATAGTTATTAATTTTAATGAATATATTTAGCAGAAATCATATTATGTAAGTGAAATTGATATTTTCATTTATTTGTTTCAAGTTTATTCGTTTATTTACTTTTGTGTTCCTGATATCTTTGCTAGGAGCTCAATATCTTTTGACTTAGTAATCTTTTAAGTCTATGTCACTTAACATTGGACTCTAGGAAGAATTGCTAAAATTTACTTTTAAAAGTAGCTGGAAAAAATACATAGCTGAACTGTGTTGCATTGGATGATTATGGTGTTTTTAGTACCCTTCCTGGAAGCAATTTTCTAAATCCATATTATGTTTTGTGAAATGTGTCAAACAGTGACGTAATTTGGTAATAAGTACAGAGAATGGCCCATAGATCTTTGTAACATAC